>NC_041389.1:686973246-686973780 GCF_002162155.2 Triticum dicoccoides | reverse complement strand
CCCCTCCATCGCCATCCCACACCCACACCAGCCCGCGCCGCTGCCGCCGACCCCGTCCAGCGTAGCCGTCCGTCCCGCCGCCCCGCACCCCTCCCCGACCTTCACCGCGGCCCCACCGACCCTTCCATGTTGGACAGCCGTGCCGGGGCCGTCCCCGCCCTGTCCCGCCACGGCCGTCCGACCTCCCCCTCCACCAGGTCGCCGCCTCTTCCAGCGGCCGCCGCGGCCGTCCGACCTCCCCTCCACCGGGTCGCCGCCTCCTCCTGCAAGTGAGCTCCTCCCCCTTTTTTGGTTTAATTAGTTTCTTTTTGTTTCTTTTAGTTTAGTTTCTGTTTTAGTTATAGTTTTAGTTTAGTTTTAGTTTTAGTTTAGTTTTAGTTTTAGTTTAGTTTAATTTATTTTAGATTAGTTTTAGGTTTAGTTTATTTTAGTTTAGTTTATTTTAGATTAGTTTTACTTTTACTTTAGAAGAAGAAGAAGAGTAGAAGGAGGAGGAGGAGGGAGGAACAGGAGGAGGGAGAAGAAGAGAGAAGA
>NC_041389.1:686941210-686972195 GCF_002162155.2 Triticum dicoccoides | reverse complement strand
CCACATCCCGACACCCTGACAGCACACCCCTGTGAAACATAGGCTTTGGGAAACTGGTTCGACACCCTAAAATGGGGTGTGGCTATCTCATTATATAGACGTGCCAAGAGGTACAATACAAGGCCTATACAAGACTACATATATACAGTCTAACACCCTCCCTCAATCTTAAATGTAGCCTGAAGTACAAAGTAAGTTAAGATTGCGCCTACAGACTACAAACTGTGGTTGTGGAAGAGGCTTCGTGAAGATGTCAGGAAGTTGATCTTTGGAGGAGATGAACTTGATACAAAGTAGTCTCTGTGCAACACGTTCCCGAACAAAGTGATAGTCAACCTCGATGTGTTTCGTCCTAGCATGAAACACCGGATTAGATGAAAGGTATGTAGCGCTGATCTTATCACACCACAGAACTGGAGGATGACCTGGAGAGATTCTCAGCTCCGGCAATAAAGACTGTACCCATATGATCTCAGCGGTAGCATCAGCAACTGCTTTATACTCAGCTTCAGTACTGCTACGAGACACGGTGGCTTGCTTGTGTGCATTCCAGGCGATCAAGTTAGGACCAAAGAACACTGCATATCCCCCCGTGGATCGCCGATCATCAGGACTTCCAGCCCAATCCGCATCAGAAAAAGCCGAAAGTTCACAAGACGGTGCAGACTGAAGGAGCAGACAATACGAAGCAGTAGAAGAGACATACCGCAGAATGCGCTTAACTGCCGAGAGATGAGTGGTACGAGGTGCATGAAGGTACTGGCATACACGGTTGACTGCATAAGAGACATCAGGTCTGGTGATAGTGAGATATTGCAGACCACCCACAAGACTGCGATACTCAGTGGCGTCATCAGTGGAAAGAAGATCTCCATCAAGGGCAGACAACCGATCAGTCGCAGACATCGGAGTGATAGCATGTTTGCATTTGAGCATCCTAGCACGGTACAACAGATCCATGGAGTACTTTTTCTGATTCAAAGTCAACCCAGTAGAGGACCGTGACACCTCCAAACCAAGAAAGTAATGCAGAGCACCCAAATCCTTGACAGCAAACTCCTCACTCAATGCGGACACAAGGCGATCAGCAGCAGCATTAGAGGAACTGACAAGGATGATATCATCAACATACACCAAGAGATACATCATCACCTCAGGACGCTGAAGAAGGAACAGTGACGTGTCAGCAGTGGAGGGAATAAACCCAAGAGCCCGGAGAGCAGAACTAAGGCGTGCATGCCATGCACGAGGCGTCTGGTTAAGTCCATACAACGCCTTGACCAGACGACAGAGATGGTGCGGACATGTAGGATCAAGAAAACCCGGTGGTTGACGCATATAAACCTCTTCCTCAAGAACCCCATGGAGGAATGCATTCTGCACGTCAAGCTGACGAAGAGACCAACCACGAGTAACAGCAAGGGACATCAGTATACGAATAGTAGTAGGCTTGATAACTGGACTGAACGTGTCTTCATAATCAAGACCATACCTCTGCTTGAAACCCTTGGCAACTAGTCATGCCTTATAGCGCTCAATAGAACCATCTGCATGTCGTTTTACCTTAAACACCCATTTGGAGTAAATGATGTTGACGCCAAGGACCGGAGGAACAAGTTGCCAAGTGCCATTTTTCAGCAAAGCCTGAAATTCCTGCTCCATCGCAGCATGCTAGTGAGGAATACCTAGTGCAGCCTGAAAATGACGCGGCTCTGCCGTTGGATCTGCAGCAACATGAGCCACACATGCAGCAAGCCACGCCACAGTCCCATCTTTGCGTTCCTTGGGGTAAAAAACACCAGACCGACTGTGTGTGTGGTCGATGATGTACGACAGCGGACGGCGCCGGCACCACGGGCTTGCCACAGGAGACGAAGGCGTCGTGGCCGAGACGGGGCTGGAGGAGCCAGAGTCATCAGACTCAGCACCGGGCGATGTTGCCAAGACGGGGCTGCCGAGCCCAGCCGACGACGGAGCCGACTCGCGAGGAGCCGAGGCGGGGCTGGCCGGTGCAGCTGCCGTGGCCGCTGGGCCACCTGCTACTGGGCCAGTGGCGGCTGGGCCGCATGCCACTAGGCCAGGCAAGGGCGACGCCTGTGGCATGACGGGCAAGCCAGGCGAGCCGGGTGACGGGGTGGGCAACCCGGGCGACAGGGCGGGCGACCCGAGCGACGGGGCGGGTGAGCCGGGCGACGAGGCGACCGAGGCGGGTGCAGCTGCGGACGTGACCGACGCCCGTGGGGCGGCTGTGGATGCCTCGGGCTGGCGGGCACGACCCGCCATGCATGGGCCATGCATCGGATCAACGTGACCATCGTGAGTGTTGTCCATAGCCTCATCATCCAGGAGTTCAAGGCGGGTACCACATCCAATACCTGCAGCATGGTTAGGAAGCAACACAGGAGCATTTGCAACATCCACAAGTTCATCAGGCGAAGGTGTAGCAGAGTGCACAGGTGGTAAACTAATGGTAGAGTGGTTCGGAAGAGCACGAAACGGGAACACATTCTCATCAAACACGACGTCACGAGAAATGTAGACAAGATTGGTGGGAACATGAAGACACTTGTACCCTTTGTGGAGAGAACTATACCCAAGAAAGGCACACTTCTTAGGCCGAAACTCTAATTTACGCTTGTTGTACGGCCGCAATTGCGGCCAACATGCGCACCCAAACACTTTGAGAAACGTGTAGTCCGGGATATCATCGAGCAAGAGTTCAAGAGGGGTTTTCATTTTCAGTAGTCGTGAGGGAAGCCTATTTATCAAGAAACAGGCGGTGGAGAAAGCATCACTCCAGAATCGAAATGGGATGGAGGCATGAGCTAGTAAAGTAAGTCCGGTCTCTACAAGATGACGATGCTTACGTTCAGCGGTGCCGTTTTGCTGATGTGTATGAGGACAAGATACGCGATCCGAGATGCCAAGCTTATTAAAAATTAGTTGAGGTTGTGATATTCACCCCCGTAGTCTGATCGAACATGAATAATCTTGTGCTTAAGGAGACGCTCAACGTGTGCTTGGAACTGAATAAAAACATCAAACACATCAGATTTACGCTTGATAAGATATAGCCAAGTAAACCGACTGTAAGCATCAATGAAACTGACATCATAGTTGTGACCACTAACGGACGTTTGGGCATGACCCCATACATCAGAAAATACAAGCTCAAGAGGATGTTTCACAACATGACTAGACTCTGAAAAAGGTAGTTGGTGACTCTTGCCCTGCTGACATGCATCACAAATAGTTTCAGCACTCTTATTGGACACAACTGGTAGTTCATGGCGATGCAGCACATGACTAACTATAGGAGCAGCAGGGTGACCAAGGCGCGCATGCCAGTGCGTAGGCGACACACGAACACCACTGAACACCTGAGGAGAAGACGGTGTAGGAGATGCAGGCGGTGCGTCAAGTGCATATAAGCCATGGCGAAGACAACCACTAAGCAGAACGGCCCTCGTGTCCCGATCCTTGATAAAGAAATGAAAAAGGGTGAAACTCAGCAAGGACATTGTTATCACGAGTAAGTTGAGGAATAGACAACAAACTACGCCTAGCAGAGGGAACTCGAAGGACACTAGAAAATTGTGTGCAAGAAGTGATGCCTGACTAACATGGGAGATGCACATACCTGCTCCGTTGGCGGTGTGCACCTGATCATGTCCACGATATGGTTCCTGAGTGGAGAGCTTGCCCATCTCACTGTTGAGGTGATTCGTCGCTCCTGTATCCATATACCATGCCGGATCAAGGGAGTATGACTGGGTGCGCCCGTGCTCGTGCCCTGTCACAGCAGCTGCAACCTGCTTATCATTCCCTTTTCCATTGTTACCAAGGCCAAGGAAGTCTTGCTTGTAGTGTCTATGGCAGCGAGAGGCGAGGTGACGATCTATGCCACAAAGCTGACAAGCCTGAGGAGCACCACAACTAGAACATCAAGCAACTGGGCGACTCCCTCCAGTGATGGTTGGCGCGTTGCCCCGCGAGGCCTGCGACGAGGAAGCCGGTGTTTTGCCACCTGATGGAGCCGGCTTCTGAGGTTTGCCGCGTGTGGCGGCGTTGGCGGAGACGAAGCTGGGGGAAACACGACGCACCTTGATGTGTTGCTCACGCCCAAGGAGGCGCGCATAGAGCTCACGACGCGGGAGTGTATCATCTCGACCATGGACGTTCTCAATGAGATTATCATAATCATCATCGAGCCCGTTAAGCACAAAGGTGGTGAAGTCCGCGTCCAGAAGCGGTTGACTAATAGAGGCCAAGGTGTCAGCGAGGCTCGTCATCTTGTTGAAGTACTCCGTGATGCTGAGATCGCCAAGCTTGGTCTCACCCAGCTCGGTGCGTATAGAGTGCACACGCGCCTAAGACTGAGAGGCGAAACTGGTGTGGAGGGCCTCCCACGCCTCCCTGGACATAGCGGCGAAGATGACCATCGACAAAACACTCGGCGTGAGCGAAGACTAAATGGCGGAGAGAATGGCCTGATCCTGCGCCACCCACATGTGATATGCCGGATGGTGAGGGGGTGGGCACGGGATGGACCCATCGACGTAGCCCTCCAAGTAGCGGCTGCGGAGTAGAGGCAAGACCTGAGCACACCATGACAGGTAGTTGTCCGACCCGAGCTTCACCGGCAGCAGGTGCGAGAAATAAAACGGCGGCGGCACCGCGGTTTGAGCAGTGTACGCTTGCGCCAGTGATGCATAGGGATCCATGGACAGGGCCATCTCTGGACGAGGGATCATCGCTTAGGCGCCAGGCGAGGAGTAGGAGTCGGCAGAGGCAGCAGCCAGGGCGCCGTGGCCGGGCACTGCAGGAGGGCCGTAGGGGCCGGGCGCTGCAGTAGCCGAGTCACCTTGGCCGGGTGCTGCAGGGGAACCATACGGCAAGGTGGCCGCGCCCCCATAGGACGGTTGCGGCGGCACCGGGTAGTAGTGGTGCGGCGGCGGCGGAGGGGGCACTGCCGTGTAGGGTTGCGGCGGCGGCGCAGCATAGGCCAACCCCGACCAGAGAGACGATGGCGGCGGGGGCGCACCATAGGCGCCGTACCACGGATGAGGGTTCGGCGGAGGAGGGCCACTGGGAGCCGGCAGCGCCGCGGACTTGGGCGGGGCGATCAGATTGTCCTGGGAACCCGATGCTGGCGGGGAAGCGGGCGGCGGCAGCATGGCGCGGTATGTCGCCGCGAGGGGCTGGGAAGCCAGGAAGGGTGACATCAGGGTGAGGGCTAGCGCGGCGGCGGCGGTCGAGATCGGCGCGGCGGCGGCGGGAGGTGGTGCAGCGGAAGACATTGTAACCTAATCTGATACCATGTGAAACATAGGGTTTGGGAAACTGGTCGACACCCTAAAACAGGGTGTGGCTATCTCATTATATAGACGTACCAAGAGGTACAATACAAGGCCTATACAAGACAACATATATACAGTCTAACAACCCCGACCCCGACCCCGACACCCTGACACCCCGATCGACCCCGGACATGATGATGATACAAAAACATCATATATATTTGTGTTGATCGGGTGTATTTTATTATGTTCATGATGATGATACACTTAAATTATATACATATTATTATGTTCATGTAAGGTATCCAATTTTTTTATGTTGTACTAATTTCGTTTACTTTTTGTCATTGCAGGTGTTGACAGGATGGTGGGCAAAGGTCCAGAGTGCCCCGAGCCTCCTGCGAGCGCTACTGGGAGGGGTGGTTCCACTATTCCACCCCAGCCCCTTCGGAGAGCCCTGCTAGACAGTCTGCAGACAACTGTGATGGGGGCTTCTTCTTTGGCTGGGAGAGGTTGGGGGAGGACGAAGAAGGCTGGTAGAGGTGGACGTGGCAGCGGGAGAGGTAGGAAGGCTGCTACGCATTCCTTGCCGCCACCCTCAGCTAATTCACCTGACCACATGACTGCTCCATCTGACGTGGACCCATCTCAGACTCCGGTCCATGAGCATCCGGTCGTTGATCCTTCGCCCCACCAGACTCGGGTCACCGATCCTTCGCCCCACGTGAGTCCGGTCCTAGAGTCTTCATCCCAGAAGACTCCGGTCACGGGTTCTTCATCCCAGAAGACTTCAGTCACGGGGTCTTCATCACAGAAGACTCCGGTCCTGCCGTCTTCTTCCCACGAGACACCGGTCCCGTCATCTTCTTCCCATGAGACTCCGGAGGCTAGTGGCCCGGAGGATGGTAGCGAGGACACCTTTTCAGATGATAGCTACACTGACGAGAAGCTAGTTGAGAAGGGCAAGAAGGTCTACAAGCGTGGCTGTACAAAGCTCCTGCCCGTGCCGACGACCCCCGACCAGAGGTGGTTAATTGCACCTAATGGGTTGAAGTAAGTGCATTTACTATTTTTTAACCTTTTGCCTTCATGTTCCTTCAAATTAATATCTAATGCATTGGCCTTGTCATACTGCAGGGGCTGGGTATACCCCCATGACCGTGGTGTCCGCAGGCCCAACCAGGTCCTTGGCACGCTTTGCTGGAAGCACTTCCCTGGGTGGGTCACGACGCCCGGTGAGGGTCAGGCTCCACAGCTAGCACTAAGCTGGGAGCTGTACTCTGTTGCCCCGGCCCCTGGGGGGAGATGGTCGCCAGTGTCGCGTGCGAGACGGTGGCCGACATTGTGTTCCATCGGTTTTGGGTAATTTCTCCTTTACAGAATTGAAAATGAACACTACCTAGCTAGTGATTGTACTAATCATTGTTGTCTTCTTTGATTGCAGACCTTCTACAGGGTTTCGGAGGGAGAACAGGAGGTCGCGGCTATGTTTGTCGAAGCCGAGTGCAAGCACCTACTTCAGAACTGACGACACGAGGCTCGGGTCCAGGCCGTTCGAGACTATTATGCCTCACAAGGTATTAGGAGGGCCAAGAAGAAGTGTCGCGGCAAGTTTCTGAGTAGGGAGAAGTACTTGGCGGTAACTATACCTATTCTTAAGGCCTTGAACTTCGTTTTCTTGATTTGATTCGTAGCGCTAAAATTTCTCTTGACTCACTTAGGTGCCCCCCGAGATGGTGTGTGGATAAGATGGACTATTGGGAGGCGTTGGTGGATGCGTGGTGCTCTCCCCAATGGCTAGTCGAACACCAAAGGGCCAAGGATAAGCGCGACCAAATGGAGGGTGTGCCACACCATCGAGGGAGCTCCAACTCTTCATGATAGCATTTATCCTTTCCAAAATGACTTAATATGCTTAGTTAGGTAAAAAAGGCATAACTACCTTGGATAGTTCATTTATGACATATTTAGCTCTAAAATGACATAATAACCTTTCAATAGCTCTATAAAATGACTTAATATGCTTTAGTTAGTTAAAAAATGGCATAACTACCTTCGATAGCTCAATAACGACCTAACCTAATCTTAGATAGTTCATTCATGACATAATTAGCTCTAAAATGACATAATAACCTTAAATAGCTCTATAGAATGCCTAAATTTGTTATAGTTAGCTAAAAATAGCATAAAGACCTTGGATAGCTCAATTATGACATAATTAGCATACTTTGGTCAAAAATAACATAATAATCTTGGTTACCTCAAAAATGACCTAAACTTAGCTTATTTTCCTCGAAAATGACATAATAACCTTTCTTAGCTCCAAAATGACCTATTTACATAGCAATATCATTCTTCATGCTAGCTTGAGCCCTTAACTAATATTTTGTTCCTCTCTCTCAAGCGCAGTACCACAAGAAGCCTGTGCCAAGTCTGTTCAACCTCTATGGCATGGCCCATATGGCCCCGTACAAGAAGGCCAAGGCATGCACGGAGTCTGACCTAGATCATCCGGAGGGCTTGACCAACATCTGCTCCCACCACAAGCTTGTGAAGTACAGAGACGAGGGGAAGACGAGGAAAGGGGAGTACTTCAAGCCGAGCTAGGATCCTTTTGATACAGAGCTGGTGATGATATCTGGTGGCGGGAGGTCCCATGGCTCTCAAGCCATTGGTGATGGACTGATAGGTTGTCCTAAGACTCTCCCGCAGATCAAGAAGTGCCTGAGTAGCTCTGATCCTGAGATAATGCCTCGTGCATGGCCCGCGGAGCTCGCTATGGCGGTTAGTTATACGGACTCTCTGACCTTTCCTCCATTACATTGTGTGTGCGTCCATTAATGATTACAATGATAACGAGGAGTGTTGTGTTGGAGGCAGCAGTTGAGAAAGAGAGATTGAACACCCTGGAGCTTTTGGAGGAGGCAAAAAGGGAGGCGGCGGGAGGGAGAGGGAGAGGGAGGAGAGGACGGTCAAGCTGTTGGAGGAGGAGAGGAACCGGAACGAGGCGTCTCACCGGGCCCTATACAAGCTCATTATGGTATGTTTCTCATGCATATTAGCCCAATCATGCACGTAATGTTCGCATTACGAACTAATATGACTCACTCGTGACAACCAAATGTGCAGACCACGTGTGAGAAAAACGGTCAGGCCCCTCCGCCGATGCCCCAGATTGCTCCGGCGGCCACGGTGAGTTTGATTTGAATGGTCATTAGTTACTACTATTCACATTTCAGTTTGCATCATGCTAACGAGACATTATTGGAAATGATCCTTGGTTCAGCATGGCTCCCGACAAGCATCGACCAATCCTTCCGCGTCTGCCAATGCCGGAACCCCGACCGGTCCTTCACCTCCGTCTGCCACTGGCGCAGCCCCGCACACCTCCGTGATAACGGTATTTTTCTTCTTATTTAGCCTGTTTAGTCCATTTATGACATAATTTAGCCTATTTAGTCCACAAATGACATAATAAGGTGAAGAAAATCAAGGAATAGGAAGGAAAAAAGGAATAGGAAGAAAAGAAGAAGAAGAAGTTCTACTTCTTCTTCTTCTTCTTCTTCTTCTTCTTTTCCTCCTCTTACTTGTTTTTATTCGTAAATGGCATCATAACCTTGCTAACCTCATAAATGTCATATACTTAGCTTGTTATCCTCTAAAACGACAAATAAGCTTAGTTAGGTAAAACATGGCATAATTTGCTATGTTAGCTCAAAAATGGCATTTTTCTTCTTAATTAGCCTATTTAGTCCATTTATGACATAATTTAGCCTATTTAGTCCACAAATGACATAATAAAATGAAGAAAATCAAGGAAGAAGAAGAAAACAAGGAATAGGACTAAAAGAAGAAGAAGAAGAAGAAGTTCTACTTCTTCTTCTTCTTCTAGTCTTCTCCTTCTTCTTCTTCTTCTTCTTCTTCTTCTTCTTCTTCTTCTTCTTCTTCTTCTTCTTCTTCTTCTTCTTCTTCTTCTTCTTCTTCTTCTTCTTCTTCTTCTTTTCCTCCTCTTACTTGTTTTTATTCGTAAATGGCATCATAACCTTGCTAACCTCATAAATGTCATATACTTAGTTTGTTGTCCTCTAAAATGACACAATAAGCTTAGTTCGATCAAAAATGGCATAATTTGCTACGTTAGCTCAAAAATGGCATTTTTCTTCTTATTTAGCCTATTTAGTCCATTTATGACATAATTTAGCCTATTTAGTCCACAAATGACGTAATAAGATGAAGAAAATCAAGGAAGAGGAAGAAAAGAAGGAATAGGAAGAAAAGAAGAAGAAGAAGAAGAAGAATTTGTTATTGTTGTTCTTCTTCTTCTAGTCTTCTTCTCCTTCTTCTTCTTCTTCTTCTTCTTCTT
The DNA here is from genome assembly GCF_002162155.2 of Triticum dicoccoides. Lineage (NCBI taxonomy): Eukaryota > Viridiplantae > Streptophyta > Magnoliopsida > Poales > Poaceae > Triticum > Triticum dicoccoides. The sequence continues at coordinate 686,962,532 of NC_041389.1, read as the reverse complement.
CTTCTTCTAGTTTTCTTCTTCTGCTGCATCTAACTTTCTTGTTTCCCATTTTGCAGATTTAATTCACTATATGGAAGCATGGAACAATGTGGAACTTGTTTCTTTGTTCTTCTTTTCGTTTGTATCAAAGAATAATGTGTAACTTATTATATGGATGCATGGAACAATGTGTTGGATGAACATTGTGATATTTGTGTAAGATGTATGGATGAAACTGTGTTTCTTATGTATGTATGTTGTCATGGATGGAGCTATGTGTTGGATACATCATATGTCTGTTGTGCCTGTGAAAAAATATGTATATCTGTGTGTGAATTCCAGTGAAATTAAATGGATATAACTAAAAACAGGGGATATATAGACGGCAAAGAGGACACGTGGCAACTACCTGTAGAAACTGGGAGCACTGGCTGCCTATTTGGACAGTTTGCCATCCGCTGGTGGATGGCAAAAACCTTTGAATCTTTGCAGCTGCTGGCAGACGACATAGGTGGTCACGTGGCAGCTTCCCAGTGCTGGCCTAACTGAGCTCTTTGCCGTCCGTAAGCCTACGGCAAAGAGCTTCGACTCTGTGCCGTCTGCTGGCGGACGACACGGAGCTCCGTTAACCCCCTAACGGCTCTGACGCCACCCCACTGTCGTCCTTGTCTTTGCCATCTGCTGGCCTCAGATGGCGGATGGCACAATCCTTTGCCGTTCATTTCATGGAAGTGGACGGCAAAGAAGGCCTTTGCTAGCACCTGTTCAGACGGACAGTTTGCTGTGTGTTGGCGGACTACAAAGAAGTTTGCCGTCCGGGATCTATGCCTTTACCGTCTGCCAAGGCAGATGGCAAAGAAGCCGATTCCAGTAGTGAGGGGAAAAAGAGAGCGGCCTCCGTAGATCTGGAGGATGGGGCGCCCAAGAGGGGAAGGGTATCCCTTTCTGATAACTCGGATTCGTGCACCAAAGCCATTCCCAAGCACCGCTCCCACACCAAGCCCCTCGCCGAATCGTGAGTACCGTCAGATGCCTTGTTTATATCTAATCCTCTTTATAGATTACGAGAATAATATCAAATGTTTATGCCGCAGTCTGGCCCGCGACATTCCTCAAGGATCGTCTTCATCGGGAGATCTTTCGGCGGACAAGATGGAGAGCAAGACGCCTCCACGGGCTTCCTCGCCTCCTAGGGCGGACGATCCCGAGGTGTCGTCCCAAAGGGTTTCTCCGAACTCCGGAGAAGTGCTGTGGATAGTCAATGTGGCACCGGAGGTTGCCGAGAACATGGGGGGCGCAACCCCTATGGAGAGCGGCCATGGGGGTCCTGAGTTACCGGACCCTCAGCCGGATACCGTTCCGGAGGCCCACACGGTCCCAAAGTTGGGTTGGCTGCCCCCTCTACAAGAGGGGGGAATGGTGACCTCAACCAATACAGAAGCGTCAAACAAGCTAATGGATGCACTACAAGGTGCATCCGTCTTGGAGGAGCACCGTACTTTAATGTGTACGGTGGTTGAAAGAGTGCAGTCCGCTAAGAGCGTACTGGATGAAGCCTTCACAAGCCTACTAACAGGCTTCGAGGTATGCAATGTAATGTATTTTAGCCGATTTCTATAACAAATCCATCTAGATATAGATAGTAGCCCTTGAGACTCTGTTTGGCCAACGAAGGAGGGAAAACAACGGGTCTATAGGTACCCGCAGTAAATAACATTCTTAGCCCTTTTGATAATCATCAGGTTTCACTGTTAGTGGCGATCGCTCAGGGTGCCAAAGTTTCCAAACTCAAGCGGAAGCTGTAGCTGATCGAGGAGGACAATATTCAGATTAACAAGCGGCTCGATGAAACGCAAGGTTTGTTTTAAGTGCTCCATATTCCACCAAATTGGTTTTGCAAATGCTAGAGTGAGGCTGATGCGCTATTATACGCACAATGGCAGATGGTGCTGTGGATGTCGAAACCCTCCGAAGTGACCTTGCCTGCACAAAGGAGCAGGCAAGGGTGAGCGATGCGGCCGCTGAAAAAGCGGCTGCCGATTTGAAGAAGGAAAAGGCCACACGGAGCCAGTTCGAGGAGCGCGTATCCAAGATTGAGCAAGAGCTCAAGGACGTGACTCACAAGTGCGAGCTCCTCGAGGAAGACAATAAAGTGAAGGTGGCCGAACTCACCAAGGCCCTTCAGGACGCCCAAGAGGCGATGTACGAATCACACGCGGTGCGCGAGGAGCTCCGACAGGCTGAACAGGTAGCGGCTGGTAAGCCCTTTCTTTTACAGACTAAGTTTGGCGATCAGAGGTATGCCTTATTTAATCGACTATGGAGTTCTCCAGACTCCTTTATGGATCTACCGAAGAGCGCGGCTGACGCGGCGCAATTCTACCGAGCCCAGGCGGGGCATACGACGGAGAAGCTGTTCTGGTCGCAATATGTGACTCAAGAGCATTCGACGCTACTGAACGATCAGATGGCACAATGGGCTGAGCTGCACAAGATGTCCGGAGTGGCCATGAAGGAGGTTATACTCCAGATATGGCCGGCTAAGTCCGTTCCGAGCTCTTATTTTGTCCTGGTGCAGCGACTCGTTGATGTTGTGCCCCGCATTAAGGCCATCAAACGGTCGGTGTGCATAGAAGGTGCACAGAGGGCTCTCGCCCGTGTCAAAGTGCACTGGGCCAAGATGAAGGCCACCGTTGTCGTGGTGGAGGGTCCCCCCGAAGGCAGAGACCACCACACACTGGAACGTTATTTGAGCGATGTCCTGGAGAGTGCTCATTTGATAGAGGGTCAATGCTCAAAGGTTATCATGTTCGAATGAATGTAATCGAACGACCCGATCGTGTGTACTATAGATATTAAGGCTTTGTAATATATTTGCACTATTATCTAAAATTATTTCCTCCTATGCGGCCATATTTTTGAATGCCTGAGAGTTTTCCAGTCGTCGGCTTCGACCCCCACGTAGATACTACGGGGGTGTTCGGAAGGGCACAATAACACTCTTGACCCAACGGCTTGATCCGTTACGGAGGTGTAGTGCATCAAACCAGGCAATCAGACTATATGGCTTTACCGCTCTCACTTAGCCATAGGAGTTTAACAATAGGGCTATGAAATAGCCCATGGTATGTATTTGACTATCCGAATGCGGATGCGTGACCTGTAAGACTGAAGAAACAGTCCTTCGTTTAAAACGGAAAAATCATTAAAGGTTTAGTAAGTCACCAAATGGCTGACCAGCTCTCTCCGCATCATGACAGTCAGTTTTTGGCTTTCCCTACTGAGGTGCTTAACCGGATGAACCAGAAACACATTCGCAGTAGTTCTCCCTTTACTACCCTAGCCGAACAAACGGAACGTAAGGTAGCAAACACACCAGCCGGGCAACCCAACTATTGGCCAAAGACATGATTCGGAGGGGATGCATATCATGCCAAGATCGGGACACCGAAGTGTGCTACAAAACAGTTCGGGCTTTTGTTTAGTGGCTCATGAGTGGCCGCATAGAGCCCCTGGCAATGCGTGTCGAGGTATATGCGACAACTGGAGAGACGGACTACAGTTTTATGAATAAAGTAGGTACCGAAAAAATGTCGCCACTAGAATCTGATTGATACGTCGAGATGTGATCGTACAGGGAGGTGCCATAAGCAGTGAAATCAGTTTACATGCTAGGGGTCTAATAACAAGGAGAAAAGCTCTGTACAAGTCCTTGTAAGTAAGGTTTGGTCCGATGAGTCCTTTGGATGTCCTGCCGCACGTTTGCGCCCCTTTCGTCCTGTAGATAGGTGTTCCTTGAAGGAAATGGTCTTCTGTTTGCCGTACGGAAACGGGCTCGGAGCGAGTCGTTGTTAGTCCGTAGGATACATGGGCTCGAACACACCTGTGATAAAAAGGTAAAAAGGTTGGAAGATCATATAGGGTCGAGCCGTACTATAGACCTTCCCATATTGTGCCTCCGCCAGTGCACAAGGTATTTGGAGTGCATAATGATGCATGCGTGGTACGGATTCCGCTGGTGTGCCCGGCGATCGGCGGATGCGGAACTGCTAGTCTAGCTCTGGATGTACCGAACCACTCGCTTGTGGAACTGTCCGGACTCTTTTAGAAGGGTCTGGCGGTTTGATGACCGACGAGGTGTGCGGCTTAGAGTGGTCGCTCTGTACCTCAGGTGCAAGAGCTGCGGTGTGCTCCTCTTTGCGAAGGGAGCGTTTCGTGTTTCCAGTGACTGTTATAATGCCGCATGGACCGGGCATTTTGAGCTTTAAATAAGCATAGTGCGGCACCGCATTAAATCGGGAAAAAGCGATCCGTCCGAGCAGTGCGTGATAGCCAATTCGGAAGGGTACGATATCGAAGATCAAGTCTTCACTGTGAAAGTTATCGGGCGAGCCGAAGACAACTTCCAACGTCATGGAGCCCGAGTAGCGGGCCTCTATGCTAGGTATTACTCCTTTAAAGGTAGTTTTCGTGGGTTTGATTCTTGATGGACCGATGCCCATTTTTCGGAAAGTGTCCTGATAGAGCAGGTTTAGGCTACTGCCGTCGTCCATGAGGACTCGCGTGAGGTGGAATCCATTGACGATTGGATCGAGGACCAAAGCTGCCGATCCTCCATGACGGATACTGGTCGGGTGGTCCCTTTGATTGAATGTGATCGGGCAAGCCGATGATGTGTTGAATTATGGGGTGATCGGATCTACGGCATAGACGTCCCTTAATGTGCAACTGCGTTCCCTTTTCGGGATGTGCATGACATAGATCATATTCACCATTTTAACCTTGGGGGGAAATTGCCTCTGCCGCCCTGTGTTCGGTGGGCGATGCTCTTCATCGTCGTCCTCGTTGGGTGACCTTTTCCCCTTGTGTTCGGCATTGAGCTTGCCGGCCTGTTTAAACACCCAACAGTTTCTGTTGGTGTGATTGGAGGGTTTGTCGAAGGTGCCATGAATATGGCAAGGCCGATCAAGTATTCTGTCCAAACTAGATGGACCGTCTTTGTTTCCTTTGAATGGCTTCTTCCGCTGTCCGGATTTTGAGCCACTGAAACCGACGTTTACCGCCGTGTCTTCTGTATTGTTTCGACGCTTGTTCTTGTTGCGTTGCGGTTTGCCATTGCCGTCTCTGACTTAAGAGGTGCCTGGGTCGCTGGTGCTATTGCTTCTATGAGCGAGCCAGCTATCTTCTCCCACGCAATAGTGGGTCATAAGTTCGGTAAGGACTGCCATAGACTTCGGTTTCTCTTGGCCAAGGTTTCTGGAAAGCGACTCGTCTCCGACACTGTGTTTGAAGGCCGCGAGGGGCTTCAGCGTCCAAACAGTCCACAATTTGATTATTTTTAATTAAGAACCTGGTCCAGAGCTTCCGGGCTGATTCACTAGGTTGCTGGATTATGTGACTAAGGTCATCGACATCCGGGGGCCGAACATAGGTACCTTGGAAGTTGTCTCTGAAGGCGTCCTCCAAGTCTTCCGAGCTTCCAATATAGTTTTCTGGGAGGCTGTTCAGTGAATGCCATGCTGGTCCCTTAAGTTTTAGGGGGAGGTACTTGATGGCATGGAGGTCATCACCGCGGGCCATGTGGATGTGGAGAAGAAAGTCTTCAATCCATACTGCGGGATCTGTGGTGCCATCATATGAATCTATGTTTACCGGTTTAAACCCTTCCGAGAACTGGTGTTCCATTACTTCATCGGTGAAGCATAGAGGGTGTGCGGCTCCTCTGTATCAGGCGACATCACGGTGCAGTTCGGATGGACTCCGTATGCAGTTTTCGTCCCGTGTGAGGTTGTGTGTGCTGTGCCAAGCTTGATGGCCGTCGTCTCGCGCTAGTGGATGCCCTCGCGATCCATAAATTGATCTGGTATGACCGGCTCTGTTGTCCAGGTCCTATCGCAGGTCGTGCGTGCGTCCTATGACCATTGTTTCTCTGCCTATAGGGCAAGGTGGTGCAGGTTGGTGTTCGGCTTGAGTTGCCGCTCTGTCCCGACCACGAGGTGGCCGGTCAGGTTCGTCAGCTGTGTTACGTGCTGTCGGTATAGGCTCCGGGACCTCCTCGTCGAATTGGAGAGCAACCTGCGCTTTGGGTAACTTTTAGTTGGGCGTTCGAGGCCGTATCCTTGGCTGCCAGGACATTAGTCCATCTGTCATTGAGGAAGTCCTGATTGGCTTGCAATTGCCCGCCGCTTCTTTTTCAGGCTTCTAGCTGTGGTGATTAGCCGATGCTTGAAGCGCTCTTGTCGAGGGGGTCCTCTGGTATGATGAAGTCCTCATCACCCAGGCTCTTGTCCTCTTCGGAGGTTGGTAGGTAGTTACTATCACTACTAGGAAAAGGCCTACTAATGGCGCACCGGTTTTGCCTACTAATGGCGCACTACCGGTGCACCATTACTAGCACGCCATTAGAATTTTTTACTAATGGCGCACCACTGGTGCGCCATTAGTATGTAACACCATGCGCCATTAGTATGCCTCCCGGGGGGCCATATGTAACCATGTGCTTTGTCACACTAATGGCGCACTCTGCCATGATGTGCCATTAGTATCCTTTGGCATACTAATAGCGCACTCTGCCTTGATGCACCATTAGTATGAATATTTGTTTTTTTTTGCTTTTCTGATTTTTGCACAGGTTAAAAAATATATTATTGGACAGAATATAGACAGCAGCACACAGCAACATCAGATTCATCGAATACAATAGAAGATTAGTCTCCGAATACAATTCATCATATTAGTCTCCGAATTCAAAGGACCGAACAAAGATAAAACATTACAAGTCTCAAGACCGCGAGTATCGAGTTTGTCTTCACATTACAAGTCGATATCGATCATCTAAACTACCATCACATAAAAGAGAGTTGTGGTCATCACGATGAGCATCATCGCGATCAAACTGGTCCTCATCCAGTTCCTCCAACGCTCCCTCCTCTCTCCCGCTAGATAGCGGGCATATCTAGATTCGGCCTCCGCCCTAGTGGTGTACCCTTTGTAACTGTTACCGCTGAAACGGTGAACCTATCTCCGACACTCCTCCCAGTCGTTGTAGACTCTGGGAACCTTACCCTTGTACACGACATACGACGGCATCTCTATCCACAAGCCAAACAACAGACAGTACATAAGCAATATGTAAGTATGCAACATAAGGATCGAAAGAGAAAAGCAAGACATTAATAGCATGATTCATGGTCCTACTAATAAATAGCATCGATTACATCTAAGTTGAATGACTGTCCAAACCAAAGAGATATATGAATTCATTAAAGTTTAATTACAACATGAGCTAATCAATGTTTTAGAACTACACATCACTACTTTCGACTCGACTCATCGGACAGGAGCGTGGATGAAGCCGCCGTCTGTCGTGATGGTCATGAAATCGCGGTCGTTGTCACCCTGCATTTGTAGCGTTTCATCTATCTCACTGTTGGACGATTGATATCTGACGAAGAACTGCCCCGAGGTATGAAGGACATCTTGATGGATGATGTCCGCAAACTCCGACTGGATGTGAAAGAATTCTTATCTGAGGTCCGTGTCCTGGACTGCCGACAAGCTCGCGGCCCAATCTTTGAGATTATCTGGTAGTAGAAGTTGATGGTGGTCCCTTACGATCGCCCGCATGTGATGGAGGGCATAGTAGGCATCCTTCTGACCGCGAGGCGGCTGCTTGACACAGCAGAACTTCGTATTGTGTGAGAACATGTGCTTGCCGTACTTACGAACTGCCCTGGTGAAGGTGTCTCCAGATTTGGCGTAGCCGGGGAGAACATCATCAAGAACTTTCTTGACATTTGTGTAGTCTATCTTGGAGTTACGGTTCGGGTCGAAATACGTGGCCATGGAATATTTCGGGCTTAAGAGGATGAGTGTGCAATGTGTGTCACTACACAGAACACGGAATGTTAGAAAAATAAGAACGATCAAAATCTAAGAAATCATATGTTACGGGGCGGTTAAGGGATGACTTACTTGGGAAAGTAAGCCACAAGGAAGTTATCCTTATGTGGGTTTGCTAGAATGACGCCTTCGAGGTGTGAACTCGCAACTTGCCGGTCCCCAGCGTTGTTCAAGTGCTTGGCACGCATGTAGAAGGGGTCGACTATCACGATGTCCGGGGTCTTGTCTCTAATGATCCGCATCTCCATACTCAGCGAAAACAGCCGAACGAAGGTGTAATGCAGCGGATGAAGGTTAAACATAGCAAAGATGTCATCAAACTGCAGGACGATCGTACCCCCGATGTCACCATCTGCAAAGCCCTTGCCCTCTGGCACCTTGGCCCCGAAAACCGGGTATGCCACACCATTCTCTCTCAGACGCCGCTTCTCCAAAGAAAGAACACTGTCGTGCAGACTCCGCATAGCACCGGTTGCAGCATTCAGCATATTTGGCGGTAGCATCGCCCTACACGCCACATGCACCCTCCTCGAGATATCCTTAGGTGAAGGTGGCCCGTCTTGAGCACGGATCAAACTCGGTGCCGGCTGGCTCGCACCGGCGCCCTTGTTAGTCTTTCGTTTCTGTCCCTTCTTCTCGATCTCCTGTAATGGGACCGAGTTCTGCTCACAGACCGCTTTCTTGAGCGTGTTGGGGCTGATAATATTTCGCACCTCATATATCTGAGGCTCGGTGAAGGCCGGAGCTGGAGGCGTCTCCAGAGAACTAAATGACAGACGATGCCTATTGCAATTGGATTTCTCCGCCGTACCAGCTAGATTGCGGTCGTCTTGGTTGGGTTCTTGAGAAAGAGGCCCGCAGAACTCGTCAGCGTACCCATGTTCGGCAAAGTACTTATCGACTTTGGTAAATGTACCGTCGTTGTTGTCGTCGTCGTCCGGATCCTGTGCCATAGGGCTGTCCGGATCCTGTGCCATAGGGATGTCCGACATAGGGATGTCCGGCAGGTCCGGTAGCGTTGCGGCGTTCTTGCCATGGCTTGGCGCCGGCACGACTGGCGGTCTTGTCTGTGGGGTGGTGTCCCCCGCCCCCAAACGAATCTGGCTCTTCAGCCAAAGCAGCGGCCAGTTTACGCAGACGCTGAGGGTCATCTCATCTTCTTTGTCGGCCCCAGCGGGTCGAACCGGAGGTAACAGCTCGTCGCAGCCTGGCAGCACCCGAACCACTTCAACCCTATACACTGTGGGTGGCATCGGATTACCGTGGAACATGCGGTTGCCCGGTTGAACGATTCTGCCCTTGGCGACATCGACCAACTCGGCACCCACAAAGTGCAGAAGAGTGCAAGGAACGTCGGCGGTGCCCTGCGAAAACATGTACAGGGCGTCAGGGATGCCCAGTCAAAGGCAAGGAGATGAAGTCATCGGCTGAGAGGCTTAGTTACCGTGATGCCGTCGAGCTCGGCTAATGTCGAGGCACCGCCAACGGCGGGCATGCAACTGACGAAGGGGGAGCTTACTGCCGAGGTGCCGGCCGGCGTACACCCGGGTGCATTATGCTCCAATGCCCGTGTCGGCGCCGGAGACACGAATACCGCCTCCGCCGGAGACACCAATGGCGCCGCCTGCGTGTTGTGCGAGTTGCTGGACGTGAAGCTGGGAACCGGGGGAGGCCCCTGTTGGCCGCCCGCAATCCACGTCGTCAGCCCATGAATCAACGTAGGCACCATGGCGTTGAGCTTCGTTCCCAGTTGTTGTTCCACTTGCTCTTGGACAAGCTCCGGAATCCGTGCCACTTGTGCCTCGAGTGCTTCAACCTCGCGCGTCTGGCTTTCCGAGCTGGCCTTTTTCTCCTTCCGCACACCAACGGTATAGTATGACCCCCATTTTGTGGACAAGCCTTTGCCGGCCACACGACCAGCTGACGTCGGCTTAGTGAGCTTATCCTTGCTTTTCATTATGTTCAACGCCCTATTTAAAGGGCTGTCGAAAGGGGAGCTCTGAGACGACCCCGCGCTACTGCTTTCAGTTTCCTGCAAAAGGAACGTGAACCATTTAGAAATATTGGGGATTAGTTAGAGTGCAACCATATGGAGCTAATTACGCGGGGGTGTATTCCTTACCAGAACAAGCTCAAGCGCCCTGGTCTTCGGATCCGTGGTAAGCTCCTTTGTTATCGGGTCCTCCTTGTACCGGGCCCTGACATAGTTCCTGGTCTGCTTGTTACCGCTGTATTTCTCGAAGCGGGGCGGTAGGCCTTGCTCGGCACGCTCCGCGTCCTCCTTGTCCTATATAGGCTCTGCCACTCTGTAACCGCCGGGACCGAGTTTGTGTTCCCCTAAGTTCAACTCCCGCATTTCTTTCCCCCACTGACTTGATTTGGTGGTTGCACTGCTCTCGCACTTTATCTTGAACTCCTTGTAGTCATCTTCGCTCATCAAAGGATATTTCGCCTTGATCTTCTCATAACTATCACCTTTATCAATCATTCTCTTCGCCGCGCTTCTCCAAGTAGACAGGGCCGTGCTCATCTTTGTGAGGGCGGCACTGTTCACTTTATTCCCTGAGAGGCGTGTGTTTTCAAATTCGGCGGGGAACTTGTATCGTTCGTGCAGCTTCGTGAAGAGGAGATTGCGCAAATTCCCTCGGTCCTTATGCCTAAGGTTCTCGGTGTTGATCGAGACGGTGCTCCGGAGAATGCACCCGAGCTGAACTGAGTACCCCTTGACTATATGTTTGGGCTCTGTTGGATTCCCATCGGAGTCCACTTGAGTGAATTCCTCCTTGAGGGTGCGGAGCGCATTCGGGCGCCGGTCCTTCCTTTGCTTCTTCGGTTGGCTGCCATCTGTGTGTGCGCCGCCATCGTCAGTGGTGGCATCCTCGACGGCAACATCAGTAGTGTCATCCCCGACGCCACTAGGGGTTGTGTAATCAGGATCGGTGTCTTCCGCGGCGTCCTCATAGCGGTGAGGTTGTTCCTCCATCTCCTGGGACAGCTCCCAGAATTGCTTGCCGCCCGAACCACCGGCCTCATCGTTGTGGGCCATGTTTCGCTCTAAATAGGAAAAAAGTTTGGTCAAAAAGTTGGTTATTGTCAAGGAACAAGATCATGGTCTCATCATTTAGGGTTTGTCGACACCGAGGCACCCTAAAAGCCAAAGCTTTCATCATTTAGGGTTTGTCGACGCCGAGGCACCCTAAAAGCCTAAGCCGAGGCACCCTAGGTTGGGCCTAATCACTTGGCACTAATCACTTGGCTCTATTGCCACCTATGGTTTAATGCCGCAAGAATGGCGGGGCATTTGATCCTACATAACTAAGTACTCAGATACCCCGGTCCATGCATTAGTCGCAAGTACCCCATATGTCCTATTTTTAGCAAAGTCATGGTAAAATTTTAGCATGACCTTTGCTGAAAATAGGACATATGGAGTACCTGAATTTGCCGGAACGAAAGTTAATCAACATTCCGGCAAACTCAAGGGCCTCTCGGGGTACCTGCAAATTCATCACGACACGATGGTCGGAGACAAAACCCAGCAAACTAGCAAGATGATCATCATCTTTGCAAGATAGTAGCTCAAGTTTTTGACAGTAGCCTCTAAAGAAAACAGCATTGCAACATTCAAGTTCACAGGATAAAAAAATCATCCACATTCACCAACCCACATGATGTTAAAACCCACATGAGCTGTAAACAGACTTAAAAAACCCACATGATGTTGTATACACTGAACATGATGATACCAAATGGGAAGGAAAATTGTATCACTCTAGATTAGTGTAGCCACTATCTAACAAAACCAGAATGTTAACAAAATTACACCATGATGATACCAAATTCTTGTAGCAGTACAATGCGTTCACAGGATAAAAAAATCATCCACATTCACCACCCAAACTGGTGGAGATACAGCAAACCAGAACCTCCCAGGTTTCTGCCATTTTATTTTTCCCACCGTATATGTTTTTTGATTCATGTCATGGTACTTGTTGTCAAACCAAGTATTTTCTTTCTACATAATCTGGGAAGTTTCCTTCTTACTGTCTCACTACAAAAAACTAGTATGCTTAGTTGAGACTAGTATGCTTAGTTGCATTATGACAGACAAAAACTACAAATATTTGTGTTTTTAGTTGAGAAATACAGCGACAGTGTGATAGGGAAGTTTCAGCTGGCAAAGTGTCATGATTCAGACAACAGAGCAACTAAGCATAGCAAGTGGATAGTTTAGTCAGTATACTAGTACTCTTTAGAAAGCATGAGACATATATTACCTGGAGGAGACTTCGTCGGAGAGTTGCCTGTGCATTGAAAATACAACGAGATCAGCAAAGGATAGTAAGATATATACTGAAATTATCATAACAAAATGCCAGCTACTGCCATGGTCAAAGAATAGATTATGATAGCTGGACAAGTACAGGTCAAACTAGATAATTTTCAGAACCGGTTTAACCACCACAGGATAAAACAATGCATCCAAGACTGGGCTTAGACTAATATCCTCATAGCATAATCTGACATCAAGCAAATATTATAAGAGCAGTGAAAATGTATGTTCACTGCAAATGAATATGGACCAAATGAATATGGACCAAGTATCCTCTAAAATGCATCTAAATGCAAGCTCAGAGATTTGAACATTTGGAAAACCCTAGCTACTTAATTCTCCAACCCCCTTTCCTTGTCCAAATTTCTCCAACCCCCAACCATAGAACACATCAGAAGGAAATAAAGAAGGGGAAGAGGGGGAAGCGGCTCGGGTGCTCACTTGGGAGGTCGAGGGCGACTCGGGGCAGCCGGAGCTAGTCGAGGCGGCGCGAATTCGGCGTCGAGCGGTGGCGCTCCTCCTGGGCAGGCCGCACGGTCGAGGGCGTCGAGCGGTGGCGGTCCTCCTGGGCGTCCGAGCTCGTCCGGGTCCTCGTAGTCGAAGAGGAAGACGGCGGTGGTCCTCCTGGGCAGGCCGCGCGGTGTTGGACGGCGAGCATGTCGAGGGCGCAGGCGGGGCCACGGGGGGAGGGGCGCTTGGGCGAGAGGACGTCGAGGGAGGTAGCGCTCGGCTCGGGGACGGCGAGGGAGGCGGCGCTGGGCTCGGGGATGGCGAAGGAGGCGAGGGGGGCGACGAGGGGGATAGCGAACACGGGGGGAAGCGGGTGAGATCGATGAAGCAGGGGAGAGATTAGAGAGATTGGGGATTTAGTGTGGGGCGAAGCTTTCTAATGGCGCACCGCCCCCTCGTGCGCCAGAAGTACGACTATTCTAATGGCGCACCACCCCACGGTGCGCCATTAGAATTTTGTTTTAATCTAGCCCACTAGCCCTCTCTACAACCTAGCCCTATCTACAACAGAACCCACCCACTAGCCCGACTGGTCAGCACGCAGCACACACACCAGGAGGTCCTGGGTTCGATTCCCAGGCTCCCCAATATTTTTTATGCATTTTAAATGTTGTTTTTTATATTTATTTGTGTTTAAATATGTTCAAACTTGTTTAAATCATAACAGTAATATATTTTTTATAAAAACAGTAATAATTTAAAAAGTGCCCATGAAATTTAAGTGTCCTCATGATTTCAAAAAGTGTCCATGAATTTAAAAATATTCAAGATATCAAAAAGTGCCCATGAAATACAATCGAGAAATGAAGACTACGATTTAAATACAATCGATCTTAGCTAGCTATCTGTTCACAATCTTCTTGCCCTTCTTTTTCGCAAATGGAGTTCGTCCGTGGAACGGACGTCCTTTAGGTAGGGTGGTCCTGCTTCTTCTTGTGGTGTGTGCTGCTACTTCATCATCGTCGTCATGTTCGATCTTCGGGTCGCCGTACTTGTCGAAGTCTTGCTCATTGGCTACTCCATCCATTCTGATGATCTTCCTTTTGCCTCTCCTCACGACAACACGACTGGGCTTTGGCGGGTCGGTAATGAAGAAGCATTGGTCCACTTGGGAAGCCAGTACCCATGGCTCATTTTTCGCGGTGACGTTTGCGCCCGCGGTCTTGGATTTGGCTTCGGGTATAACCATGGTGGTGAAATATCGGTCTTCTTTTAGGACGCTCTTGGCCCATCTGACACGGAACATCGGCACCTTCTCTCCAGCATAGCTCAGCTCCCAGATCTCCTCGATCCTTCCGCAATATCTGTCCTTGTCCTTACTGGTGTAGGATTCCATCATTACCCTGGAGTTCTGATAACCATCGCTCTTCATGTCCTTGTCCTCGGTGTAGAATGTGTAGCTGTTGATATCGTACGCCTCATAGGTCATCAGGTTGTGCTCGGCGCCCTGTGACAAGGCGAATATGAGTTGTTCTTCCGCGGATGAATCCTCATGTAAAGGGTACGGCAGAAGCTTCTGCTTGAACCAACGCGTGAAACATGAGTTGTGCTCTTTGAGTATATCTCCGTCCATCCTCTATTGGCCTCAGTCATTGTACGTCTTCTCAATAAAGGTTTTGTGCTCTACCACCCAAGGATCGACCACGTCTATGTGTTGTAGCGCGACTAGGTTTGCTCTTTCAAAGTCAGCGAGTCGACCCTCGAAGTCGACATGCATTTCGCAGCGACCCTCACGGTGACCCCATCCAGCGAGCCTGCCGAGGTGCCTGTTGACGGGCAGACCAACGGGGTTCTCGATGCCTAGATAATTCGTGCAGTAGGAGATGCACTCTTCGGTCAGAAAGCCCCTGGCTATACTTCCCTCTGGACGTGACATGTTCCGAACGTATCCTTTGATGACACCATTCATCCTTTCGAACGGAATCATGCTGTGCAGGAACGTCGGCCCGAGTTGGATGATATCCTCCACGATATGGACCAGTAGATGCACCATAACATCGAAGAATGCGGGCGGGAAGTACATCTCAAGCTCGCATAGTATCACCATGATCTCTTCCTGTAGCCTTCTGAGTTGCCTCACGCCAATCGACTTCCGAGAGATGACGTCGAAAAAGTTGCATAGGCCAAATAGCATTTCACGGACGTGCGCGTCCATGATCCCACGGATTGCAATTGGAAGTATCTGCGTCATCATCACGTGACAGTCGTGAGACTTCATCCCGCTGAACTTCTGCTTCGCTGGGTCTAGGTATCTGCTTATCTTCCCCGCCTAACCGTAAGGAAGTTTTACTCCTAGGAGGCAGGTGAAAAACTGCTCGATCTCCTCCTGACTTAGAGTGAAGCACGCGGGAGGGTAGTCATTTCCGGTCTTCTTGGCCTTTTTGCCTTTGCGACGACTTTCTGTGTCTTGCTTCACCTCATCATCATCATCATCATCATCATCATCATCATCATCATCATCATCATCATCATCATCATCATCATCATCATTAGCATGAAGCTCCTGCCTGATGCCCATGGATTTCAAGTCTGCCCTTGCTTTCGGCCCGTCTTTGGTCCTCTCTGGCATGTTGAGCAGGGTACCAAGCAGACTCTCGCACACGTTCTTCGTGATATGCATGACATCAAGGCTGTGAGGCACACGGTGGATCTTCCAGTACGGCAAGTCCCAGAAAATAGACCTCGTTTTCCATACCTTCAGCAGCGGCTCTGGCGCCTTTCGCTTCTTTCTCGGCTCTGGCGCCTTTTGCTTCTTTCCCGGCAGTGGGCAGTCTTTCCAATTTTTCAATAGCTCGTCTATTTCCTCGCTGCTCCTCGTACACGGGCATTTTCGGGGTTCTGTTTCACCATCGAACAGATCCTTGCGTTTCCTCCATGGGTCATCATCGTGAAGCCACCTTCGATGTCCCATGAACACGGTTTTCGAAGACCCGAGATCTCTATCTAGCTGGTGATACGTTGTGTCATCCATGCACCTTACGCATCCAGAAAATCCGTGGACTACCTGCCTCGCGAGATATCCGTAACCAAGATAGTCGTGCACCGTCGTGAGCAATGCGGCTCTCATAGGGAAATATTCTTTCTCTGCGGCGTCCCACGTATTGGCTGGCGTTTTCCACAGCGTGTCTAGCTCCTCGGGCCTGCATCCTTCATACAATGGAGTAACCGCGTCTATCTCCAGTTGATCCAGCTTGGCTTTCTCTCAGGCGGCAGCTCTTGCGTTATCCGTCTGCTTGCGAAGCAGCTCTTGAATATGAGGGTCCTGCACCCAGCCTCCATCGTCGTCTGCTCCGGCATCTTCATCTTCATGATCATGCCCTTCGTCTTGATCTTCCTCATCATCATGTACGACATCTTCTACATGATGATTGTGTACATCATCACCGTCGTGATCATGTCTTGGAGATTCTTCGTCTTCTCGCTCGCCCTCGCCGCAGTAGTTGTCTTGTTGCCCTTCCTCATTTCTTGCCCGGCCCCCATGGACGACTTCATAGTCATCTTCATCACCTTGCCACCGATAGCCATCCATGAAACCACGCAAGAGCAGGTGGTCCCGCACCTGCCCGGAATTCGGGTCCGCAATAAGGCTCTTCAGCTTGCATCTTCGACACGGACATCTTATCTCCGTCTCGTTCTTTTGAAGCATCTCGGCCTTCGCGGAGCTCAAAAACCTATTCACGATGCCTTCGGTCATCGTGCGGACCATGGTCGCCTGCGGGCTAGAGCAAAACGATATTTTAGAACCAAGAAAATTTTTGGCATGACCTTCCCTAAAAATAGGACCAAAAAGAATGCATAGTGCCAAAATTCTCACCGAAACGGAAATGAATCAACATTCCGGCAAAATATTGGCAAACACAAACATATATGCAACACCACAAACACAAGCAAAACCACAAACATACATAGATCTAGCTAGGCCACAAAAAGTGCATGTGCACGTTGTTGGAGCGAGCTAGGGAGAAAAAAAGTAGATCTACATCATGAAGATAGCTTTCCCCTTACTTACCTATCAAAAAAAGGTGATTTCACCACTTAATTTTGATGAATCTATGGTGGAAATGAGGTGAGGAGGAGGAGGAAGCCGAGACAAGCTTGGAGGAGGAGGTGGAGAGAATGAAGTGGGGAAAGTGAGTGGGTAGGTGGGCTGTCCAAAATATCTTGTTCGTCCCAGGTTACTAATGGCGCACCACCACACAATGCGCCATTAGTAACCCTGGTTACTAATGGCGCACCGGCAGGTGGTGCGCCATTAGTACTTTTTGCAGAAAAGTAAAAAAAACATATGTATACTAATGGAGCACTGTGGAAAAGTGCGCCATTACTAGTTTAAACTAGTAATGGCGCACTTTGGCATAGTGCGCCATTAGTAGGTTTGCAAAAAAGTAAAAAAAAATACTAATGGCGCACTGTATTGGTCGTGCGCCATTACTAGTTCCAACTAGTAATGGCACACTTTGTCGTCCATGCTCCATTAGTTTGTATGGAAAAATGGAAAAAAATCAATAGTAGTGGCGCACTGTGAGCACAGTGTGCAATTAGTGTCTTCCACACTAATGGCGCACGAGCAACCGGTGCGCCATTAGTATATAGTAGTGGCGCACTACTTTCCTGATGCGCCATTAGAATCAGTCGTATCTATACCCCTTTTCCTAGTAGTGTATCCTCTGAGCCCTCGTCCCCGATAGGATCATCGGGGTTGACTTGCCCCTCTTCCCAATCACCCTGTTCGGGTGTTGGCTCAACAGGGGCTTCTTGGTCTTCGGCGTTATCCAGAGTATTGTTGTCTCCGGTGCCTGTATTGTTGTATTTTTTGCGACGCGATTTTGATCGGCGCCCACTGACGTCGACGCTTCATGGGTGCTTTAGCTGGTTCATCTTCTAGAATCTTCTCGGCATTGGCGTCATTCTCTTTGGGTGTGTCCACCATGTATACGTCATACGAAGAAGTGGCCATCCAGCGTCCGGTGAACGGCGGGTTCCGGCCTTGCTCTTCTACGACATTGCCGTCCATGCCGTCGATGTCTTCGGAAGCGTAATCAAGCATGCCGGTTAAGTCCTCGACAGTGGCTATGAAGTGGGTGGTGGGTGGGAAGTAAAGTTCCCTGCTCTCAGCCCCTAGTGCGGGCTAGGCATAGTTCGACAGTGATTCTTCCATCATGGCGAGAGATCGCATTAGGTCCAGAGCCTCGTTTAAGGGCGAGGTGTGGACAAAGAAGCAAGAATCCGTGGAGCAGGGCGGGTCAGGAGTTCCCTGGCCGGTCTCGTATAACACAGACCTCGAGAGTTCGGAGCTGGTGCACGGGGGTGAGTCCGGCTCGGTGAGGATAGAGGGGGCCAGGAGTGATCCGGGCCGGCCGGCGAAACGATCCCCTCCGCGTCTCCGGTTTTGAGCTCTATGGCCGGACAGAGCCCGGCGGGCTCTAATCTCCCGTCTTCGGACTCAGCGAGGAGTTTCGGATCTAGGGCCGAAACTGCGGTTGAGGCCGCGAACCCTTGGAAGATCAAGTCTCCTCGGATACTAGTGACGTAGTTTAGGTTTCCAAACCTGATCTGATGACTAGAGGCGTAGCTGGCGACCTGCTCCAGGTGACCAATCGTATTGGCACGTAGTGCAAAGCCATCGAATACGAATATTTGGCCGGGGAGAAAAGTCTTCCTTAGAGTTGTTGTGGTTGATTGATGGAGCCATCGATCCTTTTGGTGACAAAGTGGAACTCTCAATGAAAGCACCAATGTCGGTGTCAAAACAGGCAGATCTCAGGTAGGGGGTCCCGAACTGTGCGTCTAAGGATCGAAGGTAACAAGGAGGCAGGGGACACAATGTTTGCCCAGGTTTGGGCCCTCTTAATGGAGGTAATACCCTACTTCCTGCTTGATTGACTATGGTGAATATAGGGGTTACAAGAGTTGATCTACCTCGAGATCGTAATGGCTAAACCCTAGATTTCTAGCCTGTATGATTATGATCCTGCCCCATGGACTAAACCCTCCTGTTTATATAGACAGCGGAGGGATCTAGGGTTGCACAGAGTCGGTTACAGAAGTAGGAAAATACATGATCCGAACGCCAAGCTTGCCATCCACGCAAAGTAGAGTCCCATCCGGACACGAGAAAATTCTTCTATCTTGTATCTTCAGGGCGCATCAGTCCGACCCATATCACATAGACCGGACGCCCGAGGACGACCCCTTAGTCCAGGACTACCTCAATCACACCGAGGAAGAAGCAACCTGGGAAAGAGAGGAATTTTTAAGGACATCCTATCCAGAATTGTTTTCCCAAGCAACCGAATCTCGAGGACGATATTCATCCTAAGTGGGGGTGGTTTGTGACAGCCTAGATTTGCCTTCTCTCTTTTTCTGGACTTCTTGTTGCCTTTGCTTTGGATTTGTAATTTTGAATCAATTCAAATGAACTTGAACACTTGGGCCTACCCTTGATTTGCACCCAAGTGACCCATCCACCCCTAGCTCAACTTTATTTCTCTGAAAAACTCCCAAAAATAACCCAAGGAATATTTTTCTTAAAAGAAAAATATTCTTTTTCTTCCCTGAATATCACTTCAGAGAAGTATGCTCCAAAGAAACCCTCATTTTTATTGCTCCAAACATCCTGAGAAAATTCACAAATATTCTTTGAACCCTAAGGCACCTCCCTGAGCAAAAATATTGCATAACTTTTTGGAGTATTTTTGTTACAGAAAATCATTTTTGTTCTGGAGAGATTAGCCACTTTACACAACAAGTATATTTTTCCTTGATCGTTTGGGGCTAATCTTTTCTGAGCTTCTTTACCTTCCTAAGTGAATGCTAAACCCCAAAGCACAACCCTAAATTTTTACTAGATCTCTCACAGTTAACCTCACAATTTTCTGTCCAAAAACTTGCCAGGAAGAAGCCCACTCGCACAGCTCACCTGTCACCCATCCAAATACATAGAACAACCCAAACCACTAAGGACTACACACCAGACATGAAGTTTGCGCTTAGCTCAGCCTGAGGTCAAAGTTCACGCGGTGACCGTGTTCGTCCAGCGGTGTTGGCATGCGTCCAGCGCGCTCTGCGACATGCCCGTGTCTCTGTTGAGCGCGTGCTTGCTTCCCCGGCCACCGCACCTTGCCAAACCACGCCACCATCCTCGTCTCCTCCCCCTTAACTTCGCCCTAGCGCTCGTCGATGCCAGAGCTCGCTGCAGCGAGCACAAGCATGGCGCGACCATGCCAACAGTGCGCCCGTGCCCTGTGCTCGTTGCATACCTGGCTCCTGTTCTCGGCTCCGGTCGTCCACAGTTTCTGCGTGAGCCACGACGTCTTCTTCCCCTCTCAATGACACCATTCCTCGCCGGGCACCCTTCTAGAGAACTCCGGCGAGCCCTCGATCCCTGCATCAGCCTCGCCTATAAATAGAGCCCTCCCAAGCTCATTTCTCCTCACCACTGCTCTCACACATCCACCACGACACCGTAGGTAGCTGCAGCCCGGCGGGGCAGGCCTCTGGCTGCTGTCCCCGATGCCGAGCTCACGGGTGATCCCCTTCCTCTACCCCTCCATCTCCAGAGCCTCTAGAGCTCAACGGACTCCTCCAGCGTGTCTCTGGTGAACCTCTGGTGTGTGCTGGTGCTGCTAGAGTTGCTGGACCGGCCCTGCCTCACCGGAATCGCCAACTGGAGACGACCACGCCAACCTCGTTCGACCACTGTTAGCCAAGCCGCGGGTACGTGTAGGTGTGTGAGAACCTCCGCTACCCATTCCCCCCTCTCAAATCGGGAGCCGAGCCCTCCTCGCCGGAGAGAGCTCCGGCGACTCACCACCCTCCCCTGTTTCTCTCTCCCCCTTCAAAACTAATAGCGGGGGCCCACTTTCAACCACTCAGCCGTGCCCGAAGCGGTATAAGTGGTGGCGCCCTGTGGGTTTACGCCATCGACGTCACCCCTTGGTTTTATTTTATTTCAAATTTAATTCAAATTTTGATCAGAACATTGACTAGCTGTAACTCCTAAACCACAAGTCCAAATGAGTTGATTCTTTTTGCATTTTGTTCTTACTGGAAACTCCTAGTAGCACACCCAAGATGATATTTTCCTCAGCTGTCTAGATTTTATGGTAATTTTCAGAAGTGTTTTTGATATTTTCTTTTTGTCATTTGAACTATTTTCAAAACAACAAGCTTGTCTTGAAAGCACCCAGGAGGAGTGTGAAGCTCCTCTGTGCTAAGGCAAGCCACACAACCATTTTCATGGTGTCTTTGCAATATCCATGATTTTCCAACTTGAATATATGTTATTTCTTGCATATAGTTATTAAATGAATAATATTCATGCAAGTTATTTTGTTATGATCAAGATGCTTAGTTTACAGAAGTTAGTGCTTGAACTAAGTGAGATATAGTATAAGTAGAATGACTATGTGATGTTGTTATGATTATGGTATGGTGAGCATCGGTATTATTTTCATTTATGCATGATGAGTTTCATGTGGAAATTAAGAAACTAAAAATGATGAGTACAAATAACCAGTGAAAAAAACTCAGCAAAGTTTAGTGATGATTTGTGCAAGTTGAAATTTTTGATGAGTTGATCGGTGGCCACGAGATAGG
>NC_041389.1:686918253-686941104 GCF_002162155.2 Triticum dicoccoides | reverse complement strand
TAGGCCACCCGTAAGGCGGTTGATGCTCATCTTTTGCCGCAAGAAAGCTAATTTTATGAGAAAAATCTGAGCGAAAGATTCACCCCAATCGGAGTTACGGATCTCCGGATATAAAAGAAACGGTGAAGGGGAAGGATCTGGGAACGCAAAAACACAGAGAGACAGAGAGACAGATCCAATCTCGGAGGGGCTCTCGCCCCTCCCATGCCATGGGAGCCAAGGACCAGAGGGGAAACCCTTCTCCCATCTAGGGAGAAGGTAAAGGAAGAAGAAGAAGAAGGGGGGCCCTCTCCTCCTTGCTTCCGGTGGCGCCAGAACGCCACC
Source organism: Triticum dicoccoides (assembly GCF_002162155.2). Classification (NCBI taxonomy): domain Eukaryota; kingdom Viridiplantae; phylum Streptophyta; class Magnoliopsida; order Poales; family Poaceae; genus Triticum; species Triticum dicoccoides. The sequence goes on along the minus strand of NC_041389.1, from coordinate 686,940,780 downwards.
GGGGGCCATCATCATCACCGCGATCTTCATCAACAACTTCACCGCCTTCATCACCAACTCTTCCCCCCTCTATGCAGCGGTGTAACTCCTCTCTTACCCGCTGTAATCTCTACTTAAACATGGTGCTCAATGCTATATATTATTTCCCAATGATTTATGGGTATCTTAAGATGTTTGAGTAGATCCATTTTGTCCTATGGGTTAATTGATGGTCGTGATTGGTTTGAGTTGCATGTTTTATTGTTGGTGCTGTCCTATGGTGCTCTCTGTGTCGCGCAAGCGTGAGGGATCCCTGCTGTAGGGTTTGCATTATGTTTATGATTTTCTTATGGTGCGTGGCGTGAGTGAACAGAAGCACAGACCCGACTAAGTAGGTTGTTTGTGTATGGGATAAAAGGGGACTTGATGCTTTAATGCTATGGTTGGGTTTTACCTTAATGAATCTTTAGTAGTTGCGGATGCTTGCTAGAGTTCCAATCATAAGTGCATATGATCCAAGAAGAGAAAGTATGTTAGCTTATGCCTCTCCCTCAAATAGAATTTCAATAGTGATTACCGGTCTAGTTATCGATTGCCTAGGGACAAATAACTTTCTCATAACAAAAAGCTCTCTACTAATACTTACTTTATTGCATATTTATCTAAACATCCCCTAGTTTATATTTACGTGCTCTTTATTATCTTGCAAACCTATCCAACATCACCTACAAGTACTTCTAGTTTCATACTTGTTCTAGGTAAAGCGAACGTCAAGCGTGCGTAGAGTCGTATCAGTGGCCGGTAGGACTTGAGAGAGTATTTGTTCTACCTTTAGCTCCTCGTTGGGTTCGACACTCTTACTTATCGAAAGAGGCTACAACTATCCCGTATACTTGCGGGTTATCAAGACCTTTTTCTTGCGCCGTTGCCGGGGAGTCATAGCGTGGGGTGAATATTCTCGTGTGTGCTTGTTTGCTTTATCACTAAGCAATTTTTATTTGCTTTTCTAAGTTGTTCTCTATCTTTAGCTATGGATATGGAACACGAAATACCAAAAAAAAATAGGTGTACTTGCTGCTCATGGGGACGGGGAACCTCCTAAAACCCTCGATGCTCACTATGTTCAAAATGTTATGTACTACTTTGATAATCCTGAGAAAACCTCATTCATTTATGTTATGGGAGTAACGTTGGATCAATGTGAATACTTTAGGGATTATCGCTTGATACAAAAAGGGAAACTATTATGGGATCAAATTAATATGTTGCGTTGGTATGCCCGGGATCTATGCTTGAGATATGATATTTCTTGTTGCTCTAGGATGAAGGCTCCACACCTTCCCTTTTCATGCAAATGTAATGATAATGAAACCTTAGCTTCTTATGCTAATGGTAGATATGATTACTATGATGTGGAACAAATAGAAGAATTCGTTGCTTTTAAAGGTGCTTATGAAATTGAATCTTTGTTTGAAAAGTATGAAGCTTTAGATGATGATGTTTATAGGCCTGAAAATTATGCTATATTGAAATATTGCTATGAAAATTATGAATACAATTACAATATTAATGCATTTATTGAGAAAGTCTCCGCTGTCCAAGAAGAGACTAATATTTTGCAGGAAGCTATGGAAGAAGAAATTGATGAAACTGTGAGCTCATTGGATGAAAAAGATGATGAGGAGAGCGAAGAACAAAAGGAGGAAGAGCGGATTGATCACCCGTGCCCACCTTCTAAAGAGAGTAACTCTTCAACTCATACATTGTTTAATTCCCCTTCGTGCTTACCGAAGGATGATTGCTATGATCCCGTTGATTCTCTTGAAATATCACTTTTTGATGATGCTTGCTATACTTGTGGCCAAGATGCCAATATGAATTATGCTTATGGAGATGAACTTGCTATAGTTCCTTATGTTAAACATGAAATTGTTGCTATTGCACCCACGCATGATAGTCCTATTATCTTTTTGGATTCTCCCAACTACACTATATCGGAGAAGTTTGTGCTTACTAAGGATTATATTGATGGGTTGCCTTTTACCGTTGCACATGATGATTTTGATAGATATAATATGCATGCGCTTGCTGCTCCTACTTGCAATTATTATGAGAGAGGAACTATTTCTCCACCTCTCTATGTTTCCCATACTATGAAATTGCAAGAAACTGCTTATACTATGCATTGGCCTTTACTTGGTGTGCATGAATTGTTCTTTTATGACATGTTGATGCATAGGAAGAGAGTTAGACTTCGTCATTTCTTGATATATGTTACTTTGTGCTCACTACTAAATAACAAATCATTCTTAATTAAAATTGGCTTTGGTATACCTTGGGATCCGGGTGGATCCATTACTTGAGCACTATATGCCTAGCTTAATGGCTTTAAAGAAAGCGCTGCTAGGGAGACAACCCGGAAGTTTTAGAGAGTCATTAATTTCTGTTGAGTGATTTTATATAGTTTAAAAACAAAAAAATAAAGAGGGGAACCTAAAAACTTTTCAAAAAGGAAAGTGAAAGTGAGAAAGACAAGCATTGTTGAAGTGGGAGCTAGCCTTGAATTTTGTTCATGCTCACGGAAACTTTGTGAATCTTGATTACAGAAACTTTTCATCAAAAATAATTATCCCCTTGTATAATTCCATTGTATTATAAAAATAATGTGCTAAGGTTTACCTTTAGGATGTTTACAATGCTTGTTGGTTTGTATGGTGCAGGACAGAAACTTTGGCTGTAGTGCACGATTTTACATTTTAAAGTGGAACATCAAAAGGTTCTGATTCATTTTGCACTGTCTTTCTACACAACTTGTTTATTTTTACTATTTTTGGTAGAAGTTTTGGGGTACCAGAAGTATGGTGAATGTTCAGATTGCTAAAGACTGTTCTGTTTTTGACAGATTCTGTTTTTGATGCATAGTTTGTTTGTTTTGATGAAACTATCAATTTATATCAGTGGATTAAGCCATGGAAAAGCTATATTACAGTAGACACAATGCAAAAAAAATGAATTGGTTTGCTACAGTACTTAGAATAGTGATTTGCTTTATTATACTAACGGATCTTACCGAGTTTTCTGTTGAAGTTTTCTGTGGATGAAGTGTCTAATCGAGGATGTCTCCATATGAGGAAAAGGAAGAGAGGAAAGAGCTCAAGCTTGGGGATGCCCGAGGCACCCCAAGTAAATATTCAAGAAGACTCAAACGTCTAAGCTTGGGGATGCCCCGGAAGGCATTCCCTCTTTCTTCAACAAGTATCGGTATGTTTTCGTATTCGTTTCGTTCATGCGATATGTGCAAGTCTTGGAGCGTCTTTTGCATTTAATTTTCATTTTTCTTTTATGCACCATGCTGGTATGAGATAGTCCTTTGTTGACTTATATAATGCTCATTGCACTTCACTTAAATCTTTTGAGTGTGGCTTTATAGAATGCTTCATGTGCTTCACTTATATCATTTGAAGTTAGGATTGCCTGTTTCTCTTCACATGGAAAACCGCCATTTGTAGAATACTCTTTTGCTTCACTTATAATTGTTAGATCTTGGGCATATATTTTGTAGAAAGAATTAAACTCTCTTGCTTCACTTATATCTATTTAGAGAGATGACAGGAATTTGTCATTCACATGGTTAGTCATAAAATTCTACATAAACTTGTAGATCGCTAAATATGATATGTTTGATTCCTTGCAATAGTTTTGTGATATAAAGATGGTGATATTAGAGTCATGCTAGTGGGTGGTTGTGAATTGTAGTGACACTTGTGTTGAGGTTTGCAAGTCCCGTAGCATGCACGTATGGTAACCGTTGTGTGACAAATTTGAAGCATGGGGTGTTTCTTTGATTGTCTTCCTTATGAGTGGCGGTCGGGGACGAGCGATGGTCTTTTCCTACCAATCTATCCCCCTAGGGGCATGCGTAGTAGTACTTTGCTTCGAGGGCTAATAAACTTTTGCAATAAGTATATGAGTTCTTTATGACTAATGTGAGTCCATGGATTATACGCACTTTTACCTTTACATCATTGCTAGCCTCTTCGTACCATGCATTGCCCTTTCTCACCTCGAGAGTTGGTGCAAACTTCGCCGGTGCATCCAAACCCCATGATATGATACACTCTATCACACATAAGCCTCCTTATATCTTCCTCAAAATAGCCACCATACCTACCTATCATGGCATTTCCATAGCCATTCCGACATATATTGCCATGCAACTTCCATCATCATCATATACATGACTTGAGCATTTATTGTCATATTGCTTTGCATGATCGTAATATAGCTAGCATGATGTTTTCATGGCTTGTTCGTTTTTTGATGTCATTGCTACGCTAGATCATTGCACATCCCGGTACACCGCCGGAAGCATTCATATAGAGTCATATCTTTGTTCTAGTATCGAGTTGTAATATTGAGTTGTAAGTAAATAAAAGTGTGATGATCATCATTATCGAGCATTGCCCCATGAAAAAAAAGAAAAGAAATAAAAAAAGGAAAGGCCAAAGAAGCCTAAATAAAAAAAGGGGGCCAAAGAAGCCCACCGAAAAAAGAAAAAAAAGAAAAAAAAGAAAAGGGGCAATGTTACTATCCTTTTACCACACTTGTGCTTCAGAGTAGCACCATGTTCTTCATATAGAAAGTCTCCTATGTTGTCACTTTCATATACTAGTGGGAATTTTTCATTATAGAACTTGGCTTGTATATTCCAATGATGGGCTTCCTCAAATGCCCTAGGTCTTCATGAGCAAGCAAGTTGGATGCACACCCACCTAGTTTTCACTTTGAGCTTTCATACACTTATAGCTCTTAGTGCATCCGTTGCTTGGAAATCCCTACTCATCGCATTGACGTCAATTGATGGGCATCTCTATAGCCCGTTGATTAGCCGCGTCGATGTGAGACTTTCTCCCTTTTTTGTCTTCTCCATATAAACCTCCACCATCATATTCTATTCCACCTATAGTGCTATATCCATGGCTTGCGCTCATGTATTGCGTGAGGATTGAAAAAGCTGAAGCGCGTTAAAAAGTATGAACCAATTGCTCGGCTTGTCATCGGGGTTGTGCATGATGGGAGCATTTTTCGTGACGAAAATGAAGCATGGCCAAACTATATGATTTTGTAGGGATAAGCTTGCTTTGGCCTTGTTGTTTTGAAAAGACCTGATTGCTTTATTAGTACGCTCGAAGTATTATCTTTTTTATGTCAAATGATAGACTATTGCTTTGAATCACTCATGTCTTAATATTCATGCCATGATTAGACATATGATCAAGATTATGCTAGCTAGCATTCCACATCAAAAATTATCTTTTTTTATCACTTACCTACTCGAGGACGAGTAGGAATTAAGCTTGGGGATGGTGATACGTCTCCGTCGTATCTATAATTTTTTATTATTCCATGACAATATTCTTCAACTTTCATATACTTTTGGCAACTTTTTATACTATTTTTGGGACTAACATATTGATCCAGTGCCCAGTGCCAGTTCCTATTTGTTGCATGTTTTATGTTTCGCAGAAACCCAATATCAAATGGCAACCAAATGGGATAAAAACGGACGGAGAATTATTTTGGAATATTTGGGATTTTCCGGAGGAAGAATCAACGCGAAACAGTGCCCAAGGTGGCCACAAGACAGGGGGGCACGCCCTCCCCCCCCCCCTGGGGCGCGCCTAGCACTCTCGTGGGCCACCTGTAAGGCGGTTGACGCTCTTCTTTTGCCGCAAGAAAGCTAATTTTATGAGAAAAATCTGGGCGAAAGATTCACCCCAATCGGAGTTATCTCCGGATATAAAAGAAACGGTGAAGGGGAAGGATCTGGGAACGCAGAAACAGAGAGAGACAGAGAGACAAATCCAATCTCGGATGGGCTCTCGCCCCTCCCACGCCATGGGAGCCAAGGACCAGAGTGGAAACCCTTCTCCCATCTAGGGAGAAGGTCAAGGAGGAATAAGAAGAAGAAGAAGAAGGGGTCCCTCTCCCCCTTGCTTCCGGTGGCGCCGGAACGCCACCGGGGGCCATCATCATCACCGCGACCTTCATCAACAACTTCACCGCCTTCATCACCATCTTTTCCCCCCTCTATGAAATGGTGTAAGTCCTCCCTTACTCACTGTAATCTCTACTTAAACATGGTGCTCAATGCTATATATTATTTCCCAATGATGTATGGCTATCTTATGATGTTTGAGTAGATCCGTTTTGTCCTATGGGTTAATTGATGATCGTGATTGGTTTGATTTGCATGTTTTATTATTGGTGTTGTCCTATGGTGCTCTACGTGTCGCGCAAGCATGAGGGATCCCCGCTGTAGGGTTTGCAATATGTTTATGATTTGCTTATGGTGGGTGACGTGAGTGAACAGAAGCACAGAGCCGAGTAAGTAGGTTGTTTGCGTATGGGATAAAAGGGGACTTGATGCTTTAATGCTATGGTTGGGTTTTACCTTAATGAATCTTTAGTAGTTGCGGATGCTTGCTAGAGTTCCAATCATAAGTGCATATGATCCAAGAAGAGAAAGTATGTTAGCTTATGCCTCTCCCTCAAATAGAATTGCAATAGTGATTACCGGTCTAGTTATTGATTCCCTAGGGACAAATAACTTTCTCGTAACAAAAAGCTCTCTACTAATACTTAGTTTATTGCATCTTTATCTAAACAGCCCCTAGTTTATATTTATGTGTTCTTTATTATCTCGCAAACCTATCCAACAACACCTACAAGTACTTCTAGTTTCATACTTGTTCTAGGTAAAGCGAACGTCAAGCGTGCGTAGAGTCGTATCAGTGGCCGATAGGACTTGAGAGAGTATTTGTTCTACCTTTAGCTCTTCATTGGGTTCGACACTCTTACTTATCGAAAGAGGCTACAACTATCCCGTATACTTGCGGGTTATCACCTGGCAACAGAGGAATACGGCCTCGAGCGCCCAACCAAAAGTTACCCAAAGCGCAGGTTGCTACCTCAACTCGAGGAGGAGGCATTAAAGCCTACACTTCCAGCACAGGATACGGCTGACCGGCCACCTCGTGGCCAAGACAAAGCGGCGTATCAGCCCGAACACCAGCCTGCACTCTGTCGCCCATCAAACAAAAACACCAAGGCCCGGGGCTACACACAGGACCTGTGAGACGTATTGGAAACAAAGCAGGACAGTCAAGATCGATCTACGGATCACGGGGGTGTGCCCCAATGCGAGACGAAGACCGTCATGCCGGATATACTAAAAACAAATCCGGCCGGGCCGAATTCAATAGATCAGACCCATTTGAACTGCGTCTTGTTGTAGCCCGGCACAGAGGCGCCACACACCCCCTATGCTTCACTGACGAAGTAATGGATCATGAATTCCCAGAAGGGTTTAAACCCGTGAATATTGAATCATACAATGGTACAACAGACCCCGCAGTATGGATTGAAGATTTCCTTCTCCACATTCACATGGCCAGCGGTGATGACCTACACGCCATCAAGTACCTCCCACTAAAACTCAAGGGACCGTCTCGGCATTAGCTGAATAGCCTGCCGCAAACTCCATTAGCAGTTGGGAGAACCTGGAAGACGCATTCCTTGACAACTTCCAGGGCACTTATGTGCGACCGCCGGATGCTGATGACTTAAGTCACATAACCCAACAGCCCGGAGAGTCAGCCAGGAAATTCTGGACTTGGTTCCTAACTAAAAAGAACCAAATTGTCGACTGTCCAGACGCAGAAGCCCTAGCGGCCTTTAAGCATAACATCCGCGACGAGTGGCTCGCCCGACCCCTCGGCCAAGAGAAGCTGAAGTCCATGGCAGACCTCACAACACTCATGACCCGCTTTTGTGCAGGCGAGGATAGCTGGCTGGCTCGCAGCAACAACACATCAAGAAATCCTGGCACTTCAGATGCCAGAGACAACAACGGCAAGCCCCGATGCAACAGACATAAGCGTTGCAACAATGGCGACAACGTCGAAGACATAGCAGTCAATGCTGGATTCAGCGGCTCTAAGTCCGGCCAGCAGAAAAAGGCATTCAAAAGAAACAATCCGAGCCCGCCCAGTCTGGACCACATACTCGATCGCTCGTGTCAAATTCATGGCACCCCCGATAAACCAACCAACCACACCAACAGAGAATGTTGGGTGTTTAAACAGGCCGGCAAGTTGAATGCCGAACACAAGGAAAAGGAGCCGCATAGTGATGACGACGAGGGGCCCCGGCTGCTGAACACAGGAGGACAGAAGAAATTTCCTCCACAAGTGAAAACAGTAAACATGATATATGCCACCCATATTCCCAAGCGGGAGCGGGAGCGCGCACTAAGGGACATCTACGCGATGGATCCAGTCACCCCAAAGTTCAATCCATGGTCTTCTTGTCCGATCACTTTTGATCGCAGGGACCATCCAACCAGTATCCGTCATGGCGGTTCGGCAGCATTGGTCCTCGACCCCATCATTGACGGATTCCACCTCACATGAGTCCTTATGGACGGTGGCAGCAGCCTGAACCTGCTCTATTAGGATACAGTGCGCAAAATGGGCATCGATCCCTCAACGATCAAACCCACCAAAACCACCTTTAAAGGTGTCATACCGAGTGTAGAGGCATGTTGCACAGGCTCAATCACACTGGAAGTAGTCTTCGGATCTCCGGACAACTTCCGAACCGAGGAGTTAATCTTCGATATCGTCCCCTTCCGCAGTGGCTATCACACACTGCTCTGACGAACCGCATTTGCTAGATTCAATGCGATACCGCATTATGCCTACCTCAAGCTCAAGATGCCAGGACCTCGCGGGGTTATAACAGTCAATGGAAACACAGAGCGCTCCCTCCGCACAGAGGAGCACACTCTAGCCCTTGCAGCAGGAGTACAAAGAAGCGTTCATAGGCAGATCTCCAACTCGGCAACAAAGCCCCCGGACACCGCCAAGCGAGTCCGAAGTACTCTGCAACAGGATCGTCCGGCACGTCCAGAGCTCGCCTAGCAATTCGGCCTCCGTCCTAGTCCCGGTCAAGCGGTGAAATTTGTGCCGCGCATACATAATTACGCACTTAAAATACCATGGACATAGGCGGAGGAATGGCCACAACGCGGTCCAAAAATACGGCTCAACCGTCACAAGACCCGTACACCTTCACCCTTTTCTTTCTTTCAGGTCCTTCTCTTTTCGAGGCACTTCCGATAATCTAAGTATCGGACCTATTGCTGGATGGAAAAACCAAGGAGGCAAGAAGCTTTGACGTACAAGGGAATCCCCAGGTGGTCTCTGATAACGATCGCTATACCTGTTTTACATACCCACACGCAGCTCGCTCTTGGTTAGGACATGTCAAATAATCCTATTTTGCTTATCACACTACTTGTATACATAGGCCTTGATGTATCATTCAAATAAACAATGGAAAATAATGTACACCGTCAGCTTATTATTACATTTCTCTATCTTTTCCTTGACTGTTTATTTATTACAAATACCTCCCGTACATTTTGGTATGACCAGCTCGCCAGGGGCTTCAGTGTACCCCATAACACGGCAAAAAAAGTCTTAACATTTTTGACAGTGCGGCACCCCGAACTTATAGCATTATATGCATCAGCTCTGAATCATGTCTTGGGTCAATAGTTGGGTTTGCCCGGCTCCCATGTTTTGGTACCTTACATTCTGCTATATCAGCTAAGGTAGCACAGGGAGAACTACTGCGATTTTGTCCTGGTTCTTCCGGACGAGCACCTCAATAGAGAAAGCCGAAAACTAACTGTCATGATGCAGCAAGAGCTGGTTGCTGTTCCACAGGTCTCAAATCCTTAAATATTTTTTCCGCTTTGGGCGAGGAATCGGCCTTGTCTGATTTAGGCATGTATAGCGCCCCAAGTTCGGCTTTCCGAATACCAGGGGCTACGCCAAAATTTAAAATTATAGACTTCTATGACTAAGTGAGAGTGATAAAGCCGTATAGTCCGATTTCCTTGTTCGCTGCGCTAAACACCTCCTTAAAGGACCAAAAATTTGGATAAAGAGTGTTTAGATTTATCCCGAACACCCCAGTACTAGTTACATGGGAGCAGAAGCCGACGACTGGCCAACTCTCAGATTTTATAAACGGCCGCACATAAGGTAATATTTTAAATCAACAAGCGTTATATAGCACACATGAACTCGTTTTCATATTACAAGGTCAAATGAGTACATTCATTCAAATATTACATCCTTCGCACATTCCTTCGCCACAAGGCGGGCGCCCTTCATGACACCGTCATAATACTTCTCGGGGTGGTGGTGCTCCTTGCCCTTCGGCGGCCCCTCCGTCACCAGCTTCTCCGCATCCATCTTCGACCAGTGCACTTTAGTGCGGGCGAAGGCCCGGAGTGCACCTGCCATGCAGACTGGCCTCTTTATGACTTCAAGCCGCAGGCAGGCATTTACAAGCCGCTGCACAAGGCCGAAGTAGCCGCTGAGCAAGGGCTCGGCTGGCCACATCCGGACTATAAGGTCCTTCATGGCCAGTTCGACCGCCTTGTGCAATTCAACCAGTTGCTTCAGCTGGTCGCTCAAGGGCATCGGATGTTCGATCCCAGTATATTGAGACCAGAACAAGTTCTCTGTCGATCTCCCTTCTTCGGCCCGGTAGAACTCCGCGGCATCGGATGCTGCGCGACAGATCTGCGAACGCTCCTGGAGAGCTCCGAATTCGGGTAAGTAAAAGGAAAGTCTCCTTCACATGCTTGCTTTGCATAATGAATGCCTTACCCGCCGCTATCTTCTTGGCCGCCTAAATCTCCTGGAGGGCCTTTTGGGCTTCGGCCTTGGCATCTTGTGCGCTCTAGAGGGCCTTCGCAAGCTCGGAATCTTGCGTCTTAGAGTCACAATCCAAGGAATCGTATTTTTTTAGGAAATCCTGGATCTCTTGCTGGACCTTGTTAATTCGGGCCTCTTGTTTCTCGCGCTCGGCGCGTTCCTTGGCTGCTTTGTCTTCGGCCTCGGTCAGCGCCTTCTTCAGGGCCGCCACTTCGGTCGTGGCCCCTATTCAAATTCATGATGCTCCTATTAGCGTCAACAATTTTTTTCTTTATAGATGTACAGACGGGGTATTGTGTACCTTTGTTCTCCTTGAGATGCCTCTTCATGAGGCCGAGCTCTCCCTCGGTCCACTCCAGGTCCTGCTTCAATCCAGAGACCTCCGTAGTGCGAGCGGCAGCGGCCAGCAGCGACGCCTGCTTATTCACATAGACATATTCTGATTAGACTCCTGTGGATGTTTTTTGATCCTCTGTTCGACCTTTCTTTCCAAACACCAAACAGAGCATCAGGGGCTACTGTCTATGCTATGATATTTTCTCATAATTTGATTACTTACCTCAAAGCCTGTTAGGAGGCTGGCGCAGGCTTCGGTCAATCCGCTTTTGGCGGACCGAACCTTCTCAATCACCGCACTCATGATGGTGCGGTGCTCTTCGTCAATGGAAGCGCCACAAAGCGCTTCCAACAAGTTGTCTGATGCCTTTGGTTGGACAGATGTTATCGGCACGGGTGGCTTGCCCACCTTAGAGAGAGGCTGCCTGCCCGAATCTGGAACCACTGCGGGTTCAGGCGCAGTATCCGACTGGGGGCCAGACTTGTTGCGGCCCCCGTTCTCAGCATTCATGGGGGTCTTCCCTCCCATGTGCCCGGCGTCTGGGATTTCGCCTTGGGCCGTCTCCAGATCTGTCTCCCCCTGATCCGGTATCCTCTGAGACAACACCTCGGTGTCGTCCGCAGGCCGGGGAGAGGTGGCTGTCGGGAGTGAATCGATGTTCATCGCCGACTGGCCCAAAGACCCATCCTAGGAGGATACGTCGATGTGGGCTTTGGACGGACTGCACGATCACATTTGACATGATAAGAAGCAATAAAGTAAAGCATACCGGAAGTATTATAGTGTTCGGATACTTACGACTTCGCCAGGGGCTTGTCCCTGGGCAACCACTCCTCGTCGCTGTAGGCGGCTATTGTGGAGTGGTCTGGAGGAAGGGTCTTTCCCTTCTTGGATCCTTCGGCTTCCCCAGACGGGGCGGCCTTCCTTTTCTCCCCCCCCCCCCCCGGTTGGGGGGGAGGACTTTCCTCTTCCTCCCCTCGTTTTCGTTGGAGGAGCGTGCCTCGATGTCTTCGGATGATGAGTCCGATACAACCTTGCGCCGGAGACCTTTCCTGGTCCCCGCGGCCTTCTTCTTGGCCTTCTTCTCCGGCACCTCATAGCGCGCCAGAAACAACATATCCGTTAAGAGAGTCTTTGCTGGATCTTCAGGTAGTGGAGCTGGACAGTCGATCTGCTCCCCTATCGCTACACAGTCCTATTAAATTTGCGTGGAGGCTTCGATTCCTCCCACGAATATACTGGGGAAAGGAACATCTTGTAAAATATAAAGAGCTTACCGGATTGGCAGGGCGCTTTGCGCTGAGTCCGCGATCCTCGGTAATGGAAGGAGGTACCTCGACGGCCTTGAACATCACCTTCCAGACGTCTTTGTGCGTCGTGTCGAAGAGCTCTCGCAGCTTCTGGTGTTCGGCCGGGTCGAACTCCCACATATTGAAAGCCCGTCTTTGACACGGAAGGATCCGGCGGAAGAGCATGACCTGGACCACGTTGACAAGCTTGATTTTCTTGCTTATCATATTTTTGACACAGGTCTGGAGTCCGGTCAGCTCCACCGGAGAACCCCAGGCAAAGCCCTTCTCTTTCCACGAGGTGAGCTGCATGGGTATGCCAGATCGAAATTCGGGGGCCGCCACCCAGTTGGCGTCACATGGCTCGATGATATAGAACCACCCCGATTGCCACCCCTTCATGGTCTCCACATAGGAGCCTTCGAGCCAGGTGACGTTGGGCATCTTGCCCACCATGGCGCCTCCGCACTCCGCTTGTTGGCCGACCACCACCTTCGGCTTCATGTTGAAGGTCTTCAGCCACAGGCCGAAGTGGGGCTTGATGCAGAGGAAGGCCTCGCACACGACCATAAACGCCGAGATGTTGAGGATGAAATTGGGGGCCAGGTCATGGAAGTCCAGCCCGTAGTAAAACATCAGCCCGCGGACAAATGGGTGGAGGGGGAATCCCAGTCCACGGATGAAGTGAGCAAGGAATACAACCCTCTCGTGGGGTTTCGGAGTAGGGACGATCTGCCCTGCGTCCGGGAGCCGGTGCATGATGTTTGCGGCCAGGTATCCGGCTTCCAGGAGCTACGTAATGTCCTCCTTTGTAATGGAGGAGACCACGCACTTGCCTCCCGCTCCGGACATGTTTGGAATGGCTTTACGGAGAAGGTGAGAACTTGGGCGCTGGAGCTCGAGCGTGCGAGAATGGATGAGCAGGGGAAGAAGAAGGTGTGGGTGAAAAAGAGGAATCCTTATCTCTTTATAAAGGCGGTAGAAACTGTGTGCCTCCCCACTTGCCCGGTAAACTTGCTTATTCCCCAAGCGCTGCGTCGATGACGCGGTTGGGTTACCCACACCCGTATTGATGACAATCCCATGATAAGGGGACACGATCTCTACTTCGACAAGACGTGCCAATAAAACCGCCTCGCGATATGTGTGGTAGCAGGTTGAAAAAAACGATTCGCATAATGACCGGGCCGCAACGTGATGTCACGCTATGAAAAGTTGTCGGCAGATTAGATTTGTGGAATATTGTACTCTCTATGGTGGTATGTGGAATTTGTTTTGCAGAGCCAGACACGATCCTTATGTTCAAAATCTTCTATGGAGTATTCGGATAAGGAACCTGCCTTGCAATGCCAAAGACAATCTGCGCACCGGGCTCATCCTCATTGAAGCCTGGTTTAGGGGCTACTGAGGGAGTCCTGGATTAGGGGGTCCTCGGACAACTGGACTGTATACTTTGGCCGGACTGTTGGACTATGAAGATACAAGATTGAAGACTTCGTCCCGTGTCCAGGTGGGACTCTCCTTTGCGTGGAAGGCAAGCTTGGCAATTCGGATATGTAGATCTCCTTCTCTGTAACCGACTCTGTGTAACCCTAGCCCCTTCCGGTGTCTATATACTAAAGGGTTTAGTCCATAGGACAACAACAATCATAATCATAGGCTAGCTTCTAGGGTTTAGCCTCTACGATCTCGTGGTAGATCAACTCTTGTAATACTCATATCATCAAGATCAATCAAGCAGGAAGTAGGGTATTACCTCCATCGAGAGGGCCTGAACCTGGGTAAACATTGTATCCCCCGCCTCCTGTTACCATTAGCCTTAGACGCATAGTTCGGGACCCCCTACCCGAGATTCGCCGGTTTTGACACCGACAGGGAGTTCTGTCGGAATGTCATTGGTCCACCCGAATGGGAGTGCGAGGCCATGGGTTCCGTGGTGTGGGTACAATGCGCTACCTCTGCAGAGTGGATTAAATCTATCGATAGCCGCCCCCGCGGATAAGGGCCCAGTTCGTAGTAAGTCACACCATGGATAAACTTTTATAACGTAATCTTGCACACTAAGTTATGTGTATTGCACTGGTTGAATCACGATGCTGTCAGCGAGACTGACCGTTGTGGTTCCGTTTGTGATCCGTGAACTATCACCATTTGGTTACAGGGTAACCCGTTGAACCGAGTATGGTTTCGTTTGTGATCCGTAATGATCACCGTTTGGTTGCGAGGCAACCCGTTGGTAAGAGAGTCTGAGAGACTCGGTGCACAAGATTGGATGCATGGCATGAGAAGCATGTTGTTGTTTGCATTTAACTTCATTAAATGTCATGATATTGTTTGGCCATTATGTTTATGCTTGTTGCGATCTTGCAAGTACATTCAATGTACTGATATGGCATGCTATGCCAGATTTCAGGGAAGACTAACTGGATCGGAGTGCTGCCGTGTCTAGATCGTGTCCACATTGGTGTCCCTATGCTATGGAGTCCCGCTTCATCGTCGTTCTGCTGCCGCGTAGTTGTTGTGATCGAGGCCCCTTTATGTTCACAGCCGCACCGAGTGTGCCGCTTGGCCTCACTACTTGATGTAATATCGCACTATGCTTCCGCTAGTATCAATAAAGCGGTTGTTTTCTGTACCAAGATGTTGTGTATTGCCAGAAGACGTGATCTTTGGGTTGGCAATGCAAGGTAAACCGGTTGCTCTGAGCCGTGGTGCCACAACGCTTGGTATCAGAACCACGCTGACTGTAGGACATGCTAGACCCCGACACATTATGTAAAAATTAGCTAGCTTGCTTATTGAGTGCCGCTAGTGTTTGCATCTGGATGCTGCATTACATGCATTAGATTTATTGTTATTTCTAACCAGTTAATGGTTGTGAGTGTAGATGGCTCCGGTGCCGTATTCGTGCCAGTTGGAGCTGATGCCATACACTTCACCGCATCTCCTTCGTAACGTATGGCATCGATTGTACCCTCACGGTGACGACCCAACATATCGGGTGTATAGGGAGCGTCTAGCTGACTCCGTGTATGAGTATCACGCCGTGATTACTCTGCGCACCAGTTCGTCAGCAGGCTCTTACACTCATACCTCTCAGAGCGGTTATGCATCCACCGCCTCTCAAGCCGTCCAGTTTACTGCGTTCGAGATTCTTGTTGAGTTACGCTATATCGAGGTTCGGATGCAGAATCACCCAGGTTTGGGGGTCTAATATGTTTGGTAATGCTAGGAAGAAAAGAAGATGGTTAAGAGAGGAGCTGGAACACCTAGAGAGATTGGAGGAAACCGATGTGCTATCTCCTGAACTGTATTGTAGAAAAGTTGAAATTTCCGTAGAATTACATAATCTCTTGATTGAAGAGGAAGTTGCCTGGCTACAAAAGTCGCATGAAAATTGGTTGCTTAAAGGAGACTGTAATACAGATTACTTCCATTGGATTGTGAATGGGATAAGAAGAAGGAATACTATCATTTCCCTTAGCTGTGGTGATACGGTGATAGAAGGGAATAAGAACCTACTTAAACATGCTACTGAGTTTTATAAAAACTTGTTTGGTCCGGAAGATGGGAACATGTGCAAAATGGACGATCATATGTGGGGGGGCACATGAGAAGCTCTCTAGTATCGACAATTTCATTCCTATCAGACCATTCTCTGACACCGAGATCAAGTATGCCCTATTTTCTATGAAACCCAATAAAGCCCCTGGTCCTGATAATATCCCTATAGAATTCTTCCAACATTGTTGGGAGATTGTTAAAAATGAGGTGATGTTGTTATTTGAATGGTTCCACGATAATAAACTTGATGTGCAAATATTAAACTATGGGATTGTTACCCTTCTCCCTAAGATGGTTGGGGCCAACAAGATACAACAATTCTGTCCTATTTGCTTGCTTCGGTGCATATATAAACTGATTACTAAGGTGCTTACCATTAGGCTAGAACCATTTGTGGATATCTTGTTTAGTAGACATCAAAATGCTTTCATAAAAAAAGGGATATTATGGATGGGATTATGTCTTTACATGAAGTTTTACATCATTCCTATGCTGAAAAAAACAGGGATTGTACTCAAACTTGACTTTGAGAAGGCGTACGATAAAGTGAACTAGGAATTCTTGTTGGATTGTCATAAGTTGAGGGATTTCAACCCTCAATGGATTGAATGGATTAGAAAAGTCTTGGTTGGGGGCACTGTTAGTGTGAAGCTTAATGATGAGATAGGAATGTATTTTCAAAGCTCGAAAGGGGTGCGCCAGGGGGACCCACTTTCTCAGTTTCTGTTTAACCTGGCTGCGGACTATTTAACCAAAATGGTTCTTAAAGCTCAACAAAACGACCTGTTTAAAGGCTTGGCGGCTGATTTGATCCCCAATGGGGTAGCCATATTACAATATGCGGATGATACGATATTATGTTTTAAAGATAATCCTAGGAATGCTCTTAACAGAAAATTGTTGTTATACCTGTTTGAAGTCATGTCTGGTCTAAAAATTAATTTCATGAAAAGTGAAATATTCTCTGTTTGTGCTGATGATGAAACTATGAAGATGTATGCTAGAATGTTTAACTGTCAAACTGGATCGTTTCCTATTAAATACCGAGGAATGCCTGTGAGCTTTGCTGGACTTAAAAGTAGTGACTGGCTTTTTGTCGACGACAAATTTATAAACCAATGGGAAGCTTGGATTGGTGAGGTTTTGTCTATAGGGGGGAGGTTTATCAAAATTAATGCCGCTCTTTCTCATGTCCCATCTTTTTACATGTCTATGTTGCTTTTGAATAAAACCACTTTGGAAAAGTGGGATAAACCTCGAAGAAAATTCTTCTGCCAAAGTAATGGCGAAAAAAGAGGATATCATATGGTGACGTTGAGCCGTGTATGCATGTCCAAAAAGACAGGGGGCCTCGGAGTGAAAGACCCGAGGAAACAGAATATAAGCCTGTTAGTGAAATGGTGGTGGAAATTAGAAAAAAAAGAGCCTGTGGCAAGATATTATCAAAGCAAAATACTTGAAAAGATCCACTGTAGCTATGGTGAGACAAAAAGCTAGTGACTCCCCGTGTTGGAAATCTTTGCTGAAAGTCAAGGATTACTACATGGCTGGGAGAGGGGTCCAAGTGAATAGAGGGGATGTTGCTAGACTTTGGATGTATGCTCTAGAAGGAAAGATTCCTTTAAAAGATAAATTCCCTATGCTTTTTTATATCTATGTGGAACCAAACTGTACTATAGACAAAATAAACAATATGAATCATGTCTCTTCTTTTAGAAGAAGATTGCCTCCTGAGTTGATGCAACAATGGGGAGAGGTGAAAAAAGATGTTCAAAATCCAATTCAAAATGAGCTCCCTGATGAGGTATACTGGGGACTTGATAATACTAGAAAGTACACAACAAAATCAATGTACAGGTGGCTGGAAAAGGACCTTGCTGGATCATGCTTTAAATGGATTTGGGAGGCATGCATGCCTCTAAAAATTTAAATATTTATGTGGCAGGTATGTCAGGATGCTATCCTGACTAGAGACAACATGAAAAAAAGATAATGGCAGGGGAACCCGCACTGCTTGTTTTGTGATCAGTTGGAAACAACCCATCACTTATTTTTTTTATGTCCAGTGTCTAGGGTGATTTGGAGGACGGTAGGCGAAAATTGCCTTTGGAGCTCGTCCTCCATGGAGGCCTCTAAGTTAAATTTCAAATTTCATCGAAATTTGTATTTTTACATTTCAAAAAATTCTGAAAATAATTACAGATATACATGAAAGCATAACACACATGTATGTAAATTTTCAGGGCAAAATACATTGAAAGGAGGGCTGTGCAAAAAAGACAATTCTAGGACCTTTTAACACATGATACTATTCATCATCTCAGGCCATAAATTTGTCTTTTTTGTACAGGTCACATTTCAACGTATTTTATTCTCAAATTTTACACACATACACATAACATCCTTGTTTACTTGCACAAATTTTTTCAATTTTTTTGAAACCAAAAAGTTTGAATTTTGATTTTTTTTAAAAGGCCTCCATGGAGGCCGGGAGCCAAACGTCCTTTCTCGACGGTAGACTCTATGCTTGGGACTGAATGTTGTCCGAATTCCTTATGGCACTACTACGTTTGGATATATGCGTTTCTTCCAGGTTTCAATAAACTATACATTGTTGGGCTAGCAGCAATTTGCTGGGCAATTTGGCTCGCTCGTAATGGTGCCACATTTGAGCGCAAATGGATAAATATTCCTTTTGAAGTTGTGTTTACATCGTGTGCATTTCTGAATTATTGGGCAGGTTTACAGAAGCTTGGGATGATGGAGGTGGTGAAGAAGGGAGCGGAGATGCTGAAGGAGAACGCCTCCCAGATGTTGTTGCTGTGTGGTCCACCGTCCCTTGATGAGGATGAACGCAAGGATAGCTGATAGAAAAAGCAGTGAGGAACGATGATGTTTTTTGGCTCCAGGGGATGTGCTGTTGCAGGAGGAAGATTGCCAGGCAAAAAAGGAGAAAAACTTCAGCCTTTGTGTTTTGGGACTGAGTGGTATTGGTGTTTTCTGTTGAAAATGTAGGCTGGTTCATGGGTCTGTACTTATACTATGGGTTTGTGCATGCGGTACTCTGTAGTTTCCTGTGCTTGTAGTGAGGTTTGGGTGACACCCAGGTTTTCGCCCCATGGTCTGTCGTTCCTGATGACTGGCGCAGACTGTGGGTTTCCTGGTGTTGCTCCGAGCTCGCTTCTTCTCTTTCCCTAGCAATTCTGGTTTCGGTTTCAGGTGAGACAATGTATTTCCGTTATGATATAGAGTAGAATGGAAAGGGGGAAGCCCGGTTCGAAAAAAAAGGAATGCGGACCCCTCACACATGGACAGCCTGCACCTTCGTGGCCGTGTCCGCCATTGACGTGGCTGTCCTGCAGGTTGGACAAGTGCAACCGCAGCGAGCACGCTGGGAGCAGAGCACGAACGTTTGATCACGCAGTTTTTGTGCTTGTGTGAACAGAGAAGCAGTAGCAACCTAGCAGGATGAGGAGATACTTTTGTTCTTCTGACTTCTTGTACGGATTTCGTTTTCTTACTTGCCGGCTAGTGGTGTTGGGAATGAAGAGATACAGGCGATGGGGAATTGGGGGCGGTCCCGAGGAAGGAGGAGTGGAATCCGTGCACGCGAGTCGCCAGCCAGATTTGTTTTGGAAACAATAGAAAGACGGAGAAAGAGCCTCGCATCGCATCTGCACCAAAAATCCACATCCAGACGACCACGTCGTCCGAGAAGTACCTTGCAGTGACTTCAGCCCGGACTCCAGGCTTCTCTTGCATCGAGCTGCTGCTCCTGGTTTTCACGGCAGCGTGGCGCTTGACGTTGGGAATGGAAGGCGTTGTAGCATGTCGTCGCGTTCCACGCTGTAACTGTATATGCATAGTCACTGCTGTATGTGGTGCTATTGCTTCCTCTGTACGAGTACGGCATATGGCAGCACAGTGTGGCTCAGAACGTCCGATACAGGAGCATACAACGGTTAGCAGAAGGATTGCATCGGGGCGAGCTAACCCAGTGGGATACAATGGAGGCGATCCGAGTGCACAATTGCATTGTACATTCTTTAGTTCTAAGGCTCGACCGATAATTACCGATGTCTCCTATGCCAACGCTATTGAACTCCCATCCATATTGTGTGGATGCACAACGACAAATAAGTAAAACAAGGAACATATATTCGTCTTTTGCTTAGGGAAGCCTAGCTTTCTCCTTATAAGGACTCGCGTATGGTAGGCTTGCCATTAAGTTATGGGTCCTTTAGTAGGTCAATAGCTCAACATGCCTTCATTTCATTGTGCTTGGTCCTCTCGATGGTTGGAGGCTATGAGAGCTTTAAACTGACGACAAAATCTCTAATTAAGCCTTTATTTTCCCTTGAGAAGGAAATGCTTTTTTTGAAAACTTCAACCTCTACCACTGCTGGAATTTTCGTATACGCCTGGTGTCAGGGTCTTCGTCGGGAGCCAAAACACGGTCACTCGGCAAAGTAATGAACGCCGAGAGTTGCACTCGGCAAAGGGAATAACTCGGCAAACACATGGTAATGCCAACAGGAGGCCTCGGCAAACAGGCTATACTCAGCAAAGAAACTATTTACCGAGGGCCATCTAGCCACACACGGCAAAGTTGTGCCACGTGGCACATCTGGTGGCGACTAACTGCACGGTCACAGTTGCAACTCTTTACCCAGAATGGCCCTCGGCAAAGATTTAGTCCCACCTCGCCTACCGACAAGCAAAAAGACATGTTTAAATAGTTCAATAATTCAACCGCATTAAGCTTCGGTCTTCATTATTAAGAGTACGTACAGTCAATATGAATCTTCATGTTCCGGACAGAGAAAATTCATAGTGACTTTCGTATTCTAAAGAATGGATGACGACGTTTTTCTATAAATTTATGATCCACACCTTTGCCGAGAGAAGCTCTCAGCAGAACGAACAAGAGTTGCCGAGAGTAGCTCTCGGTAGAGATAAGGCCACCATCAAAATTTTGTCCCACCTCGCCTAGAGACAAGCAACAAAATATGTTTAAATAGTGGGATAGTCCAGATGCAGTAAGCTTCGGTATTCATTACACTCTTATTAAGGTGATGAACTATCACTACAAATCTTCACCTGTTTCGGGCATTGAGGATACCTAGTGATAGGTCATCATCTTAATGGTGGATGCCGGCATTTTTTATGATCCAACAATACCTGTTCCGAGAGTTGCTCTCGGTAAGTCACTAGTTACCGAGAGTAGCTCCTGGTAAACGAACTGTTGCCCAGAGTAGCCCTTGGTAAAGATAAGGCCACCATCAAAGTTTAGTCCTACCTCGCCTAGAGACAAGCAACAAAACTTGTTCAAATAGTGGGATAGTCCAGATGCAGTAAGCTTCGGTGTTTATTACACTCTTGTTAAGAAGACGGACTATCACTTTGAATGTTCACCTGTTTCGAGCAGAGAACATTCAAAGTGATAGGCCATCTTCTTAATGGTGGATGCCGGAGTTTTTTTATTAATGTTTTTTCTCTCTCATCATAGGGCCCCTGTAGGGGCTGGTAATCTCTGGGTATCGAGAGGGAACGTGTCCGGTTTGTGTAGGAAGTGCTGGTCTTGTTGCTCTGTTGGCCTCGAAACTTCTCGTGCTCTAAGAGTGGGAAACCACATGGTATGTGCCATGACCTCGCATTTTTCGGGCACATGTGCAATATTCGAGAAATTTATTGCTCTGCTAGGGTTTCATCGCCGGGAACTGCAGATCAGCAAGGCGGCACATGAAATCATGCCCGGTAGCGGCATGGGAAATCATTTGTGATGTCCTTGTGGCATTCCTAGGCCTTGCACAGACGAGGGAGGGGCATATTCCCTGCCACCGGGTTACCGAGAGTACCTCGGTGTCATTCCTGATGCAACCGTTGAAAGCCTTGGAAAATCGTACAATGGTAGGATTGCTCGGGATCTGGCACGGTTTCATCACAGGGCCCCTGCAGGGTGTGGTAAAAGTTTGGGCGCGTATTGAGTAAGCCTCTCCCGAGGCCGCTTGTAAACCGCACCGTCTCCGAGCTAGTATCTGGATATCGAGAGGGAACGTGTGCGGTTTGTGCAGGAAGTGCTGGTCTTGTTGCTCCGTGGGCCTCGAAACGACCCGTGCACTAAGAGGGGGCAACCGCATGGCACGTGCCACGGCCTCGCATTTTTCAGGCACACGTGCAATATTCGAGATATTTATTGCTATGCTAGGGTTTCATCCCCGGGAATTGCAGATCAGCATGACGGCACATGAAATCGTGCCCAGTAGCGGCATGGGGAATCATTTGTGATGTCCTTGTGGCATGCCTAGGACATGAAAGGATGATGGAGGAGTGTCATTTCCAAGTGCTGCTCTCGGTATGTGTGGCATTTCCGAGAGCTGCTCTCGGGATAACGTAAACTAGATCTTATGTTTTATCCTTTACTGAGCGTGACTCTCGGAAAAGGTGTCAACCCTAGATCTAGGTCTCGTACCTTTTCTGAGAGCCGCATCGACAGACTCTCGGTAAAGGTCGGCGAACAGTTAGCTCCACCCGTGCGGTCTCTTCTCTCTCACTTCTCTCT
>NC_041389.1:686905365-686917889 GCF_002162155.2 Triticum dicoccoides | reverse complement strand
GGTGAGCTTCGTCTCCCCCTCCCCGATCTTGTATGTATGCATGAATGTATGTATGGATGCATGAATTTTTATATGGATGCAAAGATTGATGGATGCATGGATATATGAATGTATATATGTATGTATTAATGCATGGATTGATGCATGAATTGATGCATGGGCTTTTTTTTGTAGTTTTTTTTGTATGTATCAATATATAGATGGATGTATGTATGTATGCATGGATGCATAGATGGATCCAAAGAAGGATGGATGAATGTAGATAACTGTTGATAATGCTGTATAGATAATTGTTGGTACAGCATAGGTAATTGTTGATTTTTTTTATAATTTTTTGTTGTTTGCATCTATTAGTTCTTGTTGTTTCTATGGATGCTATGGAGGTCACCGCAATGATATTTGACAGATGCGAGATGTTTTCGGAGGAATGTGCCGATTGTTGTCGTAGGGGGTCGCGCTTCCTCTGTTCCTCCTCTGTGATCTTTTCATAGTAGGAGGAACAGAGGAAGAGCGACCATCACCGACAGTCTATGAGAGTTTTTTTGGAGGAAGAAAATCGACTTTTGACGATGGCGGTCAATCTAGGCGAGTTCTTCTTGTGATATACATTTGTTACGCACGATGGACACGCCTAGCTTGACCATCACCGAAATTCAAAATATCTGTGAGATAGTGTCCACCATATATACCACCACCAGAGAGAGTTCCACCATATATACGTCAGAGAGATGAGAGTTGTTGAAGAAAGAAAATCATCTTTTGCTGATGACGGTCGATTTGTGCGAGTTCATCCTATGATATACATTTTTCACGTGCGATGGACTCGCCCAGCTTGACCATCACCGAAAGTCGAAATATCCGTGAGATAGTGTCCACGATACATACCACCATCAGAGAGAGTTCCACCATATATACGTGAGAGAGATGGTAGTTGTTCTAGGAGAAAGAAAACCGTCTTTTGCCGATGGCAGTCGATATGTGCGAGTTCGTCTTGTGATATACATTTTTCATGCATGATGGATTCGACCAGCTCGACCATCACTAAAAGTCGAAATATCCATGAGATAGTGTCCATCATGATTAATTTGCTTAGAAGTAGTCTTTGATGTTTGATTCTTATGCTATTTTTCATTGTGTGATGAAAGGTGTTAGCACCGATCGAATGTGCGACTATGGCTTCCTCCGACGATGCATCTTCCATTAGGGTCGACTCCGCGGTCAAGGAGAAGCTCTCCGAGGACTGCTTGACGGCGCTCGTTGAGAAGCACCCGCAACGGATCATAATAAAGTATTTTGGGGATCTGGCCAAGAAGAATCCACCAGCTAAGGAGAAGAAGGCCCCACCACGTAAGGAGTGTGACGACTCGATGCCATTGAGTCCACCGCGACGACGCTTGGTCCTCCACCGTGGGGGATGCCCCGACGTGCTCTGACTCCATGATCACGGGGTTCACCGACTACACCTCCGAGTAGTCCACTTAGATAGTTTGGCGTTGATTTAGTGATATAGTCATGTAGGTGCTGATATGGACTACTTAGATTGCCACTTACGATGCTTTTGATTGTATGAGTGACGAACGCTTACGTGGATTATGTATGATGTGATATTTTTAACCTTGCATTGCTTCTCTGCCTTTTTCTCTATCTTTGTAGATGAAGTGGTATGCGGTGTACAGAGATAGATGTCCAGGAGTCTATGATTCATAGTCTGAATGCAATGAACAAGTGATTTACTACGAAGGCAGCTCCCACGACTCGTTCAATAGCAGAGAGAAGGCAGAGTATCATTACAGTCGGTACGTGCTTAAGAAGAAGAGAAAATCTGAATTACTGGGTTCACTGGATGTGCTAGCCAGAAACGGCTTATCAGGTTCAGTGGATGGAAGAACTTCATAATTCTTCTTCAGTTTGTGATAATTGTGGTGTTGCTTCCATCATGTGTCACATGTAGAAATGCATTGATCACTTTATTGTTTAGTAAGTAGGCATTTGTACTAAAGAGCTACCTTGTGATTTCAAAAAAAGTTTGTGCGAACTATTTTATATAATAATTATGTGAGTTTGTTGTTACACATTGAGACTTGAAATGCATGTTTGTGTATTGTATATGTATTTTGCGGAAGGGGTCTAGGGGAAAGCAGTAGAAAGTGGTCTGGGAATGGCTCTTTGCCGAGAGCTGCTCGCGGCAAAGAGGCATGCACTGCAGTTGGCTATGGCAGTTTTGCCGAGAGCCACTCTTGGCAAAGTTGCATGCGCTGGCGGTTGGCTGTGCCGACTTTGCCGAGAGCCACTCTCGGCAAAGAGTTGACGAAACCACCCGACGTGAAGTCACTTTATATTGCCGGGTGGTACTGTTTGACTCTCGGCAAACTCTTTGCCGAGTGCCCTTGTCCTGACTCGGCAAATTCCTATATGCCTGAGAGGTGTACACCGGGTGGCTTTTGCCGAGTGCAGCACTCGGCAAAGGGTTTACCGGCGGTTATTGACCCTTTGCTGAGTGTCCGTGGCACTCGGCGTATAACGCGATTCCAGTAGTGTACATTAAGGTGATGCACCTGACAAAACACGAGTTGTTATTATAAAGATCATGAAAACATCCCTGAGCAAGACCAAGCTAAGTAAAACTAGCGGAGCCCAAGTGTCATGCAGCATTATAATTACTGGTGCCTCATTGAGCAGTGTGAGACCCGCCTGACATCCTTTCCTGCATGCGTTTTCAACTGGAATGTGACAGTTCCACATGAAACAAATATTGTGATAATATTTAGCAAAAGGAATGCCCTTCTTGCTTTTTACTTAATAAAAAATACTAAAAAGTGCTTAACAAAAGAACATCACGAACTGCTACTTCCGAGGACAATGCATTTGATTTGATGATTTAAAAGGCCAACAAGGATTAAATTTCACCATCACAATAAATTTACTTTTTACATCACTTATATATGAAATTGATATTACTAGATAAATTATTTTTACTGGAAGCGACATGTTTCGATTTAGTAATCACATCAGTATTCAAAAGACTTGCACATCTGCTCACCGAATATGATATAGCCCCATATAGGTAACTAGAGACATTTTAGTAGATTATGACATCCTTGTGGAAGAACGTTTTTCAAATATTGTGACACACACTGCTTAGAAAGTGAAACATCTATAAGGTGAAGTGACTACTTCCTTCGTTGGTTTGTCTTGGAACTTTTTCTACACTCAGCATACACCGTTACATTTTTCATGTCGATTTTTGACATTTTCCTGGGTTCGTTTGCTAGTTTGAAGTCATTAAGTGCACTTCAAAAAATTTAAAACTCGCAATGAGTTATTAGTGGCATGCAAGTTGGGGGGCACGGCACTAGTATCTACAAACACTCTCTTTTATCCAGATCAACAAAAAAAAATACTAGTGACATGTGCTAGCTCAATGGCAGAACCCTAGTAACCAATATTACCAGCGGCACACACGTGAAAGGACGTGGATATCGTCTAGAGGGGGAGTTGAATAGGCGGTTTAAAAACAATTAAGGTTTGCTTGAATAAATGAGGAATAAAACTACCGTTTAAATTATCAAGAAAAAAAACTAAATAAGCTAGGCTCAACTATGTGCATCAACAACTAATGCTAAATAAGATAAACAACTATGTGATAGCAAGATATATGACTTGAAGCACGATGACTATCCGGAAGTAAGTGAGTAAAGGGCTCAGGTAAAAGATAAGCGAGGCACGCGAGACGATGATGTATCCCAAAGTTCACATCCTTGCCGATGCTAACCTCCCTCGGTACAACAACAAAGATATCCCATTTCTTATAAACAAGATGATCACACAACTGATGAATTCCCTAAGCGCATCCTTTTTCAGAAGGAATTTACTGTACCACATTAAGATGGTGCACCTAGCAAATACACAACTTACTACTGTGTCAAAGCTCATGGAAAATCATGCCCAACAACTAATGTTTCATCCTTGAGAATAAGCAAGATGAGTAAAAACCAACGTTACATGACCTAAATGTCATGATGCATTAACTCTATGTATTAGTGCCTTACTAAGACGTGTGAGACCCACTTGACAACCTCCTGTCCATTGCGACATGGGTTCCCAAACGGTATGTGACAGTTCCACATGAAACAAATATTATATCAATGCTTAGCAAAAGAAATGCATGTCTGGTTGTTTCTTAACAAACAAATTTTATGATAATACTTAGCAAAATACCAGTACAGACTACTCCTTCCTCCGTGGTCAAATGCACGTGAGTTTAGGTTCTGAAAGGTTGAGAGCTATTAAATTTCACCGCCACTATAAATTTCTTTTGCCAACACTGATCTAGGAACTAATATTACTAGCTACATTATTTTTACTCGAAGCGACATGTTTTAATTTGGGGATAGCATTATTATCCTAAAGACTCGAACATCTCACCAGAGAGTATATAAGATAATTACGACCCAAGTAGAGACACATAATTTAGTAGATTAGAGTTTCATTACGATGCTTCAAGCACCCATTTTGCAATTTTCCTAATAATAGATAAAGACACAACGCTGATCGATCTAAGAGAGATAATTTGTACATCACATGGCAAGGTCTCAAGTATTGTCCTGTTGTTGGATTTCATAATCTCTTTGGCCGGGGAGAGAGAGAGAGAGAGAGAGAGAGAGAGAGAGAGAGAGAGTAGTAAAATCTACTATATATAATGAAAAGAGTTACAGCAGGGGTCTTACCTACTATTTTTGGTATAAAAAGAACTTAATAAAAAATAAAACGAAAATACGTTGCCAGAGAACACCAAGACTACGCCCCCCACCCCCTCCCCCCAACCGGCATCGTCTATAATATAGGATATCAACATTCTATTTTTCAATAGGAACATGATAGTTGGGGTGGTTCGTGCGAGGTGGCATAATGCCGAAGGTCTCAGTAGGCCCCACCCCTGCTGAATCGTGAGCAATCCAAGAAAGAAACTTAAGTGTGAAATAAATCATAGTTAGTACCAAAATTGAGGAAAACACTAAACGGGGTAAAAGGTGGCACAAGTTTGCCTAAATGGGGTGTAAATTGAAAATTTCCGCTAAACGAGGTAATATCTGTCACAAACATGAAACGTAAGTATACAGAATGAAATTAACTCTAAATTAAAATGCCTCTAGAAAAAAGTTATAACGAGTGAAGCCTCCTTAATTTACATGAGCGGGGACGGCCTACCGAATTTATCAGCCATTCCATACTTTTGTACCAAGATTTTGTCTGTGGTGCTTGTTGTGAACCATCGAGCGAACAGAATACCTCCACATTTATAAAAATATAAAGAAAAGAAAACAGCCAACTCCCTTTTCTGTTTCATCATACTATCGCCATCCTCACAGGCACAAGCTGGCCCCTCCAATCACCTTTCCATCCTAGACAGGCAAAAGGAAAAAGATTATATCATTGGTTCCGTGAGATGTCATAAGGGCATGCACAAAAAGGAGGCATCACCTTACTAATGCCTAATCTCTTCCACCTAAGCAAAGATAGATGAGACACTATTTAGTTTCTCAAACACTCAACGCATAGAGCTGCCCCATCAGGCCCATGAATGACGTACACATCCTTATTTTTTACTGTACTTCCCATGCCCTAAAAATGTGGCGTACGTACGTGACATCACTTGTAGGAGCAATGGCCAGCAAACGAAGAAGTGTCATGAGCCGAAGTTGCAAGCTAAGAGAGAGGGCATGGCGGCAATCTGCAGAACGCGTGAATGCATGTTGTAGTTTTGCTGATCCATTGTTAAACAATTACTGCATGAATAACATCAAATTTGGATCACCAAATAAACAACAATCAACGTGGCGTCATGTATGTACGTATCAATTTTACGTGTATGCATGGAACTAAGGTGCAGGCATGTGAACGGCGCGAGCGAGGTGTCGGTCGACGAAGTTCGGACAGCGCATTGACGGCAATCTGCAGAACGCGTGAGATACAAAAGGACGCGAAGGTCGCCGACCCCGTGCACGTGGGCAGCCTGCGCCTTCCCGTCATTGTCCGCCATTGACGTGGCTGTCCTGCAGGTCGGACCAGACAGTCGACGGATGCGCCGCGCAAGGCGCAACCGCAGAGAGGACTCTGGGAGCAGAGCATGTACGCATGTTTTGTGCGTGTGTGAACTGTGAACTGGGAAGTATAGTAGTACGACGAGGAGATATTTTTGTTGTTCCGACTTCTTGTCCGGCCAGTGTAGAGTTTTTTTTTACTTGCCGGCTAGTGGAGTTCGGTATGAAGAGAGCGGTTCCAAGGAGGAAGAAGGAATGGAGCAAGGTGCATTCGAGTCGTGTTACCAGAGCCTCGCATTGCATCTGCACCAGAAATCTAGATCCAGACGAGTACATTGCAGTGACTTCCCTCCGGACTCCAGACTTCTCTTACAGTACGCCTTCCTCTCCATGGGCAACCAAGAGGGTGCATCGAGCTGCTTCTCCTGGTTTTCAAGACACCGTGCCGCTTGAAGTTGGGAATGGAAGGCGTTATAGCAATGTTGTTGCTTTCCACACTGTATATGCAGTCACTGCAGTAGGCGGTGCTCCTGCTTCCTGTGTACAAGTACGGCATGTGGCAGCACAACGTGGCTCAGAACGTCCAATACAGGAGTATACGACGGTTAGCAGAAGGATTGCATCCGGGCGAGCAGACCCAATGAGATACAAAGGAGGCGATCCGAATGCACAGGTGCGTTCTGTAGGTATAAGGCTCGATGGATAATTTCGGATGTCTCCTATACCCACTCTATTGAACTCCAATCCATGTTGTGTGGATGCACAACAAATAGCGCATGAATATGATTGAACAATTCTATGACAAATAGGTAAAACGAGGAACATATATTGGTCTTTTGCTTAGGGAAGCCTAGCTTTCTCCTTATAAGGACTCGCGTGGTAAGCTTGCCATGAAGTTGTGGGTCCTTTAGTAGGTCAATAGCTCAACATGCCTTCATTGTGCTTGGTCCTCTGGATGGTTGGAGGCCATGAGAGCTTTTAAACTGACGACAACATCCCTGAGCCTTTTTTTTTTCTCTTGAGAAGGAAATGCTTTGTTGAAACCTTCATCCTCTACATTAAGGTGATGCACCTAACAAAACACAAATTATTGTTATAAAGATCATGGAAACATCCCTGAGCAAGAGCAAGCTAAGTAAAACTAGTGGGGCCCAAGTGTCATGCCGCATTATAATTACTAGTGCCAACTTGAGCAGTGTGAGACCCGCCTGACATCCTTTCATGCATACATTTTCAACTGGAATGTGACAGTTCCACATGAAACAAATATTGTGATAATATTTAGCAAAATAATGCCCTTCTTGTTTTTACTTAGTAAAATTACTACAAAAATACTTGACAAAAGAACATCACAAACTACTACTTCTGAGGACAAACGCATGTGATTTAACGATTTGAAAGGCCAAAAATGATTAAATTTCACCATCACAATTACTTTTTATAAAATTGATATATTAAAGTGATATTACTAGATAAATTATTTTTACTTGAAGCGACATGTTTCGATTTAGTAATCACATCAATATTCAAAAGACTTGCACATCTACTCACAGAGTATGATATAACCCCATATAGGTAGCTAGAGACACATATTTTAATAGATCAGGGCATCCCCTGAGGAAGAACATTTTTCAAAATATTGTGACACACACTTTTTAGAAAATGTGAGTGGGTCAGGTTTGAACCCGAAGTGTCGATTTCCTCCGTCGGCTTGTCTTGAAACTTTTTCTACACTCAGCATGCACCATTTCATCTTTCATGTCAAATTTTAGTGTTTTCCTGGCTCGCTTGCTATTTTGAGGTCACTAAGTGCACTTCAATTCTTTAAAAAAAATCAGAATGAGTTATTAGTGGCGTGCAAGTTGGAGGGCACGACACTAGTATCTACAAATACTCTTTTCTCTAAATCAACAACAAAAATACTAGTGACATGTGCTAGCTCAATGGCACACCCAAATAACCTATACTACTAGCGGTACGCGTGAAAGGATGTGGATGTCACCTAGAAGGTGAGGTGAATAGGTGGTTTAAAAACAATTAATGTATACGCTTGAATAAATGAGGAAAAAACAAGTATTTAATTTATCAAGCACAAAACCTAAATAAGCTACGCTCAACTTTATGCACCAACAACTTATGCTAAATAAGATAAACAACTATGTGATAGCAAGATGTATGACTTGAAGCACAATGGCTATCAAAAAGTAAGTGCATAAGGGCTCGGGTAAATGATAACCGAGGCATGCGAGACGATGATGTATACCGAAATTCACACCCTTGCGGATGCTAATCTTCGTTGTAGCAGTGTGGAGGCACAATGCTCCTCAAGCGCCACAATGGCTCACCGTATTCTTCTCACGCCCTCGCACAATGCAAGGTGTCGTGACTCCACTAAGGGACCCTTGAGGGTGGTCACGGAACCCGTATAATTGAAGACCCTTAAGGGCGGTCACGTAATGATCTAGTCATTGCTATGTGTACTGATTATGTCCTTTTTTGTAGATAATGGTGAAGGGGAAGAAGAATGAGAACGGAAAGACGGTTGGCAAGGAGAAGGAGAAGGGCAAGACGAAGACAAATGAGAAGAGCTTGTAAAACATAATATGCAAGAATCGCCGCTGCCTCTGCCGGTTCGGAAGAATGCAAGACGCTGAAGTTGATTAGGAAGGCGAAAGAGTATCCCAATGCCCCAATCGCAGATTTAACGTGTAGGGTAAAAAAAACACCCTTCGCAGCCTCCGCATCTCCCCGGCCGCACCGGTGCTGGCGTTCATGCCGCGGAAGCTATTGTCTCCGAATCCACAACTGACTCCAAGATGGCTCATGCATCTACTATGGTATGCTTCTTTTGCTTGATGATGGATGTAGCCATATTTTCATATAGCCATTTGTGGTGGCGCACGCAGTCAGGGCAGAAAAGGGAGGGCACTGGTCAGAGGAGAACTCGTGGAGGCTGCCGGGACCACCGCCCACACAAGGTGGAACATGTACGGGACGGGATCCCGCCAGAGTAGTGGGTTCGGGATTAGCAAACAACGGGAGCCGGCGGTGGCGGTGACGGGGAAGAGGCAGACATGCACTTTGGTCTATTTTTCTTCTTTGGGAAGAGACTTGGTCTCTTGATCACGAAGGGGATATGTGGGTGCGGCCCTAAATTGTTTAACGGGTCAGTATATCCGCGGAAGCACGTACCTGGATTAACTACATGCCTCCAAAAATGCTACGGGAGTAGCTGCCCATTAGACAGTCGGCCCGGTTCGCAATCTAAACTCATACTAGATGGCCATGTACGTTCCGAACATAAAATTCAACGGCTCACAATTAAGGATGCATGAGAGGGTAGATAAATGGTGTGGTTTTACTGTCCTAATAAATCGGATGCGTAACGCATTTCACGCCTCCGTTCTAATAAAACAACTGATTGACAACACATATCTGGTTCTGCTGCAAGTGAATCCATGCATTTGATCTAGTTTTGGCTCTTGTGCTCATTCTCACCAACCTGACACACAGTCGTCGTCGACTTTATTAGCTGAGAAGCAATCTAGATAATATGAGGAGGAAAAGGATAGGTATGGAACATGTGTCGTGCATGCGGCCGTAGGACGAGGCCGAGGTACCAGTTGATGAAGTGCAGGTGGCGGTGATGAGGGAAAGACGCCAAGGCCGCCGACACAGCCGCGTACACCTCGGGTGACGCCTGCGTCTTCCCGGTCACCTCCACCATTGATCGATCAATTGACGGGGTGCTACAGTGGTCTCGAGCGCGCATCGCGGGGGCAGAGCAGAGCTCGCAGGTATGCATGAGTTATCCCGTTGGCGCCAAGACGCTAGTGAAGAATTATGTTTGTGAGAAATGTTCCGTTTCAAAATAAAAAAATGTTTGTGAGAAATGTGAGCCTGGGAGTAGCGGAGAATTTTCTTGATGCAACTTCTTGGCTGCCTGAATACTGTCATCATAACCAGAGATTTCCTTTGGGTCTGGAAGCCTTTTTGGGAGAGCAGTATTCAGCTAAGAGACAACGTGGCAGATTCTATCATCTGGAATTTCGCCAAATCAGGAAACTACTCAACAAGCTCAGTCTGTGTAGTTTGCAGTTTCAAGGCAGGACTCTCTCCACATTCAAGTCCTCTTCGTGGACCTCTTGGGCGCCGGCCAGGCACACATTCTTCGTATGGCTTCTCCACCAAAATCCCTACGGTCTGCAAGGTAAGGAGGCAGGATTGCGGATGCATGCGAGTCATGTGTCACCAGCCACCGCATTTGCTTCTGCACCGGAATTTAAGACCCGGACGACCAAGCCACCCGAGCTCGATTTTTCCCCGGACCACATTCCAGTGTCATCAAAACAGAGTTGTTCTACCTTTCCCCTTGAGTGTCCACCGGGAAACACGACCAAGCTAATACTCCTGCTCTTCCTGGCAGCGTATGCCGTGTACGTAGTCAAAGCAGTAGATACCGCTACTGCTTCCTCAGTATGGCCTATGGCGTGAGAACATGGCGTACAGAACATCCAATACTGGAGGACACGTCTGCTAGCGGAAGGTGCATATTTGACTAAGCCGATCCTGCTGGATGCGATGGAGACGCATCGGCGAAGGAAGTGCATGCTTTAGCTGTGAGCGTCGATGGAAAATTCCGTGTGCCTTCTATGCCCATGCTATCAAAACTCATATCTTTATTGTGCAGAGAGATAACAAATGACGCACGATTTAGCCCGGGAAATTGAAGGACATAAAGGAAAATGAGGAACATGCTATTCATCTCTTTTTAGAGAAGCTTTGCTCCCTCCTTATAAAGGACTTCGGTGGTAGCATCGACATGAAGTTATGAGTCCTTCGCCAGGTCAATAGCTGAGCATCCCTTGATTACCAACTTGGTCCTCTGATAAGTCAAAGGCACGAGACTTCTATGCAAACAATGGATATCCTAATCCTTTTTGTATTGCAAGGAGGAACCTCATTGAACTTCTGTCCTCTACATAATAATGACGCACCTAGGCAACATAGTATTAGTTATTGCAACAAAGATCATGGAAAATACAGCCCGGTGGCTAACATATCGTCCTTCACCAAGCTAAGTAGAGACGACATTGTCCTGTCCAAATGTCATGTGGCATTGCGAATAAAACATCACGACAATACTTAGTAGCAAAGGAACATTATGAATTACTCCATTGGAAGGCAAATGCATATATTTAGGATTTGAAAGGTCAAAAGTTATTATTTTTATCCGTTGCTATATAATTTCTTTTCCCACACCAATAGAGGAAATTAATAATACTAGATCCCATATCTTTGTTTAATTTGAAGTGAGCAGTTTCGATTGAGGGACTGCGTCAATTCTCTTCTCTGACACCCTATATGTTCCAAAAATCTGCAGCCTCAAGTCCATAGCTTTGAGATCAGTTTCTTCCTTGCAAAGAAAACTTTCAACTCTTACACTTATAAAATAGATTGTCACACTTTATGTTGCCTGGAGTTAAATGCGAAAATTTTACCATGCACAATTCCATGACATACGGTCATCTGTTATTTTTCCCTATCATTGAGGCGCCCATCTGTCCGCTTGAAGTAATCACTGATATTTTCAGGACATGATTCTCACATCAGCGTAGGGTGCATCGGATGGCTAGAGGCAATGCGAAAAACATTCATTGATCACATTTGATTTTTAGCATATTATATTGAGACATTTCACATTTACGCATCATCATGAGTGCTCAGGAATGAATTACAATAGTATATTGAAAAGAACGATGCAAGTATTGTTCTGTTTGATGAGATTAAAGATAAAAAGTTGAACATACCGCTTTCATTTATTCCCTCAGAGCACATTTGCTGGGACTTTGAACATCAGAATACCTGATTTATTTTGTGAGAAGGAGTATGAGTGTGTGTGCTTGGCTCGTAAATGTGTTGAGTTGCTACTTGTCGTGCTTTTCTCTGACATTTGTGGCACTCATATTTGAAGATATTTGTACCCACAGTCCGAAGTCATTGATGTGATCCAAGCAGCTGGCGGAGGTTCAAAACTTGTAGCGGTGAAATCTTGGTGTGGTGGCAGCCGACAATGTCTTCGCCACTGTTGCTTCCTGTGAAAAATCAAGCGAAAACACAGTCTTCTATCCAAACCTTTCACTTCTTTGTATCCTCGCCTAGATGAACGGTCACCTTTACATCCAAGACAAGAAGGAAAAGTTGACGCGAGAGCATGTCGTCCAAAATGGTGGGAACAGGAGGACGCGTGACTTCAAGGATGTGGATAGCTTAGGCAGCAGAGTAAGTGAGTAAGATCCAAGCAAACGAGGAGTTGTGCACCCTCTAGTGCATGTTTTAATTCGCAGGTTCCATGGGTAATTCCTGGTGACTTCCATCCCCACACTATCAGATTCAAATCCCTATTGTGCAGATATAACAAGTTATGCGCGAATAAAATTGGATAGTTCTAAAACAAAATAAGTAAAGCGAAGAGCATGCTAT
>NC_041389.1:686904042-686905004 GCF_002162155.2 Triticum dicoccoides | reverse complement strand
ACCATTGGCATGAAGCCATGGATCCTCGGGTAGGTCAGCAATTAGGCATCCATTGATTATGAGCTTTGTTCTCATCCGTCGGATCAAAGGCTATATGAGAGCTTTATTTAAACGCCGAATTTGCTTAGCCTTTTACTTTTTAGGACAAAAAATTTATTGAACATTGGACCACTACATTAAGACGATGCACCTAGCCAACCCACAACTTATTATTACGTTCACAAAGTTCATGGAAAAGGAAGGCAGACCGCTAATGTGTCATCCTTGAGGAAACTATATAAGTAGAGCCAATATTTTCTGGTCCAAATGTCATTTTGCGTTTTCACATGCTAAGGTGTCCTTGAGCAAAAACATTATGAAAATACTTAGCAAAGGAACATTACGAACTACTACTACCAGCAAGGGCAAATGCACAGTGATTTTGGGTTTTGAAAGGTCGAAAGTTGTTAAGTTTCACCATTACTATAGAATTCTTTAATGTTATTCCTAGATATATAAAGTGCAATTCACTAAATGGAGCTGCTGAGAAAAGCAATTAGAATCACATATGGTTAATGGTAGGAATTCATGTGCGGCATAGCTCATACAGTCAAGTATCAGAGACTTCGAACCAGCAAGTAAGGTTGTGGATGCCATGTATGCCTTATTTACGGATGCACATTTTTCTAGTACTTGGATCTCTCTAGAGTCGGGACCCATAATTAATTTATCCGAGACACTATAAGATATGTTAAAGATACCACAGGCAATCAAGAATGACGAAGAACCAAATCAACACAGAGGACACAAGATTTTAACATGGAAAACCCTCCAACATGAGGGGGGAAAAACCATGGGCGCTAGTTAGCATAACTTCACTATATCGGTTGAGGTTACAAACAACGGGGATTTATAACTGACCAACTTATCCCATGCGGCGCTTACAAGAGATATATATAACGACGGTGACTTAGGTTGATACT
>NC_041389.1:686893095-686903860 GCF_002162155.2 Triticum dicoccoides | reverse complement strand
GGCCGAAGCCTCCCGGCGACGGGCCTCCACTCCGCTCGTCAGAAGCTAGCCTTCAACTTTATACTTGAATTTGAATCACAATATAACAAGATAATACTAGATTCAGATAGAGTTGAAGAATATTTAGTACTATTAGTTAACGGGATGATAAACCACCCCTGCATTTCCAAATATTTAGTAGTAGACAGAAGTGGAGCATGTTGGAGGAGACGGAGACTAACAAACGTCAATAGTTTAGTAGCCTCTCTGCTTTTCATTCTTTTTTTAAGACTATCCCTGCCGGATTTTTTTTTCTTCAAAAAGTACAATTTTGGAGATGTCGCATTAGTGCGGCCATATATAGCCGCACCACAATCACAACAGCTATCAAGTGGTCATGTGATATGAATCAATCACTAGAGTTAGACTGTTCATGGTCAGAACAACATTCATAGTGGATAGTATATCAATTAATCGGCATGAATATGAGGTATAGGAGGTTCTGGAGCAATTATTAGAGATGCATGAACACGAGTCCTTCATTTCAGGAGGTAGCTGGGTTATTCGCATGTCGAGATGCAGCCACTGCTAAAGCCAGTGTGCTACGAGATGGACTGCTTCTTGCTGAAGACGCGCGCTGGATGCAACCGAATCCTTTTCGATTCCTTGATGGGTAATTCTAGGTGTCTTCCGTGCCCATCATATCACATTCAAGTCTCTATTGTGTGGATACAACAAGTAATGCACGGATAAACATTTGATAACTCTAGTACAAAGAAGTAAATTGAGGAACAGTTTATTCATCTTTTGCTTAGGGAAACCTGGCTTGCTCTTTATGTAGCATTGATATGGAGTTAAGGATCCTTTGATAGGTCAAGTTAAGCATTCCTTGATTGTGAGCTTGGTCCTCCGATAGGTTACAAGCTATGACAACTTTAAACAAACAACGAGTTTCACGAGCCTTTTGTTTTTATAGAAGGAAGAACTTTATTGAACTTCTAACCTCTGCACAAATTATTGATACAGAGTTCATGAGCTAATATTTGAAAATTCAAGGTAAGTAGAGCAGATACACGTGGTCCAAATGTTACGTTGTATTGTATATACTAGTGCCTTCTTAAGCCATGTGTGATCCACACGACGACATGCATGCATTGGTTTCCAAACGGAGTGTGATGTTTCACGGTTCCACATGAAACAAATATTACGAAACTAGTCAAAGAAATGCCTTTAGATGTTTCCTGATAAAAACATTACATCAATACTTAGCAAAAGAACATAAGTGTTGGCGGGAAGCGACACCTATGGGATCACGAGAATCCCTACTATGGTTGCGGGGCGCTGGGTGGTGAGGAGAGCAAGATCAGCGGTCAGTATGAGCACACGGATCGTTTACCTAGGTTCGGGTCGCAGAGATGCGTAACATCCTAGTCCTGCTTGGATATGTGTATTTGTGTTCTTGGGGTTCTTGAACTAGCTACAATGGGCGTAACTTGTCCAAAAATCCAAATCCTTCTCCTGGATGCCTTGGGCCTTCTTTTATAGGCAAGGGGATCACTACAGTGGCACACAGGAGGTGGCATCGGGGTACTGCGGTTAAGCCTATCGCTAGCTATTACGGGACAAAGTGCATTTAATTCACCCCTGACTTGTCCCCTCCACTTTACCGCCGCTTTGTCCCGCCTCGCCACGCGCCTGAGCCAGCGGGGCGGCCAGCGCTATGTAGGCTGGCTGGCTGCTGACGTGGCGCGGTGGCGGGGCCTTCACGAAGATTTGCATGCCACCAAGTAAGCTTGCTCTGAGTTGGCTGAGAAGCCTTGTGCCGACACGCAGGTGCCTGCCCAGCTGGTGGGCTGGCAGCTGCATGGGAACGGTGGCAGAAGCTTGGCGGGTGCGGGCCTGATTGTGGCCTCACGGACGTCCTCGACAAGGGCCTTGCCGGGGCCCCCGGCAAGGGTCTTGCCGCGGCGTTGCGGTCGTCCTCGGCAAGGGTCTTGCCGGGGGTCTTGTGGGATTCCCCGACGAGGATCTCGCCGGCGTTCATCATCTTCTACTCTTCTGTTCTGAAGTGTTCGTTGTCTTCACAAAGATCTGCATGCCAGGATGGGGGCGCCTCCCAAGCCTTGGTCCCAATGCGGTTGGAGGCACAGGAGGATAGGGGCTCAAGGGTGGCGTGCCCTACTGGCGTTGGGTAGGCTGCCCCTAGCAAGGGCCATGCCGGGGCCATGGGGCTGCCCCGACAAGGACCTTGCCGGGGGAAACCACTTCGCCTTCTGGCTCTTTGTGCTTCTGTCTTGGCGTTGCTTTCATTCTGTGTTGTGGCTCTGATTTCCTATCTTTGCCCTGCTTAAGTGTGGTCGTGGGCGCGGCTTCGACTGTCCGTGCATAAATAAGGGGTACAAAAGAATGCCCCTATTTTAGTACACCGACAGGAGCCCCCAGGCATGGTCCACACATAAGCGCGACACATTATGGGGCCAGGCCCAGAACGGTGCGCGGGCAAGCGGGGCGGTTTTTACCTTGATAACTTCCCGTCCGCTGAGCTTCCCCACGAGCCATGTTGAATGCGTGACATGGGAGGTCACGCGCACGGGTGATCGAAGCATGATTGCGTCTTCTTGCGGTGAACAGTAAAGAGGCGGCTTGTGTGTCCCTTCGAGACCGCGGGGCCGCCGCTCATTTACTGTCCTTACCCGCGAACCTTCACTCCACGCGTCCCATTACCCCATCTCTCGCACCACGTACGTCGCATGCACGACGCAGAGCGAATGACAGGCGTGCAGGAAGACGTGCGCAAGTGGGTCGATTCCCACGCGCCTTCAATTGGCGGGGAGGGTGGTCGACGGCCTCGCCCGCTGCCACCTTTAATGAGCCGGATTGGCCGAGAGGGGCGGCCGAGCCCCGCCCCCGTCTCTTTATAAGGAGGGGAGCGGGAGGAACGACGCCACTCAGTCCTTCATCATCTGTCCTTCATCATCCGCCTCTCCCCATCCCCGCTCCTTCCTCTCTTCCACCATGGCGCGAGGGCATGGTGATGCTTCATCGGTGGCGGCGAGGGTCTCTGCTCGACAACGCGTTGCTCCTTCCCAAGCTCTCGTGGCAGTGGAGCCAGCCGTTAGAGGAAGGGGGAGGGGGCGAGGTCGAGGCCGTAACGGTGCTCGGGGGGAGAGGAGGACGGGGCGGTGGATCGGCCTCGTATCCGCTAGCGGCCCCTCCCCCGGTGGGGGGCCACGTCGGGGACAACCCCTACGAGTTCTTCATCAGGCTGCCCCAGCCGCCGCGCCGTCATCTTCGCCTCCCGACCCCATTTGTGCGGGAGATGGAGCTGGACCCACTGCAGGCCTTGCGGCTGCATATGTGGGGCTGTGGAAACAACGACACATGGGCCGACATCAAGTTCCCCGCCCCTCACGTCATGTATGTTCGCCGAGGGTGGAAGACCTTTGCTCGCATCCACAGCCTGACGGAGGGGCTCACTCTCTATTTCAAATTAATGGAGAGTGGCCTCCACTCCGTCATGGTCTGTGGACACTTCGGGACTTGCGTAAGATGCTGCGTGGAGAGCTCCTCTGATGACGAAGAATCCTCCTCGAGCGAGAGTGGTGAGGAGGACAGTGGCAACGATGAATAGGGTAGCGGGCGGCAGGATGACGGGTCCAACTAAGCATCGGGCGCGCCACTCCGAGGCTACACCGGCGACCCCATCATCCGTGTCGTCGGCTCCTTGAACTTATCGGGGTCGCCTCCTTGGCGGCTGGCGTAGGGAGGCCGGAGAAGGCGAAGAAGGAGGGTAGCAGGCCGTCACGTCGGAGTACGATGGCACCGATGCCTTCATAGCGTATTGACAGACCGCTGCCCCATCTTCCAGCTCTTCCTCCGACGCCACCACCGCCAACCCTCTCCTAGGCGACCGCCGACATGTTCTCTTGGCGCATTCTGCTCCTCGTACCTCGCCTAGGCACTCCTTCTGCCCTTTTGCTTTCTTGTCTTATTTCCTGAGGAGAGGGACAAGAAAGGGATTACGGGCATCTTATCTTTTTTTTAATTTGTAAGCCTATGGGCCTTATTTAGATCTAAAACCTGTAATCTCCCTGTTCATGTTTTCATTCCGTACTCAATGTACCTGTATGGAACGTATTAATGGAAAAAGGGTGCTTGCCGGGTCTTGTGTGTGCATGAGAGAAAAGCCCATACCAAGGAACAAATCCTTGTTATTTTCAATATAAGCACTGTTGCCCGGCAGCAGACCTTGTCGTTCCCCCACTCCGTTCGTCCATACTCACGCCCTTGGCGGAGGCAGGGACGAAGTGGGGGCGGGCCCTAGGCTTGATTCCATGCCGCCGCGGCTACAACCATATTCCGAACCAAGAAACTCTTGGGTGATAGGAACAAGGGGAGTATGGAAGCCTTGGAACAAAACGAGGTTCCATACATCTCAAGTTTCATACGAAAATGCATGACATGGGATGGGAAAACTTATCTGAATCTGCAGCCCCCGGCAACCCTGACTTGCCGTGGGTGGACCTCCGTGTCTTCAGCCTTCGGCAAGCTTGGCTTGCCAGGCCCGGGGCGCCGGCTTGTTCTCTTCCTTCCACTTGGCTTGGCGGAAACACATTATGTACCTGCCTACCAGAGAGGATGGATACGAACAAAATGACGCAAACTCGCTGCTAAGCTCTATCAACCCTAACCGAGGGAGAGACTTATTCTAGCATGCATGCTATAAGTTAGGGTGCCAGCGCTTCGTTTATTTATGCTCAGGGTCTGTGTCTGGCTTTGTACAGAGGGTTACATGCCTTGCTGGCAAGGCTTGTACAAAAGGTGGCATGCCGGGGGGCTCGGCAGCCGCACCTTATGGGTAAAACTTGCGAAGATGCTCGATGTTCCATGAGTTGCTCACTGGAATGGCATCTTCGGTCTCCAAGCGGACTGCGCCAGGCCTGGTGACTCGTGTTACCCGATAAGGGCCTTCCCACTTTAGCGTCAACTTGTTGGAATTCTTGGCCTACTGAATGTGCCGAAGAACAAGGTTGCCTTCCTCAAAGCTCCGGGCATGAACCTTGCGGCTATGGTAGCGACGCAAGGCTTGCTGGTAGCGTGCCGCTCTCACAGCTACCCGGAGACGATCTTCTTCAAGGAACGTTGCGTCATCTTGCCGCAATCGCTCTTGCTCAAGCTCATCATAAGCGAGCACTCGAGGTGACCCATATATGAGTTCCGTGGGGAGAACTTCTTCTTCCCCGTATACTAGGGCAAAGGGTGTCTAGCCGGTGGCTCGATTTGGCATCATTCTGATTGACCAAAGAACCGCTGACATCTCCTCAATCCAGCGCCTTCCACTCTTGCACAACCTGTCAAAAGTCTTCGTTCTTAAGCCTCACAGAACTTCAGCATTTGCTCTCTCTGCTTGGCCGTTTCTTCGTGGGTGTGCCACACAAGCGAAACAGACCTTGCTGCCGAGATCCTCGATGTACTGCATGAAGGCGTGGCTTGTGAACTGTGTGCCGTTGTCGGTGATGATCCTGTTGGGTACACCAAAACGGAAGACTAGCCCTTTGAAGAACTTGATGGCCGACTACGCTGTCACCTTCCTCACTGCTTCCACCTCAGGTTACTTTGTGAACTTGTGGATTGCAACGTACAAGTACTCAAAGCCCCCGACGGCGCAGGGAAAAGGGCCCAGTATGTCGAGCCCTCAAACCGAGAATGGCCAGGAGAGAGGGATCGTCTGCAAGGCTTGAGCTGGCTGATGAAGTTTCTTCGAATGGAACCGGCACGCTTCACACTTGGTTACTAGTGCCGTCGCATCCTGGAGGGTAGTGTGCCAGAAGAAACATTGCCGGAAAGCCTTGCCAGCAAGGGCCCTTGACCCTATGTGGGAGCTACATATGACTCCATGTATCTCTGCCAACAGCTCCAGTCCTTCCTCCAGGGAGATGCACTTCAATTTCACCCCATTCGGTCTTTTTCTGTACAAGACATTGTCAATAAATTGGTATAGAGCAGACCGGCGGGCTACTCTCTCTGCCTCTTCCTGCTCCTTTGGAAGCTCTCCTATTTGGAGGAATCGAACGGTGTGCTGCGCACATGCCGGAGCCTGTGGCTCGAGGCGAGGACCAAAGGCATTTCCTCTGCCGCAGGAGCAGTTGCCTCTGCGGCAAGGGCCTGACGCCCCGCCGGAGTCGGTTGTCCCATGGCAGGCTTGGCGTCCATGGCAACTCCTTCGCTGGTGGCTTCAGGGAGTTCGATGGGGAAGTACTTGCCGCGGCCTAGTTTCCTCCGCTTGTTCTGCCATGTCGATGGTTCGACGGATGGTTGAGTTAACTGAAGCACAAAAGTACCTAGTTCCACAGGTAGCTTGAGGGCAGCACGCTTTGATAGATAGTCGGCGACGTCATTTTCCACTCAGGGGACATGCTCCGCCTGTATCCCGTCAAAGCGCTCCTCCAGTTTCCTCACTTCATCGACGTAAGCTTCCATCAGCGGGCTTTGATAATACTTGTTGATTTGTCGGACGACAAGCTGCGAATCACCCCTGACGATGAGCTTCTTGACTCCCAGGTCCGCTGCGATC
Organism: Triticum dicoccoides; assembly: GCF_002162155.2. Lineage (NCBI taxonomy): Eukaryota > Viridiplantae > Streptophyta > Magnoliopsida > Poales > Poaceae > Triticum > Triticum dicoccoides. The sequence continues at coordinate 686,897,307 of NC_041389.1, read as the reverse complement.
CTGAGACCGGCAAGCAAGCCCTCGTACTCGGCAGTGTTGTTAGTTGACATCTCTTGGGGAAAGTGCATTTGGATGACGTCCTTGAGGTGCTCCCCGGTGGGTGCGACAAGCAGCACGCCAACACTGGCGCCTTGCAGCGAGAAAGCCCCATCAAGGCAGGTGATCTCGTGCACTTGGAACTAATGACGCAGCTTCCTCAAGGCCATAAGGAGGCTGAAGAGCAATTTCTGCACACTAGAGTACATCGACCTAGCCCCCTGCAAGCAGGAGCTGACGAAGTAAACTGGGTGCTGCACCATTTTCTTCTTCTGCGCCACTTCCTATTCGCGTGGGCCCTGTTGCACTAGCGTCATCCCCTGCCGGGGACTCAGTCTTGCCGGGACCGAGCCCTTCCAGGGAGGGTTTCCGCTCGCCATCTGTTGATTCTGCCACTGCCGCTGCCTCTCCGTTGACCTCTCTCTGCGTCACCAGTGCGGCGCTAACCACCTGATTCGTTGCCGCTAGGTACAGCATCAACGGTTCTTGTGGTTTGGGCGCAACCAACACTGGGGTAGAGGAGAGGTATCTCTTCAAATCCTGCAGCGCTGCCTCGGCCTCCGGGGTCCACTCCATTGGGCCCGCCTTCTTCAAGATCTTGAAGAAGGGAAGGGCATGCTCCGTGGACTTGGAGATGAATCTGCTCATGGCGGCAATGCAGCCAGTGAGCCGATGCACGTCTTTGATCCGCTTAGGTGCCTCAATCTGCTCGGTGGCCTTGATCTTATCAGGGTTTGCCTCAATCCCACTCTGCGACACAAAGAACCCGAGAAGCTTGCCTAATGAGACACCAAAGACACACTTCTCAGGGTTCAACTTGAGGCTGATCTTGCGTAGGTTTGCAAACGTTTCCTTCGGATCTTGCACAAGTGTTGCCTTGTCCTTGGTTTTTACCACTATGTCATCCATATAAGCTTCCATATTTCTATGTAGCTGGGGCTCAAAACCATTTTGGACTGCTCTTGCAAAGGTTGATCCAGCACTCTTCAACCCGAAAGGCGTCTGTAAAAGCAATACGTACCACATGGGGTGATGAATGTTGTCTTCTCCTCATCTTCTTTTGTCACAAAGATCTGGTGGTACCCTGAGTAGGCGTCGAGGAATGATAACAGGTCACACCCGGCCGTGGAGTCAACAATCTGGTCGATGCGCGGTAACAGGAAGGGATCCTTTGGACAAGCTTTATTGATGTATGTGTAATCGATACACAGTCTCCACTTCCCGTTTGCCTTGCGCACCACTACTGGGTTGGACAACCACGTCGGATGGAGCACCCCCCTTACCAAGCCTACCGCCTCAAGTTTTCTGATCTCCTCCGTGATGAACTCCTACCTCTCTAGAGCTTGCTTCCTGACCTTCTGCTTGACGGGCCGTGCATGAGGACAGACAACAAGATGGTGCTCAATCACTTCCCTGGGAACGCCCGGGATGTCAGATGCTTGCCATGCAAACACATCGACATTTGCCCGCAGGAAAGTGACGAGCTCGCTTTCCTATTTCCCATCGAGGGTGGAGCTTATGGTAAAAGCCCCTTCTGTGCCGTCCTCTTTGACGGACACCTTCTTGGTCTCTGGTGGTGCATCTCTGGACTTCTTGCTCTTGCTGGTGGAGCTCTCTGGCACGTTCTCGACGGGAGCACAACACGCCGAGGAGGTGTGCTTGCTGGAGTGGGTGCGAGGGGTCTCGCAGGTCTTCTTTCCTCCCGGGGCTCCGTCGGTAGGAGCAGGTGCCTTGGCGGCAGCTGCTACAACCGCTTCCCGGTAGAGTTGGTCGGTGCAAATCAACGCGTCTTTCTTGTCGGAGGGGACGGTGATGATGTTCATCGGCCCGGGCATCTTCAGCGTGTTGTAGGCGTAGTGAGAAGCCGCCATGAACTTGGCTAGTGTCAGGCGGCCGAGGATCCCGTTGTAGAGCAAGGGTATCTCGGCTACATCAAAGACAATCCTCTCCGTCCTGTAGTTCAGCTCACCTCCGAACGTCACGAGCAGTGTGACCTTTCCCTTCGGCTGGCTCCTCCCCGGATTGACCCCTTGGAACATGCCCGTCTCCTCGAGGTCTCCATCAGGGATCTGTAGCCTCTTGATCACAACAGGCGAGATCAAGTTCAGACCGGCCCCGCCGTCAACTAGCATCTTCGTCACCTTGAGGTTGTGGATTGTTGGTGAGACCAACAACGGCAAGCACCCGAGCATAGTAGTGCGATCGGGGTGATCCTCGGTGTTGAAGATGATAGGCATGCTGGGCCACTTCAGCGGCTTTTGTGCGTCGAACGACGGATCCACCGCTGTGACCTCACGCGCCCACTGCTTGAGCTGGCGGTGGGATGTATGCAGCGAGGCGCCACCATCGGCGCACATGGCCTCTGTAGCTTTCTGGAACTCGTGGTCGAAGGACTAATCGTCCTCGTCATGATCATCGTCTTCCTGCTTCTTGTCGCGGCCCCGGGCGGGCCTCTCCTGCTGATTATCTTTGCCGCGGAGGCCTCCTTGGCCGCCACACTTCTTGCCGGATCCCTCGGCACCCTCTTGGCCCTTCTCCTTGTCCCACCGCTCATACTCGGCTTTCTGCTTCTCAGCGAGCAGCTCAATTTGCCGGCAGTTCTGGAGGTCGTGGCCCTTGGTGCGGTGGATCTTGCAATACTACTTGTCGGAGCCCCCTGGCTTGTCGGCAGCCGCCAAGGCCCGGCAAGCGACACACCCGGCAACCTCCTTGCCGGGGTCGCTCGCCTTAGCCTTCTTGGTGGCGCCGGTGTTGTCGGACCCCTCGACGGCAAGCACGGTCTTGCCCTTGCGCTTCCTGTTATGGCGTCGGCCCTTCTTTGCCGGGGTGGCGGTGTCATCCGTGGAGTCGGTTTCCGCGCCAGCGTCTTCGCCGGGGTACTACCTCCCCTCTTCAGCTCGAGCGCACCGATCGGCCAGAACATAAAGCTCGGCCACATCATTGACCTTGTTCATCGCCAACTCCTCATGCATCTTGCGATTGTGCACATTCTGATGGAATGCACTGATCACGGCGGCAGGATGAACGTCGGGAATGTTGTATTGCACTCGGCTGAACCTTTGGATGTACTTGTGCAAGTTTTCTCCTTCCTTCTGGGGGATGATATGCAAGTTGCTCGCCTGGCCATGAGCTTGGTGGCCTCCTGTAAAGGCGCCAACAAACTCATGGCATAGATATGCCCAAGAAGAAATGGAGTCCACCGGCAAGTGCATCAACCATGACATAACATTGGGCTTGAGTGCCAACGGGAAGTAATTGGCAAGCACCTTATCGCCGCGAGCCCCAGCAGCCTACATCGCGATGGTGTAGATGCTAAGGAACTCCGATGGGTGAGTCTTGCCATTGTACTTCTCACCAACGCCAGGCTTGAACATGCGGTGGGTGGTCCACTAGAACTGCCGCAACCCACGGTGAAGGCCAGACAGCCCACCTCGTAGGGTAGGCCGCTGTAACCTCCCGGTGTTGGGCGGTCCATAGTAGGCCCTGCCCGCCTATCCGACTGGTGGCGCGCATCCCGTCGATGCTCAATGGTGGTTCGAGCGTCTTCATGAGCTCGCTCCCGAAGAACTTGATGTTGGTCGTGGTGGGTTCGCGGGTCGATGATGCTATGGAGATATCATCACAAGCATCGTCGTGACGGGTCGACACCCGCGGAGGCTAGTGTGGAGGAGGGGAGTGCACCATGGCCGCATCGCCTCCGGCCCGTCCACCGCTGGCATGCGGTGGCTCGACGGAGCGACGGCCTACGGGCACCGCCGGTCGCAACTCATCTTTGTTGGCGATACCGACGAGGCTCTGGACGGTGGTCCTCCATTCGTCGAGCTTCTCCGCAGCGGGAGGAAAGTCGAGGAGCAGCTGCGCGTGTGCTAGGGCTTCTGCTGGTGTGGGCGGCGGCGAAAGCTGCATGGACCCTGATGCGCTTCGACTACTAACGATGTTAGAAGGAGCTACATAATGGCCCTGCGGCCGTCCGCCACCTCCGCCAATACCTCGGCGCGCATGCTGGCCCTCCTCGTCACGTGAAGGGCGCACGGGACTCTTCCCAGGGCGGCATCCAGGGTCACCAGCGGGGCGGCGCTGCTCATCGCGCACGACCTGAGAAGAGCGTGTCGTGGGTGCTAGTGTTGGTGTCTTGGAGGCCGCCGCGCCGCCGTCTGGCGGCACGACGACGCCCTG
>NC_041389.1:686888487-686892732 GCF_002162155.2 Triticum dicoccoides | reverse complement strand
GTCGCCTGGCACACGAATGACGCTGCTCACCAGGCCCAAACTGCCAGGGTGATGTGGATGTTCGCGTGCTGCGCCACGGGTTCTCTCCACGACTGGCCCGCTACTGGTCTGCACCGGTACAGGAAGTCCAGTCTCGGACGAACCGATCGCCGTGGTCGTCTTCTTCTTAGGAGCCATGGCGATGAAGAGTTGCGCCACTGGCTGCAAAACCAGATGCTCACTACTGCGCCCCCTACCTGGCGCGCCAAAGATGTCGGCGGGAAGCGACATCTATGGGATCACAAGAATCCCTACTACGGTTGCGGGGCGCTGGGTGGTGAGGAGAGCAGGATCAGCAGTCAGTACAAGCACACATATCATTTACCCAGGTTCAGGCCGCAGAGATGCGTAACACCCTAGTCCTGCTTGGATATGTGTATTTGTGTTCTTCGGGTTCTTGAACTAGCTACAATGGGCGCAACTTGTCCAAAAGTCTGAATCCTTCTCCTGGATACATTGGGCCTCCTTTTATAGGCAAGGGGATCGCTACGATGGCACACAGGAGGTGGCATCGGGGTACTTTGGTTAAGCCTATCGCTAGCTATTACGGGACAAAGTGCATTTAATGCACCCCTGACATGTCCCTTCCACTTTACCGCTGCTTTGTCCCGCCTCGACAGGCGCCTGGGCCAGCAGGGCGGCCAGCACCATGTAGGCTGGCAGGCTGCTGAGGTGGCATGATGGCGGGGCCTTCACAAAGATTTGCATGCCACCACGTAAGCATGCGCTGAGTTGGCTGAGAAGCCTTGTGCTGACACGCAGGTGCCTGCCCAGCTGGTGGGCTGGCAGCTGCATGGGAGCGGTGGCAGAAGCTTGGCGGGTGCGGGCCTGGTTGTGGCCTCGCGGACGTCCTCGGCAAGGTCCTTGCCAGGGGCCCCAGCAAGGGTCTTGCCGCGGCGTTGCGGTTGTCCCCGGCAAGGGTCTTGACGGGGGTCTTGTGGGTTTCCCCAACGAGGATCTCGCCGGGGTTCGTCATCTTCTACTCTTCTATTCTGAAGTGTTTTTATCTTCACAAAGATCTGCATGCCATCATGGGGGTGCCTCCCGAGCCTTGGTCCCAATGCTGTTGGCGGCACAGGAGGACTGGGGCTCAAGGGTTGCGCGCCCTGCTGGCATCGGGTAGGCTGCCCCCGGCAAGGGCCTTGCCAGGGCCGTGGGGCTGCCCCGGCAAGGACCTTGCTGGGGGAAACAACTTCGCCTTCTGTCTCCTTGTGCTTCTGTCTTGGCGTTGCTTTGATTCTGTTTTGTGGCTCTGATTTCCTGTCTTTTCCCTGCTTAAGTGTGGCCGTGGGCGCGGCTCTGACTGCCCGTGCACAAATAAGGGGTACAAAAGAGCGCCCCTATTTTAGTAGACCGACAATAAGGAACTACGACTTACTCTCTGTGGATAAATCCACATATTTTTTGGATTTGAAGGCCAGAAATTACTAGATTTGTTTTGATCTATGAAATTGATATTACTAGATCCGCTATTTTTACTTGGCATCATGTTTCGATCTAAGCGAATAGCTAATCATCTCTTCATAATGACTTGGTCCTCTGGTAGGGTAAGTCAGATGCCATGAAAGCTTTAAACAAAGAAGGAATCCCTTGAGCTCTTTCTTTTTGAGAATGCAAAACTTAAGTGAACTTCTAATCCCTGCATCAAGATGATGCATCTAGCCAACACACAACCTATTTGCTACAAAGATCACGAAAAATGAACCGTCGTGGCAAATGCTACTCTTGACAAAAAAACATGCTAACTATAACTGACCATTTGTGGTACAAATGCTACTTTGGGGAACACGAAGGACAACATGGCAACTTCATACACGATGAAGCATCTTGGACCTATCCACATAGTCAAAATGGCGACACCCTCCATCAAGATGCCCATGAGCTGTTAGGTTACTCGCATGGAATTTTTTCCTATTTGGATCTGTGACCCAGTTGAACCCGTTTGAGGGGATGCAGGCTTTGGGCCACATTTGGCATATTGTTTGGTACCCTGAATTGCACTACTGGGCACTTTCCTGGTTGGCGTTTGGTTGCCTACATATGTGCTTTAGGGATGAGCACATGCAAATCATAGTTGTTTGGTTGTGTGCAAATATGCTGATGTGCTCACCCCTCTCAAATGTGGTGGGTGAGGGAGTCATGGACTAAGGGGTCCTCGGGGTGACGGCCCATTGTATATGGGCCGGACTAGTGGAGTCGTATAGTGACAAGAGATCTATGAAGCCGTTGTGTGCCCTCCAAGTCAAGAAGGCGCATGATCTCTTTAAACCCTTATTGTAATTTATCTTCGGTAACACTAACCCTACCAGTGTCTATATAAACCGAGGGTTTTTAGTCTTTAGGTCTAGAGCTACATTCATCACCTCATCTCCTTAGGGTTTAGCTCATATGGATCTTGAGGTAGATCTACTCTGTAAACCATATTATACATCCAATACAATCAAGCTGGACGTAGGGTATTACCTCTTCGAGAGGGCCCGAACCTGGGTAAACACTCTGTTCGTCGTCCCTTTTTCCCAACCGATCCTAGATCCACAGCTCGGGACCCCCTACCCCGAGGTATGCCGACTTTCACACCGACATTGGTGCTTTCATTGAGAGGTCCGCTGTAGGGTCGCCCAAAGGATCGATGGCTCACCTGATCATAGGAGAAGGCATCGGATCCGGGGACCTCTTCGTTCCCGGAACACTCTTCGCATTTGGCAGCATCGTGCTGCACGTGGACGCGACTGGTTGTCAGGGTCAGGTTGACGCCTTCACCCCCGGACACCGAATTCGATTCGATGGTCTGGAATATGTTGTGGACGCACGGGGCAATCTGGTTTTTACCAGATTCACTTCCCCCTCCCGCGCCCTCGCCACATCCGCTCTGGAGGTCCTTTTCGATCCGATCGGCAGTTCGGCCTCAACAGCTTTGAGCCAGGAGGGCTCCGCTTCGAGCAGGGGCTAGACTCCGCCTTCGTCCGGACACGTCATGACGGCGAAAGACCTATCCTCCACCTTCCAGGTAGAATCAGGAGGGAGAGGCCAAGAGTCAATCTCGGCCGAACCTTGCTTTCACAATGCTCGCTCGGCCTGGAGCCCTTACGACAAAGTGGTAGCCAATGGCCAGGGGTCACCCGCGGCCCAAAGCGGCTCGATCTTGAACCCCGACGGGGAAGCGACAATCAAAGACCAAAGCCCGTCCTTGACCTCCAGTGACGGCCTGGACCCCCTCAAGAATCCGGCTCCGCACCCCGAGCTTAGCACGACCAGCGGAAATCAAGGACCGGACAGGGCATTGATCACCCCCCATGTCATTACAACAGAGTTCGGTCCAGAGCCCTCGAGGTCGGCGACCCTCGCAATGGTAAACAAGGCTCTAGACCAAACTCAGAAAATGACCATCCAGGAAGACCTGCCCTCCGCCTTCAATCATCGACCCTTCGAGGCGTACAATAGGGAATTTTGTTTCCCACCCACCACCCATTTGGTAGCCACTATCGATGATTTAACCGATATGCTAGACTATAATTCGGAGAATGCCAAATACATGGACGAGGAGGACGTAGCCACGACCAATGCTGAGGACAGAGGCAAGCTCAAAGATGAGCCGCCCAAACACCGAAAACAACGTCATCGATCAAAGCCACGTCGAAGCCAAGCATGCGAGCAACATGGAATCCGCGGAGAACGGCACCATAAATAACACGGACGACCTCGCAGGGGACGCAGCCAACGAACATCATCCGGATGACCCCGCGGGGCAGGAGGACCCGCCCAATCCACAAAACCACGATGACTCTGAGGATAGAAACTACCTCCCACTCTCCGAAGAGGAGGCCAGTCTCGGGGATGATGATTTCATCGTCCCCGAAGACCCTCTGGAGCAGGAAAGGTTCAAGTGGAGGCTTTTAGCCACCGCCCGCAGCTTAAATAAACAAAAACGCCTTGAACCAGAGCGAGGGAAGAAAACCCCGAATTGGGTTAAAAATTACTGCCTCGGGCTGGCCCGATGCGCCCCCCATAGCTGCTGCCAAGGTGGAAGCAGTACCCATTCCCATCACCGCCGGTAGTAGGCAACTAGTCAATGGTCGCGGACCGGATTGGGGCCAAAAGATTACCTCCCGACCTAATCGTTGTCAACCCACCAGTCATGTTGGCGTGTGGAGTAGGGGGAGGGGTGGGGCCGGCAACTCATGGGTCAGCCCTGGGAGAAACTGAGAG
>NC_041389.1:686886000-686888204 GCF_002162155.2 Triticum dicoccoides | reverse complement strand
GAGAGAGAGAGAGAGATACTGAAGAGTCTATGTGAAAACAAGGGTGAGCGTTGAGGGGAGAGAACGCGAGGAGTTATGAAGCGTCATGCCGGTCTCCTATGCTTCCTTAGGCATGCAGGCGACTGACACGTGCAGCTCGTGCAGGTCTGGCTCAAGTAAAACGGCTGATTCGACCGTTCCCACTCAGCCTGGCGCGAGACTGCTTTGAGGTTTGTGCGGGCCATCCAGCCAACCAAATAGGCTAAATTTATATTGAGAAGGTCTGGCTGAGGGAAATCCAGGTAATCAAACAAGCCAGTAATCTTTTATCTTTTGAGTCTGCATACTAGTTTGGAGCTGATGCTGTGTATCCACATCGCTCCTGTGTTTTCAGTTTGCTGTCGTAGCCTTTGAGACCTTTTTCTTGCTTGATGGGACTTTATTAATTGCTACGCACCCTCGGTTCTAAAAAAACAACTGATCGACAAAACATATCTAGTTCTGCCGCAAGAGCATTCATGGATTTGATCTCTTATAGTTCTTGTTCTTGCGCTAGTTCTCGCCGACCTGCAAGCATGCCCACACATGGACTGGTAGATAGTCTTCATCGAATTAATCAGCAGAGAAGTGATCAAGACGATATGAGGGGGACAAGCTAGACACGTGTACCAAACGTGCGTCATGCATCGGTACATACGGAGAGGACAAGGTAAGCAGTTGAAGAAATGTAGGAAGTGGCAGTATAGGTAGGACCCCATGGCGGCCGACACCGCTCACCCCTCGCATGGCCAGGGCCTTCCCGGCCGGGTCCACCATTGATCGATCAATTGGCGTGGTGCTACAATTGTCTTGACCAAGCCACAACGGTCATCACAGCTCCCTCGAGCAACATTGCAGCGACTTAGGTCCAGAGTTCTCCTACCTCCATTGCATTGGCTACCGAGAAAGTGTATCATGCTGCTTGGCCTCCTTGTCCGATCAGCGTGGCACTTGAACCTATGGAATGGAAGGTGTTGTACCGCTGTGTTCTTGTGCACACCATGTATGCAATCACCAGTGTAGACGCCTATGTTGTTTCCTTGATATGGCATATGGCGCGAGAACATGGCGTATAGAACATCCAATATAGGAAAGACACATTGGCTATAGCTAATGGAAGGTGAACAATCGACCGACCAGACTAAGGCACCCAACTGGATGCCATGGAAGCACATTTCACCAGCACGTGCATGTTTTAGTTCGGAGGGTCGATGCATAATTCCCGGTGCCTTCTAAGCCCACACTATCAAACTCGGATCGTTATTATGCGAAGACGCAACAAATGATGCACAATTTGGATTGAGTAATTCTAAAACAAAAGGTGAATAGAGGAACATGCTATTCATCTATCTTAGGGAAGCCTAGTGTGCTCCTTATATAAAGGACATGTGCGGTAGCATCGACATCAAGTCATGGGTCCTTCGGTACATCAATAGACGAGCATCCCTTGATTATTTGCTTGGTTCTCTAGTAGGTTAGAGTCTACGAAACTTATAAAGAAAGGAGTGACTTTCCGCAACCTTTTCATCTCGAACCTCACTGAACTTTAGCAAGCTGGATAGAGTCAATGTTTTCTGGTCAATAACCTCCGCATTGTGAGTATGCGCCTAGCCACCGTACAACTTACTACTACAAATCATGGAAAATAAAGCCTTTGTGCGAAGTTTCATCTTTAGCAAGCTGAATAGAGTCAATGTTCTCTGGTCCATATGTCATGTCGGATTGTACATACTAATGATTTCTTGAGCGAAAATGTGACGCCCATACTGGGCAAAAGAACATTACAAACTACTACTCCCTCCAAGTGCTATGCACATGATTTTAGGATTTGAAAGGTGAAAATTTATTACGTGTCTCCATTACTATATAATTTCTTCTCCCAACATTGATATGTTAGATCCAATATTTTTATTTGAAGCGGGCGGTTTGATATAGGGGCATTGATTATCTTATCTGACCCTCTATGTTCAACACTATGCAACGTAAGTCCGCAGATTTAGGATTAATTTGTTCCGTGCAAACAAAACTTCCAACTGTCAAACTGACACGGATCTACTACCATCACTAGACTATCACATGACTAATCATAGGTATTTGCCAAATCAAAGGTAGCGATAGTAGGAAGAATGGGATCCAAGAGGAGAGCTAGGGGATGGCAGGAATGATACACGCCTTCTTCGGGCCAG
>NC_041389.1:686879659-686883976 GCF_002162155.2 Triticum dicoccoides | reverse complement strand
TGTGCCCTTCTTCAAGGCACCGCCTTGGAGTCCATGCTTCGTCATTGTCCTGCTTCACTTCGCGGTGACTAGTTCTCGGGAGCTCCTCGTCGGCCCCTAGTTGTTCTTTTTGACTCATCTGTAGTATGCTTGGTGGTCGATTGATTAGTACCACAGTGCATTGGCACCCTTCATGCCTTGGGTGTGTGTAGTGTGTGGTGGTGCATGTTGTATCTTGGTCATTGTTTTATATATAATGCGGAGCACACGGAAATCCCTTTTGGAGCTCGGGCTCCAGGGAGGCCTCCAGATTCAGATTTGAAATTTCATTGAAATTCGTATTTTTACATCTCAAAAATTCTGAAAAAAATCACAGATATACATGAAGGCATAATACACGTGTGTAAATTTTCAGTTCAAAATACATTGAAATGAGGGCTGTGCAAAAAAGACAAATCTGGGGCTGTTTAACACATGATACTATTCATCCTCCCAGGCCATGGATTTGTCTTTTTTGTACAGGTCGCAACTCAAGGTATTTCATCGTGAATTTTTACACACATGTGAGTTACATCCTTACATACACGCATATTTTTTTTCAAAATTTTTTGAACCATAAAAGTTTGAATTTGAATTTTTTAAAAATAAAGGCCTCCATGGAGCTCGGCCTCCAAAACGCCTTTCTCGCGGAGCACAAACCTTTTTCGATAATCAAACCTTCTTGCATAGTAAAAAAGGTTTCCAAGGGACCCTAAACGTCTGCAACTGTGAGCAACCGAGTGTAGGGTCCTTTTGGTATCATGCCGTGACGAGATAAGACATTTAGGCACACACACGACCACGACGCATAGCTTCCCATTTTGTTCATCGTGGCGAGACAAGGCATCGGCCGCAAGGTTGGTGCTCCTTTACGGTACTCAACAGTATATTGCAGACCCATTAATTTGGTGAGGGCCTTATGCTGCAACGGCGTGGTCAGATATTTTTCATCCAAGCATGCCAAGCAGAGGTGGTATGTGTGAATAGTGAAGGCACACAAGGAAAAAGTCCATTTTAATCCTTGAATTTGTAGAGTTTGCACGAACCAAACCCCCGCGTCGAAATCCCTGCCGATTGCACCCTGAAACTATGCAATTCCGGTCTAAATCGAACTCTAGCAAAATGTCAACCGGGATTCGTCTGACCGGTGGGCCAAGGAGCGACAGTGTTGACCATAGCACGCACCCATCCTCATTAGAAAGAAAGTACGCGACATTTCCAAATAGCACGCACATTTATATGTCACAAGCACTAAAAACGGTGCGTGACATGACCATAGCATGCACCCGTCCTCATTTGAAATGTATGAACATTTTTCAAATGCAACGTACATTTCCAAATTACACACACATATATATTTATAGTATCTAAATATATTTTGAAATGTCGCGTACTTTCTTTGTAACACTTGAATATTTTTGAAATGTCACAAGCACTAAAAACGGTGAATGCGTATGAAAAAATAGACATTAAAATATATATTTTAAAAATTGATGATCATGTATTTGGAGAATGTAGAACGTGTATAAAAATGTTTCCAATATATACGAAAAATGAGTAATGCGCGTGAACAAAATAGACATGTGTATAATTTTTCCAATGTATACGAAAATTATATTGCGGGAAAGTTAAGTTGCTGGTCATGTAATTTGGTCTTTTATTTTTTTGGGTCCGCATTTATACCATATAAAGAATTGTCCTGCTACCTTAACGAGAAGCATCTTTGCTATGGTGGTCTTCACGCCAGCCGAGTAACAGTACATCATTTGTTCAAAACCCACCCCGTACCAGTTTTTTCCCTTTTTATTTGAGGTGCTTCATATGTAAAAAAAAATAACCTCAGGGCTTCACAATATTTTTTCCAAAATCTGTGAAGTGTTTTTTAAAATCGTTGTACTTTTTCTAAATCTGTGATTAACTTTCCCAAATTCGTTCACTTTTTATCTAAAGTGATGCACTTTTTTCTCTCCAAATCTGTGAACTTTTTATGAAAATTTATGAGCTTTTTGAAAATTGATGAACTTTTTAAAAAACGTGGAACTTATTCAAAATTGATGAAAAATCCATGAACTTTATAAAAAGATCGATGAACTTTTTCTCTAAATTTCATGATCTTTTTTCAAATTCTTGAAATTTTCTCACTTTTTTGTTATTTCCGCGAACTTTTTGAAATTTCTACTGATATGTTTCATTTCTGTGAACAAAAGAATGGTCAAATGACTAAGTCAACTTCTTTTTTTGAAAACCCACCCATATATTAATCAGAAAAACCAAGATTCTTACAATCATTACAAAGGTAGCCACGCAGGGCGGAACACTATTACATAGTTGATGGGTACAACCGTCAATGCTTTTGCGCGCGTGTGCCTCGCAGTGCACCAAATCCCGGCAACTTCAACAATCCCCGTTTGGAAAACAAACCCAGGTTTCTTTCTAGACCAAGATTGCATAGTTTCAGGGCCGGTCTTGAGAATTTGGATGGCCCGGGACGAAAGTAAACCTTGACGCCCTTAACATAAACACAAACAAGTTTAAAAATATATATTTTAATCACTAGTCAAAGGAAATACAATATTTTTCGCTTATAAGTCTGCTCTTTACCAACATTTCTTTTAGGGTTGCTTTTTACTAATATGTCAGATAGCTTCTTTATTATGTTTATGTTAATTTCATTGATCCCAAACAAGCTATAGTAAAAACTGGCATCTGGTCAATATTAATGGATGATTTAAATGCCAATGATCACTCACGTTGTCTTCCATTTAGACGCCACATTGTATTCTGTATAGCCTCTACCTTATGGATAAGCATTAGTTTATTCCTCACTAGCAATTACCGGCAAGTCAAAAAACATTAGAATTAATAACCACAATAATATCTATCCATTAACAATACTCACAAATCGATTATATTAGTGTCCAATTACAACAACACAGAGGCCATGTAGATGATCCTTTATAAATTTGATGAATCAACCATCATGATAAAATTTCATAGGTCATATAGACTACCTATTCAAGTAGAGATTAGGAACATACCTTCTCTTCTATAACTGTAATCGTGGGCTAACAAGACGATCTTTTTTTTAACGAAAGCATTTAGCTTTATTATGAGACAAGCTGGATAATATCGCCCATCACAAGTTCAGCTACATCAGCTGGAACATCGTCATCTGCATTAAGCACTCCTCCTACCGGAAGGCTCTGGCCTAATTGCACAAGACAATGGGCGGGCATATTTGCATCCCTTTTACAGTGGGCGGGCATCCAAAGCCTAGCCTGCACCTTGAGATCCTCGATTGCCTGGGCCTCCTTAGAGTAGTCGGGGACTCGTCTGTTGAGAGCTTGGACCACCAGCATAGCATCAGACTCCACAATAATTCTGATCGCGCCCACTTCCGCAGCCAGATCGATGGCCTTCTCCACCGCTCGCAGTTCCATGCTCAGCGCATCAGTCACATGCATGGTGTTGCCCGCTCTGGCCGCCATCACCTGCCCAGTGCTGTCTCTCGCAACAACGCCCCATGCACCATGCTGCTGTCCCGGTATAAGAGCCCCGTCCACATTGAATTTCCAAGTGTCGGCCGGTGGCAAAGCCCAACGAGGCTTCTGCTATGGTTGTTGCTTGGTTTCTTTGCAGAAACACCCCTCATACTCCTCCGTGGTGCATGCAACTCTGAAAGCGAAGTTCTTGGCGTCCATCGGCTTCTCCCCCTCCCGTGCTTTATTTCTTTGTGACCACCATTGGTACCACATTGTGACTATCATCACCCGTTCCTTCTCAGGGAGTTGCCACATAATGTCCACTGTTTCATGGATGCTATCACAGTCAGCCAGCCTCGCCCGTACACATTCCAGGTTCAGCTCTTCCCGGACCCGCTTGACTCGTCGCACTCGACGAACAGGTGCTTGCCCGACTCTGCACTTGTATTACAGAGGAAGCATTTATGATCCTCGATATTCACCCCCCTTCTGCTTAGAGTATCCTTGGTGGCTATGGTGTTGTGTGCGCATCTCCATATGAAATGCTTGATTTTCCCCGGATCGGGCATCTTCCATATTCTTTTCCACCGCTCATCCCCCCCCCCCTCGTTCAGACTCCCCACTTCCCCCTGGTTGCCCACGCCTCGACCCGGTTCATTTTCATTTAGTGCTCTTTGTAGCTTATACGCTTTCTTGACAGTAAACACACCCTTCGAATCAAAGTGCCATGCCATAAAATCCTCCGCCCCCTCCCGAAGTGGCAACTTGAGTATATGTTGGGCATCCTCCTCCAAAAAGGTGTCATTTACAAGCTGTT
>NC_041389.1:686698669-686700189 GCF_002162155.2 Triticum dicoccoides | reverse complement strand
GCCGGCTAGCTGCCGGATGAGGCTGCTCCACTTCCCGACGATAGGGGCTGAGGCTGGTGCATGCTGGCCAAGATCCAGTCAGGATCTCCCTGGTCCATCTCCTGGATAAGGCCGGGCAGCATGGGATGGCCCTCCGCTAAGCTCTCTTTGGCTATGTGTGAGGGTTGGTTTGGTTCTCCTTGTCGATGGGCGGGCATTCGTTGGTGGCCTCGTATTGAGTTGCATTTGCTGCCACAGTGAGGCGACATGGGGGTGCGTTAGGGGTGAGGTCTCAGGAGGGATGCGAGGCCCCGGCAGCCCGTCGCCGATTCAGGGGTGCGCCATTCTGGATGTGTCCGCTCCTCCTTCCCTCTTTACTTGGTCGGGGTACCTTCTGGTGATGCTCTGCCGCTGTTCATGGCACGGCTATTTCTGGCTGCTTCGTCAGTCGGCGGCCCTAGCGGCGGGAGATGCGATGTTCGGGGGCAGAGAACGCGTCTTGGGTGTAGTCGGGCAGCCATGGTCATGCGGGTGACATGGTTGGCTATTTTCTGCGTAGCGTGCAGGTTTGGCAGAGGGGAAGAGCACTGGGGTACATTACTGGCATGAGTTTTTCTCTGGCCGATGGTGGCGGTGACCACGAGCATCGCTTCCTTCATGAAGACTCTGTTGTGGTGTTCCCTTCCCTTCGTTTAGCTTCGGGTGAAAACTTGATCTGCGGGATTGGGCGGTGGCGACAATACGGTGTTGTGCCCTTCTTCAAGGCACCGCCTTGGAGTCCATGCTTCGTCATTGTCCTGCTTCACTTCGCGGTGACTAGTTCTCGGGAGCTCCTCGTCGGCCCCTAGTTGTTCTTTTTGACTCATCTGTAGTATGCTTGGTGGTCGATTGATTAGTACCACAGTGCATTGGCACCCTTCATGCCTTGGGTGTGTGTAGTGTGTGGTGGTGCATGTTGTATCTTGGTCATTGTTTTATATATAATGCGGAGCACACGGAAATCCCTTTTGGAGCTCGGGCTCCAGGGAGGCCTCCAGATTCAGATTTGAAATTTCATTGAAATTCGTATTTTTACATCTCAAAAATTCTGAAAAAAATCACAGATATACATGAAGGCATAATACACGTGTGTAAATTTTCAGTTCAAAATACATTGAAATGAGGGCTGTGCAAAAAAGACAAATCTGGGGCTGTTTAACACATGATACTATTCATCCTCCCAGGCCATGGATTTGTCTTTTTTGTACAGGTCGCAACTCAAGGTATTTCATCGTGAATTTTTACACACATGTGAGTTACATCCTTACATACACGCATATTTTTTTTCAAAATTTTTTGAACCATAAAAGTTTGAATTTGAATTTTTTAAAAATAAAGGCCTCCATGGAGCTCGGCCTCCAAAACGCCTTTCTCGCGGAGCACAAACCTTTTTCGATAATCAAACCTTCTTGCATAGTAAAAAAGGTTTCCAAGGGACCCTAAACGTCTGCAACTGTGAGCAACCGAGTGTAGGGTCCTTTTGGTATCATGCCGTGACGAGA
>NC_041389.1:686677560-686698659 GCF_002162155.2 Triticum dicoccoides | reverse complement strand
GGGCCTTCCCGGCCGGGTCCACCATTGATCGATCAATTGGCGTGGTGCTACAATTGTCTTGACCAAGCCACAACGGTCATCACAGCTCCCTCGAGCAACATTGCAGCGACTTAGGTCCAGAGTTCTCCTACCTCCATTGCATTGGCTACCGAGAAAGTGTATCATGCTGCTTGGCCTCCTTGTCCGATCAGCGTGGCACTTGAACCTATGGAATGGAAGGTGTTGTACCGCTGTGTTCTTGTGCACACCATGTATGCAATCACCAGTGTAGACGCCTATGTTGTTTCCTTGATATGGCATATGGCGCGAGAACATGGCGTATAGAACATCCAATATAGGAAAGACACATTGGCTATAGCTAATGGAAGGTGAACAATCGACCGACCAGACTAAGGCACCCAACTGGATGCCATGGAAGCACATTTCACCAGCACGTGCATGTTTTAGTTCGGAGGGTCGATGCATAATTCCCGGTGCCTTCTAAGCCCACACTATCAAACTCGGACCGTTATTATGCGAAGACGCAACAAATGATGCACAATTTGGATTGAGTAATTCTAAAACAAAAGGTGAAATGAGGAACATGCTATTCATCTATCTTAGGGAAGCCTAGTGTGCTCCTTATATAAAGGACATGTGCGGTAGCATCGACATCAAGTCATGGGTCCTTCGGTACATCAATAGACGAGCATCCCTTGATTATTTGCTTGGTTCTCTAGTAGGTTAGAGTCTACGAAACTTATAAAGAAAGGAGTGACTTTCCGCAACCTTTTCATCTCGAACCTCACTGAACTTTAGCAAGCTGGATAGAGTCAATGTTTTCTGGTCAATAACCTCCGCATTGTGAGTATGCGCCTAGCCACCGTACAACTTACTACTACAAATCATGGAAAATAAAGCCTTTGTGCGAAGTTTCATCTTTAGCAAGCTGAATAGAGTCAATGTTCTCTGGTCCATATGTCATGTCGGATTGTACATACTAATGATTTCTTGAGCGAAAATGTGACGCCCATACTGAGCAAAAGAACATTACAAACTACTACTCCCTCCAAGTGCTATGCACATGATTTTAGGATTTGAAAGGTGAAAATTTATTACGTGTCTCCATTACTATATAATTTCTTGTCCCAACATTGATATGTTAGATCCAATATTTTTATTTGAAGCGGGCGGTTTGATATAGGGGCATTGATTATCTTATCTGACCCTCTATGTTCAACACTATGCAACGTAAGTCCGCAGATTTAGGATTAATTTGTTCCGTGCAAACAAAACTTCCAACTGTCAAACTGACACGGATCTACTACCATCACTAGACTATCACATGACTAATCATAGGTATTTGCCAAATCAAAGGTAGCGATAGTAGGAAGAATGGGATCCAAGAGGAGAGCTAGGGGATGGCAGGAATGATACACGCCTTCTTCGGGCCAGGGTGGCGAGGTAGGCACCTGCTCCATTAAATTTTGCATCACCATTTGCCAGACTTTGTATAGAATCAAACCACCCCCCGAACCCTATCCCTCCCACGCCGCCACCCATGAGGCGGCCAGGGAGGGCTCCTCGATCACCTCTGCTAGCCCCCCTCGTCCCTACTCCTCCCTCGCTGCTGCCCGAGGGCGCGGCCGAGCAAAGCCCGACAGGCAGCGGCAGTGGCGGCGGTGGGGCTTGGTCTTCCTCTCACGCAGTGGGGTGGCGCAGGCCGCTTCTTCGGATCAGGGTGAGATGCGGGTGTGGGTGGCGCGGTGTGGGGGCGCGCTAGTGTGCTACTTCGGCACAGGCGTGAAGGGTCGCGTGGGCCCCGGATCTGGCCGGCTAGCTGCCGGATGAGGCTGCTCCACTTCCCGACGATAGGGGCTGAGGCTGGTGCATGCTGGCCAAGATCCAGTCAGGATCTCCCTGGTCCATCTCCTGGATAAGGCCGGGCAGCATGGGATGGCCCTCCGCTAAGCTCTCTTTGGCTATGTGTGAGGGTTGGTTTGGTTCTCCTTGTCGATGGGCGGGCATTCGTTGGTGGCCTCGTATTGAGTTGCATTTGCTGCCACAGTGAGGCGACATGGGGGTGCGTTAGGGGTGAGGTCTCAGGAGGGATGCGAGGCCCCGGCAGCCCGTCGCCGATTCAGGGGTGCGCCATTCTGGATGTGTCCGCTCCTCCTTCCCTCTTTACTTGGTCGGGGTACCTTCTGGTGATGCTCTGCCGCTGTTCATGGCACGGCTATTTCTGGCTGCTTCGTCAGTCGGCGGCCCTAGCGGCGGGAGATGCGATGTTCGGGGGCAGAGAACGCGTCTTGGGTGTAGTCGGGCAGCCATGGTCATGCGGGTGACATGGTTGGTTATTTTCTGCGTAGCGTGCAGGTTTGGCAGAGGGGAAGAGCACTGGGGTACATTACTTGCATGAGTTTTTCTCTGGCCGATGGTGGCGGTGACCACGAGCATCGCTTCCTTCATGAAGACTCTGTTGTGGTGTTCCCTTCCCTTCGTTTAGCTTCGGGTGAAAACTTGATCTGCGGGATTGGGCGGTGGCGACAATACGGTGGTGTGCCCTTCTTCAAGGCACCGCCTTGGAGTCCATGCTTCGTCATTGTCCTGCTTCACTTCGCGGTGACTAGTTCTCGGGAGCTCCTCGTCGGCCCCTAGTTGTTCTTTTTGACTCATCTGTAGTATGCTTGGTGGTCGATTGATTAGTACCACAGTGCATTGGCACCCTTCATGCCTTGGGTGTGTGTAGTGTGTGGTGGTGCATGTTGTATCTTGGTCATTGTTTTATATATAATGCGGAGCACACGGAAATCCCTTTTGGAGCTCGGGCTCCAGGGAGGCCTCCAGATTCAGATTTGAAATTTCATTGAAATTCGTATTTTTACATCTCAAAAATTCTGAAAAAAATCACAGATATACATGAAGGCATAATACACGTGTGTAAATTTTCAGTTCAAAATACATTGAAATGAGGGCTGTGCAAAAAAGACAAATCTGGGGCTGTTTAACACATGATACTATTCATCCTCCCAGGCCATGGATTTGTCTTTTTTGTACAGGTCGCAACTCAAGGTATTTCATCGTGAATTTTTACACACATGTGAGTTACATCCTTACATACACGCATATTTTTTTTCAAAATTTTTTGAACCATAAAAGTTTGAATTTGAATTTTTTAAAAATAAAGGCCTCCATGGAGCTCGGCCTCCAAAACGCCTTTCTCGCGGAGCACAAACCTTTTTCGATAATCAAACCTTCTTGCATAGTAAAAAAGGTTTCCAAGGGACCCTAAACGTCTGCAACTGTGAGCAACCGAGTGTAGGGTCCTTTTGGTATCATGCCGTGACGAGACAAGACATTTAGGCACACACACGACCACGACGCATAGCTTCCCATTTTGTTCATCGTGGCGAGACAAGGCATCGGCCGCAAGGTTGGTGCTCCTTTACGGTACTCAACAGTGTATTGCAGACCCATTAATTTGGTGAGGGCCTTATGCTGCAACGGCGTGGTCAGATATTTTTCATCCAAGCATGCCAAGCAGAGGTGGTATGTGTGAATAGTGAAGGCACACAAGGAAAAAGTCCATTTTAATCCTTGAATTTGTAGAGTTTGCACGAACCAAACCCCCGCGTCGAAATCCCTGCCGATTGCACCCTGAAACTATGCAATTCCGGTCTAAATCGAACTCTAGCAAAATGTCAACCGGGATTCGTCTGACCGGTGGGCCAAGGAGCGACAGTGTTGACCATAGCACGCACCCGTCCTCATTAGAAAGAAAGTACGCGACATTTCCAAATAGCACGCACATTTATATGTCACAAGCACTAAAAACGGTGCGTGACATGACCATAGCATGCACCCGTCCTCATTTGAAATGTATGAACATTTTTCAAATGCAACGTACATTTCCAAATTACACACACATATATATTTATAGTATCTAAATATATTTTGAAATGTCGCGTACTTTCTTTGTAACACTTGAATATTTTTGAAATGTCACAAGCACTAAAAACGGTGAATGCGTATGAAAAAATAGACATTAAAATATATATTTTAAAAATTGATGATCATGTATTTGGAGAATGTAGAACGTGTATAAAAATGTTTCCAATATATACGAAAAATGAGTAATGCGCGTGAACAAAATAGACATGTGTATAATTTTTCCAATGTATACGAAAACTATATTGCGGGAAAGTTAAGTTGCTGGTCATGTAATTTGGTATTTTATTTTTTTGGGTCCGCATTTATACCATATAAAGAATTGTCCTGCTACCTTAACGAGAAGCATCTTTGCTATGGTGGTCTTCACGCCAGCCGAGTAACAGTACATCATTTGTTCAAAACCCACCCCGTACCAGTTTTTTCCCTTTTTATTTGAGGTGCTTCATATGTAAAAAAAATAACCTCAGGGCTTCACAATATTTTTTCCAAAATCTGTGAAGTGTTTTTTAAAATCATTGTACTTTTTCTAAATCTGTGATTAATTTTCCCAAATTCGTTCACTTTTTATCTAAAGTGATGCACTTTTTTCTCTCCAAATCTGTGAACTTTTTATGAAAATTTATGAGCTTTTTGAAAATTGATGAACTTTTTAAAAAACGTGGAACTTATTCAAAATTGATGAAAAATCCATGAACTTTATAAAAAGATCGATGAACTTTTTCTCTAAATTTCATGATCTTTTTTCAAATTCTTGAAATTTTCTCACTTTTTTGTTATTTCCGTGAACTTTTTGAAATTTCTACTGATATGTTTCATTTCTGTGAACAAAAGAATGGTCAAATGACTAAGTCAACTTCTTTTTTTGAAAACCCACCCATATATTAATCAGAAAAACCAAGATTCTTACAATCATTACAAAGGTAGCCACGCAGGGCGGAACACTATTACATAGTTGATGGGTACAACCGTCAATGCTTTTGCGCGCGTGTGCCTCGCAGTGCACCAAATCCCGGCAACTTCAACAATCCCCGTTTGGAAAACAAACCCAGGTTTCTTTCTAGACCAAGATTGCATAGTTTCAGGGCCGGTCTTGAGAATTTGGATGGCCCGGGACGAAAGTAAACCTTGACGCCCTTAACATAAACACAAACAAGTTTAAAAATATGTATTTTAATCACTAGTCAAAGGAAATACAATATTTTTCGCTTATAAGTCTGCTCTTTACCAACATTTCTTTTAGGGTTGCTTTTTACTAATATGTCAGATAGCTTCTTTATTATGTTTATGTTAATTTCATTGATCCCAAACAAGCTATAGTAAAAACTGGCATCTGGTCAATATTAATGGATGATTTAAATGCCAATGATCACTCACGTTGTCTTCCATTTAGACGCCACATTGTATTCTGTATAGCCTCTACCTTATGGATAAGCATTAGTTTATTCCTCACTAGCAATTACCGGCAAGTCAAAAAACATTAGAATTAATAACCACAATAATATCTATCCATTAACAATACTCACAAATCGATTATATTAGTGTCCAATTACAACAACACAGAGGCCATGTAGATGATCCTTTATAAATTTGATGAATCAACCATCATGATAAAATTTCATAGGTCATATAGACTACCTATTCAAGTAGAGATTAGGAACATACCTTCTCTTCTATAACTGTAATCGTGGGCTAACAAGACGATCTTTTTTTTAACGAAAGCATTTAGCTTTATTACGAGACAAGCTGGATAATATCGCCCATCACAAGTTCAGCTACATCAGCTGGAACATCGTCATCTGCATTAAGCACTCCTCCTACCGGAAGGCTCTGGCCTAATTGCACAAGACAATGGGCGGGCATATTTGCATCCCTTTTACAGTGGGCGGGCATCCAAAGCCTAGCCTGCACCTTGAGATCCTCGATTGCCTGGGCCTCCTTAGAGTAGTCGGGGACTCGTCTGTTGAGAGCTTGGACTACCAGCATAGCATCAGACTCCACAATAATTCTTATCGCGCCCACTTCCGCAGCCAGATCGATGGCCTTCTCCACCGCTCGCAGTTCCATGCTCAGCGCATCAGTCACATGCATGGTGTTGCCTGCTCTGGCCGCCATCACCTGCCCAGTGCTGTCTCTCGCAACAACGCCCCATGCACCATGCTGCTGTCCCGGTATAAGAGCCCCGTCCACATTGAATTTCCAAGTGTCGGCCGGTGGCAAAGCCCAACGAGGCTTCTGCTATGGTTGTTGCTTGGTTTCTTTGCAGAAACACCCCTCATACTCCTCCGTGGTGCATGCAACTCTGAAAGCGAAGTTCTTGGCGTCCATCGGCTTCTCCCCCTCCCGTGCTTTATTTCTTTGTGACCACCATTGGTACCACATTGTGACTATCATCACCCGTTCCTTCTCAGGGAGTTGCCACATAATGTCCACTGTTTCATGGATGCTATCACAGTCAGCCAGCCTCGCCTGTACACATTCCAGGTTCAGCTCTTCCCGGACCCGCTTGACTCGTCGCACTCGACGAACAGGTGCTTGCCCGACTCTGCACTTGTATTACAGAGGAAGCATTTATGATCCTCAATATTCACCCCCCTTCTGCTTAGAGTATCCTTGGTGGCTATGGTGTTGTGTGCGCATCTCCATATGAAATGCTTGATTTTCCCCGGATCGGGCATCTTCCATATTCTTTTCCACCGCTCATCCCCCCCCCCTCGTTCAGACTCCCCACTTCCCCCTGGTTGCCCACGCCTCGACCCAGTTCATTTTCATTTAGTGCTCTTTGTAGCTTATACGCTTTCTTGACAGTAAACACACCCTTCGAATCAAAAGTGCCATGCCATAAAATCCTCCGCCCCCTCCCGAAGTGGCAACTTGAGTATATGCTGGGCATCCTCCTCCAAAAAGGTGTCATTTACAAGCTGTTCATCCCACTTGCCGGTGAGAGGATCAATAAGTTCGGAAACCTTTGTGAGCAGGTGCCCTCCTCTTGGTGTGATGACTCGCCTAGTCCAGGCTCTTGGTATCCAAGGATCTTCCCAGATTCTGATGTTCTCTCCATCACCTACACGCCACACCACCCCTTGCTTCACTAGTTCAATGCCATGTGTGATGCTCCTCCATGCGTAGGACATGTTGTTGTTTTGTTACGCTTCAAGCACACTTGTCTGGGGATAGTATTTGGCCTTCAGGAGCTGTGCACATAGGCTCTCTGGGTACTGGAGCAGTTGCCACACCTGCCTTGCCAGCATGGCAATGTTGAAGTCATGGATATCCCGAAATCCTAGTCCTCCTCTCCCTTTCGACCTCATCAACTTGGGCCAACGTACCCAGTGGATCTTGTTTTCCTTGTCCTAATGGCTCCACCAATACCTTGCAATCATGGCACTCAATTCATCACAAAAAGTGTGAGTCAGATAGAAGCAAGACATGGCAAAGGTTGGTATAGCCTGAGCCACCCCCTTTACCAGGAGTTCCTTTCCCTGCCTTGAGAGTGTCCTTTCATTCTAGCCCTGCATATGATTCTAAATGGAGTCTTTCAAGTATGCAAAAGCTCTCCCCTTTGACCAGCCAATGTATACAGGGAGCCCGAGGTATTTTTCATTGTAAGCTTCACTCGCTATTCCTAGAACCTGCTTGACAATCCCCTTGTTCTCCAGCTTGATATTTTTACTAGACATTACCGCTGACTTCTCCTGGTTCACACTTTGTCCCGAGCAGCCTTCATATACTTCCAGAATCCGCTTTAACTCATGTGCTTCCCTCTCATTTGCTTTTATCAGCATGACCGAGTCATCGGCAAAGAATAAGTGCGATAACGTGGGTGCTCCTGGGCATATTTGAACACCACTGAAGGTGCCCCTCCTTTCTGAGTCCTTTAACAGCGTCGACAGCCCCTCCGCGCATATGACGAACAAGTAGGGTGAAATGGGGTCACCTTGCCGTAGCCCTTTGGTTGGAGAGAATTGCTGGGATAGTTCACCATTCACATTGATTTGATACTTGACCGTAGTCATGCATTTCATAACCAGGTCCACCCAGCTCCTCGCAAACCCCAACTTGGTCATCATCGGTCGTAGGAACGACCATTCAACGCGGTCGTACGCTTTGCTCATGTCCACTTTCACTGTTGCATGCGCTTCCTTCCCAGCTCTTTTATTCATCAAGAAATGCGATACCTCGTACGCCATCAAGATGTTGTCCGTGATCAATCTCCCAGGGACAAAAGCACTCTGGTTCTCCAAAATAATCTCTGGTAGTATGATTTTTAACCGGTTTGCCAGCACTTTGGAGATGATCTTGTACAACACATTGCATAAGCTGATGGGCTGAAGATCTTTAACTCTGGAGGGATTCTTCACCTTAGGGATGAGCACTATATTGGTATTATTCCAGCCGGGTGGGATCTCTCCTCCCTTGAGCACATGCATCACCTCGTGGATAATATTCTGCCCCATAAAATGCCAGTACTTCTTGAAAACCACAGCCGGCATCCCATCTGGACCTAGAGATTTAAGATCCCCGATTTGGTCCAGACATGCCTTAATTTCCATCTTAGTGAACTCAGCAGTTAGGCTCTCATTCATGGCATTGTTGACCTTGTTGGGGATTGTACGTGCACTACAAGAAATATGTCAACTTGTGACCACCACTATTGGTCACTGAAAGGTCACAAATTTCCATTTGCGACCTTTTTGTGACCAAAAACAGAAGGTCAAAAGCTGGCCGTCATAAACTGACTATAGCGACCTTTCTTCTGGAATGGTCGAAGACGTTTACGACCAAAATATTCCTACTGTGGCGTTTTGGTCACTAGCAACCTCCCCAGGCCACGTAGGCATCCAGCATGGCAAGCTGATGTGGCACAAGATTCAGCCCGGTCCGATTTGGTGTTTTACATGGGCCGAGCCCATTAATTCGGCCTTTTTAGTTATCATTTTTTTGTCATTCCGGTCTGCTACATGGGCCTGGCCTAATATTTCAGCCTTTTTTGTTTTTGGGTCAAGGCCTTTCTGGCTCAACGGTTTGTATTTTTTAGGAGATGGGTCCAGTACTCAAATGGGTCCCGATTGTCATGTTCTAATATGTGGGTCCATGTTTTCTATTCATCGGTAAATAAATAACCAATATTCAAATCAAAACAACCAGAAAGCACAGATAATACTTCAAATATCAGCCAAAATAAGTCTGTTACATCATATAACTTAGATACAATGGTAATCACAGCCACAAGCTCTACAAGTCTCTACAAGTGTAATCGCAACCACAAGCTCTGCAAGTGCCCTTTGACAACTTCAAGTAGCCCTTCGGTTTCTATCAGTCCCGATTTGAGGAACACACCAGGCTTCAGGGTCTTCTCCATAGTGTCGACCAAAGATCTCACCCTTCATCGGCATCAGAGTGATGCACCTGAACATGGCAGGGAAAAGGATTACCTACCAAAAGCCAAATTTATACAAGATATCAGCCTTTCAGTGGTGCAGAATATCAGAGAACCATGCTTCAGCATTACAGGGCATGGAAACGTAAAATGCAATTTTTTCACAAAAGGCGTACAATCGCAAATTTACTATCCACAAAATTAAATTGGAAAAAACAAGTGAAACAGTGAAGTGCATGTCAGGCTTAGTGTTTCTATTTCCTACAAATGACTGAGACCATGGTGTTTCAACCTTTTGCAGAACACTATTCTATAACAATATATATTGAGCATGCTACAGCAGAAGCTTGAATTTATGGTTTCTATACTTCTACATTATACATCCTCAGTAATATAGACCTTTTTGCTACATACTGTACACGGCAATATGAGAAAAATTCTAATAAATTCATTACACGCTTGCCAATTAAAATGACAAGTTAACTACACACAGGGAACATAAACTTGAGAGGTTGAGATCAAGGCCTATCAACTACATCATATATATGCATTAAAAAAGAAGGCCATATGGACGACCAATGCATCATAATTATCAGTTTTAAACACTACAGGACCAGAAAGTAGGTGCTACTTCAAGTTTTAGAACTCCACCATTCATCAGAAATAGTAGCAATTTAATCTTACTAAAGATAGGCACTACAGCCAGAACTTACACGCAATGATCCTGGAATTTTATGCACAACACCAGCAGATTAGCTATATGAACACAATACCAGAATTTTATGCATCATGAATGAAGAAATCAAAATAGGATGCTTCGCTTTACTTGTGTGCGGAGGATAAGCAAAAGTAGCAGCACATGCTTTTCCTATTTGCTTTGCTTTCCTATTAGCATCTCCGGTCAATCAAACGGGATGCAGCAAGTGATTACATTAACCCCGATTCAAATATTTGAAGTACTGGACAATCATTTCATGCAGCCATTCATAAACATACTACTACAAGGGAATTACAACTTTTATTTTAAGCATAATGTTTAAGTACATAAACTTTCCTCAAGAGTCCCTACACACTACTACTCAACTACTATACGTGCGTAGTACTCTGTCAGTAAGCAGCAGAGGAGATTGAAACGTAAGGACCATGTGTGTGTGTGTGTGTGTGTGTAGAAAACACACACAATAAACACTGAACATCACTAGTCACCCTACACACAGCAAGCTTCAGATGTTTAGAACAGATCAACATGTTGAGCAGTTAGGGAATCACGAGAAGGAAGTAGGAGGGTGGATCACGATGGTCTCACCTTGTTGCCATCGTCCTCATCCAACCCCGGCGACCAAGTACACATCCAAGCCAGTTCACGAATCCATGGGTGCTAGCTTACCTACCAGCACCAGCATTGTGCCCCTGGATGCCAAAAAACAACCTGACTTGTAAGCATAGATAGAGAAGAACAAAAGCGAAACAACACACTAATGCTACAGTGCCTCCGAGTATAATCTTAATATAGCCAGCAACACTTAAAATAAATAATATCTATAGAAGATTCCATACAAAGTAGAACAGTTGTACTTGGCAATGCACACATAGCTACTAGTAACTGGTTATTTTGGTTCATTGTCATCAAATTAAAAAAGAACCAAAGGAACATACAAAGAGTACAAGAACAAACAAAGCTCATTGTCTGATTTCATTTTAGCTAACAGAATGTTGTGATAGCAAATGTGAAATGCTTGATGATGTACATGAATTCACATTTAGAAGGAAATAACTGAAACTACTCATCATTCATGAACATACATATGTAATCTTAATCTATGAAATTACTACAGAAAGAACTACTGTAATGGACCATTCATCAACATACATCTATAATCTTAATCTTTTGATATTGTGTTGGAAAGAAAGAACTACTGCAGATTCATAGTACAACGAAGGAACTGCTGTTGAACTAAAAATACTGCAGAACCAACACCAAACAGCTATTGCAGACAACACTGACAAAGAAGGAGACCGGGGTTGCACTCGCAATGCGCTAGCGTGTAGACCAGGGTTCAGTAATAGGAAACAACTGAATATGACATAAGGGTAACATGGCATTCAGCTACCCCAAACCATCTAGATCCCAAAATCCAGGGCATTTCCCACTCCCAAATCGCTGCATCCTCCAACTTAAAAGGATGCAAACACTTGACAGTAACTCCATCCTAGCTATGTAATTCAAGTTCAGCAACAGAAAACAAAACCACTAGATATGACAGTAGGATGCAACAAAATTAAAATGACACGGCACGGGGACGAAATAAACAAGTTCTAACTGAGATGCACAAAACAGTCTACTGCCTCAACCCATCTGAACCCCGAATCCTAGTACCAGCAATTCAATCGAGTAGAGAGGAGGAGAGGACGAGCTCACCTACAGCCAGAATAAGATCCATGGCTGATACATCCCGACAAGCAGCCATGGTCGAGCACTCCCTCCCCAGGCGCCATCCATCCTTGTTGTCCAGTCTATCTACAATCCATCCTTCCTCCTGCATACCTACAATCGAAGAACAGAGCAGAGTTAGAGAGAGAGAGAGGAAGAGAAAGAGGAGGGGATGGAGTCACTAGAGGAGAGCTCGAGTACCCCGGAGCCGTGCTGACGATGGATCTGGAAGGGAGGCGGCGCAGATGTGTCTGATTTGATCTGGGCGGGGCGGGACACACCGGCGTCAGCCAGGCCCAGCCGCGAGAACGCCTCTGCCAGGCACACCGGTGTCAGATCCGCCCACTCCCTCTACTCCTCCTCCTCCCCTGGCGCCGCCTCGCTGGCCTCGCGTCCGGTCGCCATCTCGCCTCCGCTCGCTTTTCTCTTCGGGTTGGTGAGCTAGTTGGTTCGGTTGGGTGGTGAGGGAAGGGGAGGGACGAGAGGAGGGGGGCATGGGGGAGACCATGAACGATGGCGAGCTCCGCCGGAGGGAGGTGGCGGTGGCGGCGATGGATCTGGAAGGGAGGCGGGGATGGATTGGGTTGCGGGGCTAGTAGTGAGGTGAGACGAGGGAGAGATGGTGAGGGGAGGGAGGGACGAGGTCGGCAGTGGTGGGTGAGGAGGACGGCAAGGTCGGCGGTGATTGAGGAGGAAGGCGAGGTCGGCGGTGGATCGGGAGGCGGCGGAGTGAGATTGGATCAGGTGGTGGCTGCGGCGACGAGCAGATGGGGGAGAAGGGTGCGATTGGGGAAGGGGTGTGATGTGAGCTAGGGTTTGTGCTGCGGTGGGGTGGATGGACGGATGGATGGACGGATGGATGTGGGATGGTGAGATGGATGGATGGATGGATGAGTGCCATGTCATCGATCCGTGGGAATGGTTCTGATTGGTTTGGAAAATCAGTGATTTAAAAGAGTTTCCAAGTACAAAAACTAGAGGGATTTTGTGAAGTAGCTATCAAAAATATTTTGCAAAAGGGTACCACACTAATTTTCACTAGAGTTAGACCACATTTTATGGATAAGGACCAATTTGTACGCATTTCTCATCTTTCTAGCTATTTTTAATCATTTTTCGAGTGCCCCAAATGATGTTTTTTTGTGAAGAACCTACCAAATAATTATTGCAAAATTGCACCAAATCATTTTTCTAAAATACTAGGTCATATTTAATGCATAATTGACCAAATTGTTGGGTGTAAAAAGTTTTGATCCACATCTGGTGAAAAAGACAAATTTCCGCCGATTCAGGTGGAAGCGGGTCAAATTTGAATTGCAACTGCCTCATAGTTTGCTATTTATTTTTTCCAAAAATCATTTCTAGTTACATAAGGACCTATTTAATCAGAGAAACACCAAAAAAATTCCAAGATTCAACCACTAGCTAGGAACGGTCATTCCCGTCGTTTTGACCGCATTTTGGAACGGGCATAAAAAATTCAAAAAAAAAACAAAAAATTGGGAAACCTTCGCATTGTGTTATCATATGTGGTCAAGTTCCTAGGAAAAATAACAAACTTGTAATACGGCAATTATTTTAAAAAAGTGTTCTCAGAAACGAGCTATCATGTGTGGAGATCAATGGCTTTCAAGCCAAATGATCAATCTTATGGCCACATTCATGGCATAGTTTGTTCAAATGATCTCATATTGTGCACAAGGGTGCATATTGGAATGGCAAACAATGTTGCGTAAGGAAGTTTTCATTTTCGTTGGACGAAAAAACCATTTTTCATTTTTCGAGTGCCCGAAAGGAGGTTTTTTTGTGAAGGAACTACCAAATAATTGTTGCAAAATTGGACCAAATCATTTTTATAAAATACTAGGCCATATTTAATGCACAATTGACAAAATGTTTGGGTGTAAAAAATTTTGATCCACCTCTCGTGAAAAAGACAAATTTCTGCCGATTCAGCTGGAAGCGGGTCAAATTTGAACTGCAGCTACCTCATAGTTTGCTATTTATTTTTTCCAAAAATCATTTCTAGGTACATAAGTATCTATTTAATCAGAGAAACACCAAAAAATTTCCAAGATTCAACCACTAGCTAGGAACGGTCATTCCCGCCGTTTTGACCGCATTTTGGAACGGGCATAAAAAATTCAAAAAAAATCAAAAAATTGGGAAACCTTCGCATTGTGTCATCATATGTGGCCAAGTTCCCAGGAAAAATAACAAACTTGTAATACAGCAATTATTTTAAAAAGTGTTCTCAGAAACGAGCTATCATGTGTGGAGATAAATGGCTTTCAAGCCAAATGATCAATCTTATGGCCACATTCATGGCATAGTTTGTTCAAATGATATCACATTGTGCACAAGGGTGCATCTTGGAATTCCAAACAATGTTGCCAAAGGGAGTTTTCATTTGCTTTGCATGGAAAATTCATTTTCCATTTTTCGAGTGCCCGAAATGAGGTTTTTTTGTGAAGGACCTACCATATATTTGTTGCAAAATTGTACCAAATCATTTTTATAAAATATTAGGACATATTTAATGCATAATTGACAAAATGGTTGGGTGTCAAAAGTTTTGATCCACCTCTGGTGAAAAAGACAAATTCCCGCCGATTCAGTTGAAAGTGGGTCAAATTTGAACTGCAGCTGCCTCATAGTTTGCTATTTATTTTTTCCAAAAATCATTTCTAGTTACATAAGTACCTATTTAATCATAAATACATTTTTTGGTGGTGATACATCGAGGTTTGGGCGGTGGCCGAGGGCCCCAACTCTAGAGCGCGTAAACTCGCATGCCCGTCGCGTGGTCACCGCGTGACCGTGGCGTTGCCTTGTGTTCTGGGCAGTCTAGGCATGTCTAGTGGGTTGAGCACTCCCCAGGTAGGTGCTAGGAACAAAATTACAACATAAGATTCTCACGAGGAGACTGATCGATGCTCAAACATGAATTAGCGGCCAAGCGTTTGATTAGCGGTACGGGAAATGTACATGGCTAATGGGCGTGAGTTTTGTCTGAGGATGATCAGTTACTAAGAAGACCGTCTTCACAAATTTCCAGCTCAAAAGGAGGAGCCTAGGTGGTACTTGCTTTGCAATCAACCACACTGGACATAAATACGAATGTTGAAGCTCGGCTCAAAATAATGAATGGATTGAGCTGACATTTGGTGGAGGATGGTTATTTGGGCATAGGAAAGCACTGCAGAAAATGGATACCATTTGGACATGCCAAAGTGGTACTTCCTTCACAAAGTGCTGCTTTGAATAGAATAGTAAAATGAATATTTTTGAATTATTTTTGAACTAGGCAAGAAATGTTTTTGACATATTTGATGAAGATATGATCCAAAACATTTATGAGAATTTTTTGGAAATTTTTGGAATAACAGAAATATAGCTTGCTTCACAACCTAGGGCAAAAACTGCCACATGGACATGACACATAGGCAAAACTGATGAGATGGCGCCTAGTCATCACAACCCACCACAATCTACAAGGCTATGACCATCTATATTGGTCATTAACAACTAGAAATAAGGCAGCGGACTAGCACTGTTTGCTTTGTGACCATTTCGTGTAAGGAAATTACGACCTTTCTGACCAAAATGGTCACAATGGTTTAGGGTTTGGAGCCCCCCGAACACCTTTTGACCAATTGGTCTGAAATGGTCATAAATCTATGACCAATTCTTCCAGGGTCACTGACAAAAGGTCACAAGTTGACATATTTCTTGTAGTGGTAGGACTACTTCAAAATCATTGTTTTCATTGGTGGTGAAAAGCTCCTGAAAATAAGAAAGAATATAGTTAGTAAGCCCCTCTCCCTCCACCACCTTAGTCCCATCCTCCCGCTTCAACCTCCGGAATCTATTAGCTCTTCTTCGGGCGGATGCATATCTGAAGAAAAATTTGGTGTTCCTATCTCCTTCCTTCAGCCTCCAAGCATGTGCTCTTTGCCGCCACTTTATATCCATAGCTTCCTCCAGGTGGTCGACTAGGCAACGGAGCCATACCTCCTCCGCCACCTTTTCCGGCGATATCTCCCTCTTCATGCACTCCTCCAGCTCCTTTTTTGCCTCCCGCAGCTTCTTGTCTAGATCGCCCACCACTTCTCTACTCCATTTTGTAAGATCTCTGGCCACACACCGTAGCGCCCCTGCTATGTCACTTTCCCCCTCCTCCGACACCCTCCTCCATGGTTCTTCAATCACCTCACCACACCCATCCTCCCCGAGCCACCGAGCCTCGAAGCAAAAGCCATTCCCCCCTCTCTTCCTCCTATCCCCCGCATCCACCGTGTCTACCACCACCGGACGGTGGTCAGAGTGCCTTGGCAGCTCATTTCTCACTCTGTATTTAGGAGACTTCAGGCACCATTCTAGATTTGCAGTGCTCTGTCTAGCCAGCCACAGATATATCCCTCCACGTCCGTGCAATTATTCCTCCATGTAAACCGATCTCCCTCATAGCCTAGGTCACTTAGCTTTCCTTCCTCCAAGGAATTACGAAACTGATCCATACAAGACTGAGCCCGATCAACCCCTCCTTTCTTCTCCTCATTCACCAATATTTCATTAAAGTCTCCCAAGCATAACCATGGCCTTCCCTCTTGGTGTTGTTGACTCAACAAATGTAATGTGCGCCATGTCTACTTCTTCCTGCTAGCTTGTGATTCCCCGTATATGGCCATCATTCTCCACACTGATCCATCCTCCTCTGTTATATCAGCATCAATGTGTCTCCTTCCCACTAACCTCAATGATAAATTCACTTCTCATCTCCAAAAGATAGCCAGCCCTCTACTTCTTCCATCCGGATTCTTGACACACATATTCGGTAAGCCCAGCTTCCATCTATACTTCTCAAGCTCCCCCTGGAATAACTTGGTCTCGCACAGAAACAACACATCAGGATCCTCCGCCCTCTTGAGATCCAAGAGGCCACGAACTGCCGGGCCATTCCCGAGTCCCCAACAGTTCCAGCTCGTGACTCTCATTGTGCCCGGTGGGGCTCCTCCTGCAGCCCGGCTGATATTGCATTAACGGTACTGGTGTTACCAGCAAGCATCGCCTCCCTATCTTCCACTAGCTCCGCCCTCTTCTCTCTTTTCCCTGACATGTGTTCCTTCTCTGTCTCAGCCGCTCTTTTGCTCCACAAAACCCTTCCTGACTCAGTTGGTGTGCCAGACATCACATAGCC
This sequence comes from Triticum dicoccoides, assembly GCF_002162155.2. Taxonomy (NCBI): domain Eukaryota; kingdom Viridiplantae; phylum Streptophyta; class Magnoliopsida; order Poales; family Poaceae; genus Triticum; species Triticum dicoccoides. The sequence goes on along the minus strand of NC_041389.1, from coordinate 686,681,721 downwards.
TTCCCTCCTTGTCTTTTTGTATTTCTTTGGAGCCGAGCTGTTGGTTTTATCATCTGGCTTTGGCGGATTCAGGTTCACCTTCGTTGTATTTCCTCTGACTTCTTCACTAGTTACGCCTCCCCCCCGTGCACAGCCTCCTTCTCATTAGGGTTCCCTTCCATGTTTCCCTCCCCCTTAAACCCTTCCTTCTCCTTGGTGACAGCCTTATCTCCCCCGAGACCAACCTGCATCATGACATCCTCCTTCTCTTCCCTAACTCCAAACTCCAACATCTTCTGACTACCTCCCCCTCCTCCTTTTGTGGTTACCTTGCTGGAGCTCGTCACCTCCTCCCCCTCTTCATGCGCCTGCTTAGTATCCTTCGACCCCGTCTTCCTCAATGACAAGCTATCACTCCTTGATCTACCATCGGCATGGCCAAATCCGTAGCCCCTACTTCCACTCTCCCCACCCCTTCTTCTACCCATGTCAGCTTTAAGCCATCTACCAAATTGTTGTGTTTCTCCTCTCTTCAGCTTGATAGAGCATTCTTTATCCACATGGCCAATTTTCCTGCAAACATAGCAGAAGTCCGGGAGATACTCATATTCAAAGTAACAGAAGTGTCGCCCCTCCTTCTCTCCCTCCTTGCCTTCCCCACCCCTCTCCATGTCTTTGATCCCATCATTAGGTTCCTCCTCCCCTTCCGAATCCTCCTCAAGATAGAAGCCCCTCATAATTGGCTTTGCGAGTGGCAAACGAACTTTAACTCTCATGAATCTTCCAACCGCACTGCCGTCCGCCCCAGTATCAATCTCCACATAGTTTCCCACCATGTTGCCAATCTCTACGGCCAGATCTTCCTCCATCTTCCCTAGCGATAGTCCATAGACTCGAAACCATATAGGTATGTCTATGAATTCATACTGATCGATCCTCTTAGTTGGATCGAAGTTCACCACCACAACAACATCATTCTCAAATATCCATGGGCCATCCTCCATGGCCTTCCTCTTGCCAGACTCCCGTTTGAACGTAAATAGGAAGATATCCCCCCCCCCAGCTCCTTGCAATCCAGTCCCTTCAAGGGGCACCAGCACCGGCTCAACGCATTACCCACAACATCCGGATGTGCCGGTTTCTCGGACAAGAGCTTCCCCACCGCCTGGATCTGACCTTGTTTCGTCTTCTCCGTCGAGGACCACCGGATCTTCACCCCCTTTCGCTCCTCCTCTCACAACTTCATCTTCTCCAACATCCCTGCCATCCGCTCCATGGTGCCTCTTCCTTTCCCCCCGGACTTCATCCCTAAACCTAACCCGAGTTTTGTGTTTTACGATTGGATGCCTCAGGAGCACACCCGAAAGGCTTATGGTGTGGAAGGGGCAGGGGAGTAGGGACCTAGACCTACGGCTGAACGAGAATCCCCGACGACGAGGGAACCCTGCGTGGAGCCGACGGCAAGATCTGATCGACGCACACCGAGGGCGACAGGGCGGATCCTGCGTGATCGCCTCCGTAATCGCCGGACATGGACTCCAACCTTCACCAACGTGGGACGAAAAAGAACTCTTCCGAGTAGGCTAACAAGACGATCTAGCCTCAACAAGACGATCTAGCCTCCCGGCAAGCCAGGGTCATTCTCCGAGTCAGATCCACTCCAACCCCCAGGCGGCACCATGCATCCATAGTAGATGGATATCAAGCGCTGCTATGTTGATCTGTTCTTGTCCGTGTGTGGAATTGCTTCCAATTAATTCCGTTTTTCTCACAAATTTGCATAACAACCTTCGGCTAGTGAATTACACTACCCATAGTGGGAGGAACATAGGTGGTAACATCACACATCTCTAGGTAAAATAGATGATGTGGCGAGTAATTAATGAGAAAATAGGGGCATGTGGTAACATAGCTAGTTACTGTAACATCACACATACAAAGACAAACCCCACTATAGAGGTAGTAACATAGACTAGTAACATATGCATGTTACTAGTATATGTTACTACCCATTATGTCTAGTCTTAAGGAAGGATTTTCTTTGCAGAAGATTATGAAAGGAAATTAAAAGCGGATTTTTTTTCATAACTACGCCAAATTAATCACATCCAATAACCACACTATTAATCAACGGAAAAACTAACGCCCACACGTGTGGGCGTTTGCACATCGCTCACACGCCTCCATCATCACTCATTTTGCCACATATGAACGAATGACATCATCAGAAATCTTTTTGGTTTTCTTCTTAAAAATATTTTATCTCCTAATTAAAAAAGCGAATTAAAAATCGGTTTTCACCATTAAATCCATCTCGACGAGATCTTCAAAACTAGACCACATGTTGATATGTTTCGACGGAAATTTTTTTTGCCCAAAAGTTGTCATGATGTTCACACTGTAGTTGCCATGGTGCTTAAACTAAAGTTGCCATGTGGCAATTTTAGTTTGTAGATCATGACAATTTTAGTTTTTGATGATGGCAATTCCAGTATTTTGACCATGAAAATATTTTTTTGCATGGACCATGGCAATTTTATGTGCATGTATCATGGCAATTTTAGTTTATGGTGCATGTCAAGTCTAGTTTCTTAATTGTCCATTTTATCGACTGAAAATCAATTAGATATCAATCAAGTTTTTCAGCCAATAATAGAATGCCATCTGTATGTATTTTTGTGCCCCTCTTTTGTGCATCTCCGCTGCCAATCCTTCTCGGGTTGGAACTGGACCCGGTTTCAAACATACGTGAGCTACAACTATCAAGATACAACAGCCCAAAAAAGCCTATAAATCCATCAAGGCATCAACCTACGGTCCACTTACAGTTGTTTGGGAGAAATTAAAGTGATAATTAGACTGCCATTGCAGTCTATAGATACACAAAACTTGAAAATTAGCACTGAAACTTCACAATTACAGTGCAGTTATGCATAATTTGCACTCGTACCGTGTAATTATTACAGTGAGATTATGGCCAGAACTTACACCATCATTTGGGAGAAAAATTACAGTGACAATTGCACTCTCATTACAGTGTACTAACAATGATATCTTGAGAGTTACAGTCTAGATACATACAATTCAGAGTTAAAATTAGCACTGGAACTTCTAAAATTACAGTGTATTTTGCATACATACTGTTTGTAAATTACAGTGACATTATGATAGGAACTTATAGATAATCTGCGATTACAGTGTATTTACGCAGAACTTACACTGATATTGTGTAAATATTAGAGTGACATTACTGGACTTCCAAAAATACAGTGTAAATATTACAGTGGCCAAACGGGTTGCACTCATGACCCACTTCCAAAACAACAAAACAGTGGTACATGAAAACAAAGTAGATCAACTGTTGAACAAAAATGGCACTATGTGGTTACATGAGTACGCTTTCAAATTATGAAAAAACTGCTGCATATTAGCACAGTAGAACCGTAGATTGGCACTGTAGTAAATTAGTGTAATTTTGTCAAGCCATATTTGTAATTTATAGTAGTACATTTACAGTTTTACGGTGGAATTACAGTGTAAATGTGCAGTTGAATTACGATGTAAATCTGTAGATTTGCAGTTTTCACACTAAGAGAGTGCTATGGCCTAACTTTGACAAACCCCAAAACTATATAGAAAAACGATGTTACCCAACAAAGGCAAACCAACCTAACAAAAAACAACCAAACGAAATTGCCCTGAAAAATACGTTGTAACTGATGCGACTTACATTGAGTTGCACAAGAATCACAGTGTAATTTCCTTGTGATTTACACAATAATGCCCCCGCGAATTACACTCAATGTTGCACGAATTACAGTAGTAATTTCCCTATACTGTAAAATCCCTCAAATCACAGTGCAAATGCACTGAAATTACACTTAATTTCCATTGTCATTGACTTGAATTTACAGTGTTGATTGACCCTGAAATTATACTTACAGTGAAATTGCAAGTTAAGCAGTAAACTACGAAAAAGGTTCTAGAAATGAATGCAATATACATCAAACCCAGTAGCAATCAAGTTGACAAGCCTAAGAGGGACCTAAGTTCTGACAAAATTAAGAACACAATCCATCCCATATCTTTGAATAACATTCTTATACCAGGAGAAAAACTATCAACAAAACCAGACAAGAACTTCCCAGAATATCTAGTAAAGGTAGAACAAATAAAACAATT
>NC_041389.1:686666340-686675758 GCF_002162155.2 Triticum dicoccoides | reverse complement strand
TCCAACTAAAATCGATAGGGAAATCAACCCCTACAACTACCACTACGACTATCTCCACCACCTACATCACAAAATAAACTATCTAAGTCTACGTCCACATCTACAAGCAGGGGAGAAAAACGACCACAACAAAGCGGAAGACCTAACCCGCAGCTACAATCCAACACAAGTACACAACTCAGGCGAGCGGAAGGGAGCGGGGGAAAATGCGGACTAGAACAACACAGCAGCACCTACCATGGATCCACGAACAACAACAAAGACAGATGAACCTTGGATCCACGGATATGAAACTCACCTAGATCTGGAACTACAGGACCACAACACGAGTAAAAACATACGGGGAACCGCGAGAGACAAGAACAACCTACCACGGCAGCCGAGGATCGAAGGCAAAAGGGAGGAGAAATCAAAATCGAAAGGTTGGATAGTTCGGAACCGCCATGAACAGATGGAACCGCCTCCTCTCCTCCACCGCTCGAGCTCTCTCCCTCGGCCTTATCCAAACAGAATGACCCAAATGAAGACACCCACTACATAATTCAAACGGGAGGAAAGTCAACACTGCCGGGCCGGGGGGCAGTAACGGGCAGAGACAAAGAAAAACCGAACCCGACAAAGAAAACCAACCCGAACAAACAGAACGCCAGCTCGAAAAAAAAAGTCAGCGCGAATCTCCGCGCGAGAATGGATGGACACAAATTTGAATGATGACGAATTGAAAAACACTCGACTGAAAAATAGCAAATCCGTTTTACAATATGTCAAAATTTACTTTTTAATATAGAAGAAAATAGTTGAAACATAACATGGCAACTTTAGTGTAAACATCATGGCAATTCATGTGCAATAGACATGGCAACTTTTAACCCAAAAAAATTCGTCGAAATATATTGATATGAGATCTAGTTTCGAAGATCTCGTCGCGAGGGATTTAATGGTGAAAACGGATCTTTAATCGGATTTTTCATTTAAGAGATAAAACATTTTAAAAACTAAAAATCCAAAAAAATTTCTACGTGCATGCATGCGATGACATGGCATAGTCTGTATATTATAGGGCGTCTGGGCGTGTGGGCGTTAGCGTTGTCCTTAATCAATTGGAAGGGCCCTTAATCCTAGCACCAAGGAGGGAAGGTGAGAAAATAGCGGAAACGGTTCTAGGAACAGGGCGCCCATTATCTCGAGATGGAGTACGTCAATACATCGGCATTCTGGGCAAAGGCGCTAGGCTAATTAAGAGCAGATTTGGGGGTTCATTTCGCCTAAGCTGTACGAGTTCCTGGTTTAAAATGAACTTTTTCCGGCGGACAAATAGGATCGCCAGCGATCAACTGCAATTGGTATTGTGAGGCATCCCTTCTCGTATGCAGAGACGTCTTGTAGTAACTTGTAGCAATTCTTTTTACTTGGTTGCCTGCTAGGACTTTATTAGTTTCTATAAAGTCAGGTGCAAATATTAAAAAAAAAAACTATCGGCAACACGTACCTAATTCTGCTGCAAGAGCATTCATGAATTTGTTCTAAGTCTGGCTCATATGCTCTTTCTCGCCGATCTGCAAGCATGCCCACGGACGGACAGAGGATACGTGTATCGACAGAGACGGGATATCACTCATAATGCTTTGTATTCACTTGAAGTTACATTTAAGATAGTAAAACACCTTTTATCGAAAAAGGCACATGTATCGAAGTGCGTCGTACATGTGCATCTACGGCAATGACAAGGTACCGGTTGACGAAGTGCAGTTTCTTTTGTCTAGAGTTCTTCTACCTTCTCCTCTCCCTGGTAGCATGCCGCCTGATGCTTGAACTCTGGAGTGGAAGGCCTCGTGGTGTCTCGTTCCACCGCACACTATGTACATAGTCAAAGCAGTAGATGAAGCTACTGCTTCTTTGATATGGGTGTATGCCATGAGAACGTGGCATACCGATCGTCAGATACAGGAGGACGCACCAACTAGCAGACAAAGCTGGATGCAATGGAGCGGCATCAGAATAAGACGTGTATGCTTTAGTTCTGACGGTTGATGCATAATTCCGGGTGCCTTCCATACCCGTGCTATCAAACTCAAATCCTTTGTTCTCTTCTCACAAAAAACAACTCAAATCCTTTTGAGTGGACAGAGCTAGTAATATTGGGTAATAATTCTAAGACAAAGAAGTGAAAACGAGGAACATGCTATTCTTCTTTTGCTCAGGAAAACCAGTTTGCTCTTTATTTATAAAGGACTCGAGCGTAGCATTGGCATGAAGTATGTATCCTCCGGTAGGTGAATAGATAAGGGGCCTTTATAAAGGACTTAGTTATAGGTTATGAGGGTTTATGCTTTAAACACATGTCGAATTTATCGAACTTGAGAAAGAAGAAATTTGTTGAACCACATTGAGATGATGGAGATAGCTAACACAACAACATATTATCATTTCAAAGTTCATGAAAATAAATCCTAACGGTAATGATTCACCATGGAGAAAAATCAAGTTAAGCAGAACCAATGTTGCCTGATTCAAATGTCATGTTGCATTGCACACACTAGTGCCAGCCCGGCTCACATGAGAGCCGCTTTTTTTTTTCTGAAAAGGAGGTTCAAACTGCCGGTCTCTGCATCAATACATGCACACATGCATCTTTATTAAATTATTTAATAAAGATCCAATAAAAACATACATAATAAGCCGAATCAGCCACTCAGACCTAGAAACTCCATAATGGTGAACACCATCACTCCACACCATCTAGAACAGGGATCACCACCGATCCGCTCCGCCCGCATGACGTACCAGGAGCATAAACCTAAAGCACACACCACATGCACACGTTTTTAGAAGCGCATGGAAGTCTCCTCTACATGGTTTTCCAAATGGAATGTGATCATCCAAATTCCCACAAGAACAAATATTATGAAGCGAACATTTAGCAAAATCCTGGTTGTTCCTTCATTAAAAAGGACATCACGATAATACCGGGAAAAAGGAAGGCTCCATGACATCTACATTGGAATTTGAGATGCTCATTAGCTCCATCTGACTACATTATAGTGACTTCGGACTCAGAGGACCCGTTTTGAGACTTCTACCTCCTCCTCTTCATGGGCTACCAGGACGATGCATCGAGCTACTACTCCTGCTCTGCCTAGTAGCATGCCGCCTTTTGTTGGGAATGGAGCTATCATAGTGTCTTGCTTCAGTGCACACGATTTACATGCACCTATGTCACCGCCCAACTTGCCGCTGGCATCCTTCACACCTTTGTTCAAGCCATCGGTGCATTCCTTCATGGACTTGAGGGCGTCCTTCTGCAGCTCCGTCAGAAAGGGGTTTTGCCAGGATTTCCTGACAGCCTGACGATGTAGGGTAGACCAGCCTTAGACTCTGTCACAGACATATCGTCTTGGCGCCCCTGCACCATGACGGGACCAGCCGAGGTGCTGGGAACCACTAGCGGTCAAGGTGGAGCATGCGCTGATGATGAGTTTGGTGGATGGCCCAGCCTTCGAGGTCAGATCGGCCGTGGTGGAGGGAGGCGTCAAAAGGTTTGGCCCTTCAAAATGTTGAACCGAGGAAGTCACTTCCCCAACATCTTATTTGGAGCCATAGAGCTAAGCCACAGTTGGACAAGGAAAGGCTTCTTTCGTGGGCTAATACGCTTTTGTAGTTGATTTTCGAATCTTCTATAACCCCCCTCCTTCTCCACCCCCTCTTCCTGTAGCTCTCCTTGGAAGCTCTTTGTTTCCATAAAACTCAAACTCATGTAATTGACCTCTGGTTACCACTTGGGCTCTTGCCCGTTTTGAATGCATAAGGTAGACAATGGTATGCCTTTTCTTTCACAAAAAAACATCTTCTTCATTCCCGGCTCGTGGAGTGTAAGCACATAAGCACGAGACTGGTTTGGGCCGCGTGCGTCAGGTGCATGTGGGTTTAATATGACATCATGTGCTGGCATATGGTCATCGGCGGGCTGGTTAACTTCCTCGGTATTGTTCTCCTTCGTGAATGCGAATACTAGGTCGAGCCGGAAAGAGCGGGGATTACGGGTGCATGCGACTATGCGAGTCATTTTTCCACTTGCCACAGGTTTGTTTTCCAAAACCAAAAGGAGAAGAAAATGGTCCGCAACGCATCTGCACTGGAAATCGAGACCTACACGACCAGGTTGCAGTGACTTTACACATTGCAGTGACTTTGCACCAGAGTTTTCCTATCTCGTCCTCTTGATGGATTACTACAAGAGTGACAAACCCATCTACCACCCCAACTTTTCCTGGCAGCGTACTATCCGACATTGGGAATGGTTGAGACCGTAGTGTCTCGTCCCAATGCACACAATGTAAATATTCAAAGAAGTAGATTGCCCTACTGTTTCCTCCATTAGGCGTATGACATGAGAGCGTGGCCTACATAATGTCTAATGCATGAGGACACATCAGCTAGTAGATGGTGAACATTTCACTGAGCAGACCGTTCTTGTTTCGATGGAGACGTCTGAAACGGACAAGTGCATGCTTTAACTTTGAGAATCGATGAATGATTCCCGGTGCCTTCTATGCCCATGCTATCAAACTCAAATCCTTTTTGTGCTAAGAGAAAACAAAAACTGAATAAGATTGGCAAACATAGAAGTAAACCAGGAATATGCTATGGACCTTTTGCTTAAAAAAGCCTAGCTTGCTCTTTATAATTGACGTGAGTCATAGCATTGTCATAAACTAATGTACATCCAGTAGGTGAATAGATAAGTATCCCTTATTTATAAGCTTGGTCCTCTGGTAGATCAGAAGCTATGAAATCTCTAAATAAAAGACGAATTCTACATCCTTCTCTTTCTCAGAGGAAAACATTTTATTGAACCTCTAACCTCTTCATTAAGATGGTGCACTCGGCCAAAAGAACATGAAGTTGATGGAAAATAAAGCGCAACGACAAATGCCTCATCCATCATCAACCTAAGTAGAACCAATGTAGTCAGGTCCAATTGTCATGTTGCATTGTACATGCTAATCTTTGCTTGAACACCAACATTACGATAATACTTTGCAAAAAAAACATCACGAACTAGTACTCCCTCCGAGCGGTCTTGTGATTTGCAAGGTACAAAATTATTAGGTTTCATCATTTCTATACAATTCGTCCAACATTGATAGCTAAATTTATATAATAGATCCATTATTTTTATTCCAAATACCAGTTTTGATCTAGGGATTGCGTCAATTCTCACCCAACCCCTATCTAGCTCTAGAAGAATCGCAAGCCTTAAATTCGTAGCTTTGGGATTAAATTTATTGCCTCCAAAGAGAACTTCAACCATCAAACTATTGGAAGATATTATTCCACTTTGTGTTGCAATGGGCTCTTCTTTCCAATTAAATACAACAATAAGATTGGGTAATTGTAATAAGAATAAGTAAAGGGAGAAGAATTATTTTCAACTTTTTGCTCCATATAAAGCACTTGTGTGGTAGCACTAGCATGAAGTCATGGATTCTTTAGTAGGTCAGTAGAAAAGAATTCTATGATTATGAGTTTGACACTTTGATAGTTTATAGGCTATGTGAGCTTTTTCCAAGATGCCCTTTGGATGTCTCTATTGGGGTCCAAACTGAATTTGGTATTCCCCAACTCCCAATTGGGCTGTTTTGGATGCGCACGGAAACAACAAAAGGAAATAGAACGAATACAACACCAAAATTTCTCACACACATCCTTCCCTCCAGTGATGCAGAGCCCGCCACTCCGATTTACGTGGAACTCACCGAGTCCCGCAAAAATATAATGCTTCGACTACGAATAGAAGCAATTCTCCCTGCCGCGGCCACTAAAAGAAGGGGCGGCACAGGAAACCTTCCCTTCCCAACCCTCCTCTTCCTTATACTCCGGCACCTATAGCCCCTCCACCGCAGCTTGCTCCACTCCTCACATGGCCGCCACGACCCTCCTCTCCATGTCCTACCCCTCCTCCCATGAACTCCATGGCCAGCCCAAATCTTGACCGGCGCTACTCCCCTCTCCCTCTTCCCTTGGTCTGACGCCCCATCCCCTCCTCCTTCTTGGCCCATCCCCTCCGCAAAGGCGACAACAAATAGTGGTAGACCAAATACATGGCAGGAGGGAAATCAACTAGGTGGAGGCGGGCTGTGGTGGGGATGGAGATGGGAGGGGATCTGGGAGGCATCAGGCTCAACCGCACGAGTACCAGGAGCAGAAGTTACTGTTAATAGCTTTGGGATTCTCCAATTCTCCACTCACAATGTGCAACTGCATAACATGCATTTGGAACTAACTAATTACTATTGTTGGATTCAGGCCATGAGATATGATCCCTACCACATCTAATCATGTGAAGCTGCCAAATGCTAGGGGCGCCTTGCTCCGTTGAAAGACCTAATTTTATGTCAACTGGTTGATAAGAGTACAACATCTTATGTTGAGATTGAAGTACCTCATTTTATGTACGGCATGTTTTTGTTGACATGTTTCATTGCTACTGTGTATTGGTATCAAGCTTTTAAATAGCGTCCACTACCTCCGCTATTGCTGCCGCAATAGCGGTAGCGTCACCCTGCCGCTATTAGTTTAAGGTTGCATTACAAAATAGCGTGTTGTCATGATGCGGGCGCAATATCACTTGTCGGACCACTATATCGTCCGCTATCCTTAGTATCGCCCGCTATATAAGTCCTTGTTGTTCTGTTGTGTAATCTATTTTGGTAAATGTGTCTTGATTGCATGGTTGCAAGACCAAATATTGTTCAATTATAGTTTATATTCTTATATAAATGATGATTTCTCAAATTAAGTGTCATACTTTTTGTCAATGGCCTAGAAATATACACAACAATCTCAAATTTATGAGTGTTTCTTAAAAATTGGCTATGTGGACATAGCGCCCACAATATCGTCCGCTATCCGCATTCTGCTACACGGACCTTAATCCACAACCAGTCCGCTATCCGCTATTTAAAAGCTTCATTGGTATTATCTATGTTGGTTTATTTCAAATGGGAAGGATATTGCATTAGTTTTACTAAACTTTAATTGATGATATGAGGTTTCTTCCGTAGCAGCGCCATGTTTGAAATCATTATTGTGGATGATGGAAGCCGTGATGGCACTCACTATTGCTATATAATTATTCAATTATAGTAAATTGTACAAATTTTGTTTTGATGCATATTGAACAAAGAATTATTTTTGTACTCATGTTACTATGCAATTTCATAGTTTCTCATCCAAAAAGGACTTAATATTAAAACCTCACTATGATTCATGAGACAATTCAGTGAACATCGAAATAAGAAAATTCATATCATGTGAATTACATTTTCCTTGATGGATTAGTATTTCAATCAACTCAATATGGAGCCCTCCATTACAGACCTAAAAAAACACGTAGAATGTTTCTCTTTTACAAGGAAAAACTTCAGTGAACTTCCGACCTCTCCATTAAGATGATGCGCCATTTTTTCAACAAACGAGAATTTACCTTAGCCTTCTATTTTTGCAGGAAATACCTTATGATACTTCCAACTTTTGCATTAAGATGATGGACGTAGTCAGCACACAACTTATTGTTATAACAACAAATATAGCCCGAGGGCCAATGTTTATCCCTGTGAAAAAGAAAATTAAGTAAAAGTAATGTGTAGTCCAAATGTCATGCTGCATCGTAGGTACTAGTGCCTTCTAGAGCAGTGCGGGGCACGCTAGGCAACCTCTTTCGTCCTGCACATGCGATTTCGAATGTAATGCTGTGATTCTCAATTTCACCGCTCCACGTGAAATAACTTTTTGTGATAATATTTAGCAAAAGAAATCCTCTTCTTGTTGTTAAATAGTGATAAATGTTATGGAAATAGTTAGCTAAAGAACTTCACGAACTACTACCCCTTCCGAGGATACATGCATGCAATTTCACCATTACAATAAATTTACTTTTGGTAAGATTCATATATGAAACTTATATTACTAAATACAAGGGATCACAATGATATCGAAAACACTTCAACATCTCCAGAGAGAGTGTGATATAGCCCCATGTAGGTAGAGATACATCTTTTACTAGATTAACAGTTTTTGCACATTTATCTAATGGATAAAGTCATGTCACTAGTCTAATAGAAACCTAATTTCCACATGGCATGGCAGAGGCTCAAGTATTATGATGTTTCAAAGTCTATTTGGCAGGAAAAAAGAGAGAGAGAAAATGGCAGAATAGTAAAACCAAACGAATGGAAAGTTACATAGTGTGGATATTTATATTGCCCAAAATTTTAGAGTTTAATTAGCGATTTCTTCTGATGGTTCACATAAATACACTAGCAATATTGAGCCCGCGTTTATTTACCTACATAACCATTGTTTAGAAGCACTATATCAAAATTTGATATCTACTATCCTATAGTTTAAGATGCAAAAAAAGGTATAATAAGTGGAAGCTTCCATAATTTACACGAGCGGTGACTTAGGCCTACAGGATGTATCACACGTTCCACATGTGTACTTAGGCGACGTCTGTGTTGCTTCTTCAAAACGTCATACGAACAGACCGCCATCCTCTTTATCGAACTTCTAACCTCCGCACAAATTATTGTTACAGATTTCATGAGCTAATATTTGAGAAACCAAGGTAAGTAGAGCAGAGACACGTGGTCCAAATGTTACGTTGTATTGTACTCCCTTCGTTCCGAATTACTTATCACACGTATGGATGTATCTAGATGTATTTTAGTTTTAGATACATCCATTTCAGCGACACGAGTAATTTGGAACGGAGGGAGTATATACTAGTGCCTTCTTAAGCCATGTGTGATCCACACGACGACATGCATGCATTGGTTTCCAAACGGAGTGTGATGTTTGACGGCTCCACAATGAAACAAATATTACGAAACTAGCACTACTAGGGAAAACCTTATACACAGCAGTTTAGCAGTAGCGCTGGACGAAACATGGCGCTACTGCTAGTTAGTAGTAGCGGTTTTCACAAAACCGCGCTACTGCTACTAGTAGTAGCGCGTTCGGTTAAAGCGCGCTACTGCTAAACTTGTACTAGGCGCAGATGGCTAGCCCCACTTAGCAGTAGCGCGTATGCCTGACCAGCGCTACTACTACGTCCCTTAGCAGTAGCGCGTATCTCTGAGACGCGCTACTACTTACTTACCTTATTTCGAGCAGTTCACTGCACCCTCTCTCACTCACTCTCCCTCTCACTCGCTCTATCGCCCGCGCCGAACCCGTCGTCCGCCGCCGCCGCGCTGCTCCTCACCGAGGTACTCCCTCCTCCCCCTCCTCCTCCGGCCGCCCCCCTTCAACCGCCCCTTCCTCCTCCTCCTCCGGCCGCCCCCTCCCTCCCCCTCCTCCGGCCGCCCCTCCCTCCTCCTCCTCCGGCCATCCCCTCCCTCTCCACCCCCCGCCC
>NC_041389.1:686650058-686666029 GCF_002162155.2 Triticum dicoccoides | reverse complement strand
CCGATTCCACCGGCCTCCCCCTCCTCCTCTCTCCTTCCTCCTCCCTCCATCTCTTTTTTCTGTTTTTCACTATAGTTTTTTACTATTGTATAACGTAGTTTTTTTTACTGTTTTTAGTAAGTGTTTAAATTAATTAGTAAGTAAATTAATAAAGTAGTTGAACTAGTTTAGTTTTAGTAATAACTAGTTGAATTAATAGAGGTAATGTATTTTTAGTAAGAAAATCAATATAACTAGTGGAACTAGTTTATTTTTAGAAAGAACTAGTTTATTTCTATTTATAGTAAGTTTATTTTTAGTAAGAACTAGTTAAATTAATAGAACTAGTTGAACATGTCACATTTGTTGTTATTTTTTTAGTTTAAGCAATTATTCCCGCATCGACCTCGACGATGCCTATCCCGCATCCTCGTCATCGATACCGGTCATTCGCTAGGGTTTTAGCTGTATTAGTGATGCTATATGTATGATACTATTCGGGATGTATTAGTGATAACTTAGTGTTTTTGTTTTTGCAGAAATCAAGGAGCCCCTCCATCATCCCCACCGTCGTCCCCGTCACCGATCCCCTCCGACCTCGAGGTGAGACCAGCCAAATCTCCATGTCAATATGAGTCCTATAAGATATGATGTAGATAAGAACATGTATATCTTGTGTTGCGCAAATAGGATATGTGGTTGCCCAAGTGCCGGTCATATTTGTAGGTTACACCTCCGAGAGGCCTATGTTTTGCCGGAGTGTTGATTAATTTCCATTCCGGCAAATTTCAGGCGCTCCATATGTCCTGTTTTAGCAAAGGTCATGCCGAAATTTTCCATGAATTTTGGCATGACTAGTGCTAGAATATGTAGGAAATATTGAGTGGCCTAGATTTTCTAGAAAGATAATTAAATGATATTTTGGGTTGACTTTAAGACTGTCGAGGCCGAAGAATCCTGAAGGTTGTTGTGGCGGTCGTTTCTCCTTCTTCTCCGGGTGCTAGACCTTTGTTATGCACTAGGGGAAGGAGGAGTAACGACCATCACCGACGGTCGCAAATGTCAGAGAGGAATCAATGAGGGAGAGTATCCACCATATATGAGAGGACGAAGAATCCTGACTGTTGTCGTGGGGTTAGCTTCTCCTTCGTTCCCATGTGCTAGACAATTTGGTGTAATGCACTCGGGAACGAAAGGAGGAGCTACCATCACCGACGGTCGAATATATACACCACGTGAGCTGAGAGTTTTCAAGAAAAGACTCGACAGACCCATAGTCAACCCGTGATGAATAATAATGATCTAATTTAGTTTTTGTAGTACATATATTTAATTGTACAAGTTTAATCATTGAATTATGAACATAGAAAATGTCGTCGGACGAACAAGGTCCCGGGGATTGCTCTTGGTGCGGCGACAACCGAGGTTTCTGCGACAGGCCTCACCTGGATGAAGGTCGGCGCTTCAGCATTAAGCTCGACGAGGCCTTCGATTGTGAAACGGTATGCTAGGACGCTAAGTGTTTTTTTCATAATTAAGCTCGACTTCTACTACTTCAACGTGTAATTTTCGTCTTTTACAATTCGACTAGCTTATCCCAGGCCATGCAAGATGCTATGTCTTGGAGAGGATGGGTTTTGAAGATCATGAGAGGAATGAAACAAAGAAAATTAACCTAAGGACCCATCATGGTATGGATTTTGAGGTAAATCTATACAATTATGAGAGCGTATCCAATTTTGGTTGACCGGGTTGGGAAGCACTTTGCAAGATGTACGATTTTCAAGATGGTATGTTTGTCACCATGGATCTTGGTGATCCTGACATCGACCAAGATAATTTGGACATTTGGGTTCTTGTTGATACGCTTCTAATTCTACCGCTATGTGAGTTCCTCAAACATAGTTATTAAGTAATTTATATTGTTTATTTCAAAATAGTTGACAGCTTATTTCCATTGATAGCTTATTTTCATTCTTTAAAGAGTGTGCGGAAGATGGTAGATAGAACCAACTACACTGATGACTCTGAGTTAACTTATCAGGAGAAAAATCATCTGGTCGCATATTGTACTAAAATTGAGAATTACAATGCCTTCTATCGAACTCCTCCAAATTATGGTGAATACGTGCCACTAGAGCACGTGTTGAACAACGGTAACTTCCATGGAAATATCCTTGTAAGATTTTTTACTATTACGACATCCATGTATCTTTTGCATACTTCTAAAACTTAACTACATTGCTAACTATGAAGTTATTACTATGTTTTTCAACAGAAAATCCCGATAGATCGTGTGCCTCATTTGATGTATCCGAATGGTCGCCTTGATGTTTTGAACATACAGCCAGATCATCCTACGAATCTCACCTGTCCATACCGGATTTCTAAAAACGGTGAACACATGATAATCAAAGAATGGAAGAAATGTATGGACAATTGTAAGGAGGTTCTTGGAAGCAACATTGTGAGAAAGGCAAGAATTGGAGACATGATAATCTCTATTCTCCATAATGGAGAGTCAGGGGCTATCTTGTTTTATGTTATTTTACCTAAGATAATATAGTAGGTCCTGAGAGAATGTAGTAGGTCCTATGAGGTACAATATGTTTATGAGAGTTGATGATGATGAGTAGTTGTGATTATATCTAGTGACTAACTTTTGTGTGATGTCTCATTGATGAAAACGATGATCATGAGGAGGTGTTATATGACAATGATTTATTATGATGATAAGTTGTTAATGATATGGTGATGATGATGATGGTATTTATTATATCATTGGGTGAAAGAACCGTGGATTAGTTTCAAGTGGATGTCCATCCACTTGAAACTAGTCCACGCTTCTTTCCCCCACTGATGTAATAACTCATTATGATGTAAAATCATTCTGTAAATTGCTGCAGTATGAAAACTTGTATAAAGGTGTATGAATACAACATGAAATAAAAAAGAAATACGGAATAGTAGTAGTAGCGCGTGCTAGGAGACGCGCTACTACTAATTACCAGTAGCGCTCATAGTGGAAAGCGCTGCTACTAAGTCGAAAAAGCAGTAGCGTGCTCCGACAGATGCTACTGCTAACCTTTTGCTGTAGCGCCTTACTAGTAGCGCGGTACCCCGCGCTACTGATAGGCTTTAAACAAGCGCTATTGCTAGGGTTTTCCCTAGTAGTGTAGTCAAAGAAACTCCCTTTTATATGTTTCCTGATAAAAACATTACACCAATACTTAGCGAAAGAACATAAGGAACTACGACTTACTCTCCGTGGATAAATGCACATGTTTTTTGGATTTGAAGGCCAGCAATTACTAAATTTGTTTTGATCTATGAAATTGATATTACTAGATACACTATCTTTACTTGGCATCATGTTTCGATCTAAGCGAATAGCTAAGCATCTCTTGATAATGACCTTGGTCCTCTGGTAGGGTAAGTCAGATGCCATGAAAGCTTTAAACAAACAAGGAATCCCTTGAGCTCTTTTTTTTAGAATGAAAAACTTCAGTGAACTTCTAATCCATGCATCAAGGTGAGCCAACACACAACCATTTTCTACAAAGTTCACAGAAAATGAACCGTCGTGGCTAATGTTACTCTTGACAAAAAAACATGCTAATTAGAACCGACCCCTTGCCGTACAAATGCTACTTTGGTGAACACGAAGGACAGCACGGCAACGTCATAGACGATGAAGCGTCTTGGACATATCCACACAGTCAACATAGTGACACCCTCCATCGAGATGCCTAGGAGTTGTTAGGTTACTCGCATGAATTTTTGCCTTTTTGCATCTGTGACCCAGTTGAACCTCTTTGAGGAAATGCAAGCTCTGGGCCACATTCAACATATTGTTTGGTACTCTGAATTGCACCACTAGACACATTCATGGTTGGCGTTTGGTTGCCTACTTATGTGTTTTAGGGGTGAGCACATGCAAATTACAGTTGTTTGGCTGTGTGCAAATATGTTGATGTACTCACCCCTCCCAAATGTGGTGGGCTTACCATCACACTACACGCCACCACACTACACAACAACAAAGAGCACCAATAAGAAGCTAAACCCGTAGCATCTCAATAACTAACAGGTCTAAACATGGCAATAAGTTTATACTACGAGTTTAAAGACAATAGGGGCATGGGCTTCCCATGCCCCTACAAAACCTCAGGGTGGTGTTCGCTGACCAAAATGCACAAGTTTAACACCAACGAATGATAGTTTAACACGTTTACATTGTCCTACTAGCATGAAAATTTGTCTTACTCATATCATAGACATACAGTACAAGCAAACATTCATGGTCAACATGTTGTTCATGGTAACCCCTTGCATTGATCATAACATGCATGCAAGAAACTTGCTATTCATAGTAACCTCTTGCATGTATTCATGTATGAATCTTCATATATGCTACGAATGTCAGCAAACATGCTAGCATAGCACAACATGGAAGCAAAAAACTACACAGCAACGCATGGGTTATAAGTTAGTATCATATCGAATCAAACCGAATTCATTGGGCGCAGAACTCATCAGATTTGTTTCGAATCAAATTGGATCGAAAAATCCTAACTGCCGAAGAAGGGTTGGAGGTACTTACCGACCGCAGAGGTGGAGCACATGGACAAACAAATCCCGCCGACAAAGGTGGAGCACATGGACAAACAAATCCCACCGATAGAGGTGGTCACACTAGTAGAAAAGAGGGCTTTGTTCCACCCCGGGTTAGCCCATTAGTTCCGGTTCAGTCTAGAACCGGGACTAATGGGGGCATTAGTCCCGGTTCGTGCGCCTAGGGGCCACGTGGGCCATTTGTCCTAGTTCGTCTGCACCTTTTAGTCCCGGTTGGTGCCACGAACCGGGACTAAAGGGTGTGATGCCCATTAGTCCCGGTTCGTGGCACCAACCGGGACTAAAGGGTTAGACCTTTAGTCCCGGTTCGTGCCACCAACCGGTACTAATGGGGTTTGAGGCATTAGTACCGGTTCATGGCACGAACCGGTACTAAAGGTCCCATCTTCAAACTCTACCCCCCCCCCTGGATCGCCTTTTTAGTTTTAAAAAAATAAAAGAAAATGATGAAAATGTCAAAAAAAAAGTTTCCCATGTGATATGTGGTCTTGTTGTTGGGAAAATTTACAAATATGAATTTCGACTTTATTTGCAAAATCTCTCGAGAATTTGTAAAAATGGGCATAACTTTTGCATACTAACTCGGATGAAAAGTTTTTTATATGAAAAATCATCTAATCGAAAAGTTACATCCTCAAAAACCTAACAGAAAAAAAGTTAGGGCCTTTTTAGATCTAGAGTGGAAAAAATCGAAAAAATTTCAAACTGTGGTCAAACAATGGTCAAACTAATTATTCTACAATATTGGTGTTACTAAATAATTATTTTAGTTATTTTGAATTTTTATCAAATCTGGTCAAACCCTGGTCAAACAATGGTCAAACAATGGTCAAACTAATTATTCAAGAAATATTAGTGTTACTAAATAATTATTGTTTTTTAAAACAATAGTTTCAAACTCAAACAGTGAAATGTGTCACTTCATGCTCAAGCAAAATTCCTGAAGGTTAATAAGATTGACATCTTACTATTGTCAGGAAAACAACAAGTGCAGACTTGGAAACGAGGGAGAATAGAACCCGGAAGTTAAGCGTGCTCAGGCTGGGGGAGTGGGAGGATGGGTGACTGTTCGGGAAGTTAGATGATTTGGAATGATGAGGGGTGATTAGAGATTAGAGGATAAATTGAGCAGTGATGAGGGGTGGTGATTAGAGATTAGAGGTTAAAATGATTCAGAAATTTGAAAATAAAAAAATTAAAAAAAAATCATAAAATTTCCTTTAGTCCCGATTGGTGTTACCAACCGGGACTAAAGGTGGAGCTCCATGTGGCCGCGGCCTTTAGTCCCGGTTCGTTTAAGAACCGAGACTAAAGGGGAGAGGCATTAGTAACGACCCTTTAGTCCCGGTTCAAAAACCGGGACTAAAGGGCCTTACCAACCGGGACAAAAGCCCCTTTATCTACTAGTGTCATAAGCCAGGCGGGTAGGAGAGACCGGCCAACGTTGACGAGGACCCGGCCAATATCAGGGCCGCCGAAGGCGCCGCTGCAACGCTCCTGGTCATGTGCATAGGAAAGGTACTGGCCACTGCCCTGGATGTACCGGCCGCTACCAGCAACAAACCCTAGTCTTAGGCTGGCCCGATGCGCCCCTGGTAGCCGCTGAATGTGGTAAAAAAACACTACCCCGGCTGGCCCGATGCGCTCCCCGTAGCCGCTGGCGAGGAGGAAGCAGTACCCGCTCCCATCGCCACCAATGAACCGCTAGTAGTAGCCGGCTAGTCAATGGTTGTGGACCACATCCACCGGAAGTAGAACGGGGAGGACGACCGGATTGGGGCCAAAAGATTACCAACCGACCTGATCGCCGTCAACCCACCAGGCATGCTGGGGTGTGGAGTAGGGGAGGGGAGGGGGAGGCAAGCTTTTGGCTCAGCCCTGGGAGAAACTAATTAGAAGGTGAGAGAGAGAGAGAGAGAGAGAGAGAGAGAGAGAGAGAGTTAAGAGTCTGTGTGCAAACAAGGGTGAGCGGTGAGGGGAGGGAACGCGTGGAGTTATAAAGTGTCACGCTTCCCAGGCTATCGGCACGTGCGGCTCGTCTGGGCCTGGCCCAAGTAAAATGGCTGATTCAGTCGTTCCCACTCAGTCTGGCCCGAGACTGCTTTCAGATGCTTGTGGGCCGTGTAGCCAACCATACAGGCCAAATTTATATCCGACAGGTCTGGCTGAGGGAAATGCAGGTAACCAAACATGCCACTAGTCTTTTGTCTTTTTGAGTCTGCATACTAGTTTGGAGCTGATGCTCTGTATCCACGTCGC
Organism: Triticum dicoccoides; assembly: GCF_002162155.2. Taxonomy (NCBI): domain Eukaryota; kingdom Viridiplantae; phylum Streptophyta; class Magnoliopsida; order Poales; family Poaceae; genus Triticum; species Triticum dicoccoides. The sequence goes on along the minus strand of NC_041389.1, from coordinate 686,659,156 downwards.
TCTTGTGTTTTCAGTTCGCTATAGTAGCCTTGAGACCTTTTACTTGCTTGATGGGACTTTATTAATTGCTAAAAAGCTGGGTGCGTATCACGCCTCGGTTCGAAAAAACAACTAATCGACAAAACATATATAATTCTGCCGCAAGAGCATCCATGGATTTGATCTCTTATCGTTCTTGTTCTTGTGCTAGTTCTCGCTGACCTGCAAGCATGCCCACGCATGGCTGGTAAACAGTCGTCATGGAATTAATCAGCAGAGAAGCGATCCAGACTATATGAGGGAGAACAAGCTAGACACGTGTATGGAACGTTCCTCATGCATACGTACATACGGCGAGAACGAGGAACCAGTTGAAGAAGCTAGTGTAGGAAGTAGCCGTGAGGGGAAGAAGCCAAGGAGGCCGACACCGCACACCCCTCACGTCCCACCTGCGTCTTCCCGGTCGCGTCCACCATTGATCGATCAATTGGCACGGTGCTACAGTTGTCTCGACCAAGCCATTGCGCTCATCACAGCACCATCAAACAATATTGCAGCGTCTTTGGTCCAGAGTCACTAGTAGAAAAGGGGTTAAAGGTTCAGGTCGGGTCAACCCATTAGTTCCGGTTCAGTCCAGAACCGGGACCCATGGTGGTATTGGACCCGGTTCGTGAGCCCGGGGGTCCGGTCGGGCCACGTGGGCCATTGGTCCCGGTTCGTCTGGACCTTTTGGTCCCGGTTGGTGGGACGAACCGGAACCAATGGGCCTCGCTCGTGGCCCACCATCATTGGTCCCGGTTGGTGGCATGAACCGGGATCAAAGGCTGCCCTTTAGTCCCGGTTCATGCCACCAACCGGGACCAATGAGGCGCCTATATATACCCCTCGCTTAAGAGCAGAGCACACTGCTCTGTTTTTTCTGGCCGCCGAGGGGGAGAGGGCTTGGTGGTGCTCTAGCTCACCTCCTATGCACACAAAGTGTTCGATGGAATGCCCGAGCCACACTACTTAAGCTTTCTCCTCTCCAAGCTCCATTTTCCTTAATATTTGTCTAGGTTTAGCGGTCCGTCGCGTCGATCTCATCGCCGGCACCACCGTGGTGAGCCTCTTGTTCTTATCTTCTTTCTGAAACGAAAAATATTCTTACTTGTATGTTTACATAGATACTTGTATTATTTTCTTACTTTTATTATTGCATCTTATATACTGCAATGGTTTTGGTATCCGCCCCCGTCGGCCCTCGTCCTGTCTATGATTCGGATGTGGTATATATTATCTTTTTAGTAAAGTTAATCACAAACTTGTGATTCACACAAATTTCAAAGAATTCAAATTTTAACTATTCAAATTTATAATTTTTCTAAAACTAATGGCACTAACAGAAAGTTTATAATTTTTCTAAAACTAATGGCACTAACAGAAAATTTATAATTTTGCTGACCTAAAAGGAAAAAGAATTAAAAAATAAAGCAAAAAACAAAAGAAAATAAATAATGCAGAAAACAAAACAAAAATACTGGAAACAAAACAAAAAGAGCAACAATAAGTATTTTTTTGTAAGTAGAAAAAAATAAAAAAAATAAAGCAACAAACGAAAAAAAAGTGTTTTCAAATTTGAAAACTAATGGCACTAACAGAAAGTTTATTGTAAGTAGAAACAATGATTGTGTGCCTCATCTGATGTATACGCACGGTCGCCTTGATGTTTTGAACATACAACAAGGTCGTCCTACGAATCTCAACTGTCCACACCGGATTTCTAAAAGAAGTGGAGACATGACAATCAAAGAATGGAAAAAATGTATGGACACTCATAAGGAGCTTCTTGGAAGCAAAAGGAGGCGAAGCGCAAGAATTGGAAACATGATGATCTCCATTCTTCATAATGGAGAGTCAGGGTCTATATTGTTTTATGATATTTTACCTTAAGGGTGTTTAGGTCCTACCTGATACTGATGATCATGTGCTAAGAACAATTATGTAGAGTTGGGTTCGATGACTATGAGGATGATGATCGTATGACTTGTTATTAATTACGAGTAGAAGTTGTATGATGATGCATGATTAGTAGGACTTGTTATTATATATGATAATGTATGATGCGAGCATACATGAGTTATTATATTATCATTTCAAAGTTCATGAAAATAGATCCTAACGGTAATGATTCACCATGGAGAAAAATCAAGTTAAGCAGAACCAATGTTTCGTGATTCAAATGTCATGTTGCATTGCACACACTAGTGCCAACCCGGCTCACATGAGAGCCGCTTTTTTTTTCTAAAAAGGAGGTTGAAACTGCCGGTCTCTGCATCAATAGATGCATACATGCATCTTTATTAAATTATTTAACAAAGATCCAACAAAAACATACATAATAAGCCGAATCAGCCACTCAGACCTAGAAACTCCGTAATGGTGAACACCATCACTCCACGCCATCTAGAACCGGGATCACCACCGATCCGCTCCACCCTCATGACGTACCAGGAGCATATACCCGGTCCAACAAACCCAAAGCACACACCACATGCACACGTTTTAGAAGCGCATGGAAGTCTCCTCTACATGGTTTTCCAAATGGAATGTGATCATCCAAACTCCCACAAGAACAAATATTACGAAGCGAACATTTAGCAAAATCCTGGTTGTTCCTTCATTAAAAAGGACATCACCATAATACCAGGAAAAAGGAAGGCTCCATGACATCTACATTGGAATTTGAGATGCTCATTAGCTCCATCTGACTACATTATAGTGACTTCGGACTCAGAGGACCCGTTTTGAGACTTCTACCTCCTCCTCTTCATGGGCTACCAGGACGATGCATCGAGCTACTATTCCTGCTCTGCCTAGTAGCATGCCGCCTTTTGTTGGGAATGGAGCTATCATAGTGTCTTGCTTCAGTGCACACGATTTACATGCACCTATGTCACCTCCCAAATTGTCGCTGGCATCCTTCACACCTTTGTACAAGCCATCGGTGCATTCCTTCATGGACATGAGGGCGTCCTTCTGCAGCTCCGTCAGAAAGGGGTTTTGCCAGGATTTCCTGACAGCCAGACGATGTAGGGTAGACGCAGCCTCAGACTGTGTCACAGACATCTCATCTTGGCGCCCCTGCACCATGACGGGACCAGCCGAGGTGCTGGGAACCACTAGCGGTCAAGGTGGAGCATACGCTGATGATGAGTTTGGTGGATGGCCCAGCCTTCGAGGTCAGATCGGCCGTGGTGGAGGGAGGCGTCAGAAGGTTTGGCCCTTCAAAATGTTGAACCGAGGAAGTCACTTCCCCAGCATCTTCTTTGGAGCCATAGAGCTAAGCCACAGTTGGACAAGGAAAGGCTTCTTTCGTGGGCTAATACGCTTTTGTAGTTGATTTTCCAATCTTCTATAACCCCCTTCCTTCTCCACCCCCTCTTCCTGTAGCTCTCCTTGGAAGCTCTTTGTTTCCATAAAACTCAAACTCATGTAATTGACCTCTGGTTACCACTTGGGCTCTTGCCCATTTTGAATGCATAAGGTAGACAATGGTATGCCTTTTCTTTCACAAAAAACATCTTCTTCATTCCCGGCTCGTGGAGTGTAAGCACATAAGCACGAGACTGGTTTGGGCCGCGTGCGTCAGGTGCATGTGGGTTTAATATGACATCATGTGCTGGCATATGGTCATCGGCGGGCTGGTTAACTTCCTCGGTATTGTTCTCCTTCGTGAATGCAAATACTAGGTCGAGCCGGAAAGAGCGGGTATTACGGGTGCATGCGACTATGCGAGTCATTTTTCCACTTGCCACAGGTTTGTTTTCCAAAACCAAAAGGAGAAGAAAATGGTCCGCAACGCATCTGCACTGGAAATCGAGACGTACACGACCAAGTTGCAGTGACTTTACACATTGCAGTGACTTTGCACCATAGTTTTCCTATCTCGTCCTCTTGATGGATTACTACAAGAGTTACAAACCCATCTACCACCCCAGCTTTTCCTGGCAGCGTACTATCCGACATTGGGAATGGTCGACACCGTAGTGTCTCTTCCCAATGGACCCGATGTACATATTCAAAGAAGTATATTGCCCTACTGTTTCCTCCATTAGGCGTATGATGTGAGAGCGTGGCCTACATAATGTCTAATGCATGAGGACATATCAGCTAGTAGATGGTGAACATTTCACCGAGCAGACCCTTCTTGTTTCGATGTAGACGTCTGAAACGGACAAGTGCATGCTTTAACTTTGAGAATCGAGGAATGATTCCCGGTGCCTTCTATGCCCATGCTATCAAACTCAAATCCTTTTTGTGCTAAGAGAAAACAAAAACTGAATAAGATTGGCAAACATAGAAGTAAACCAGGAATATGATATGGACCTTTTGCTTAAAAAAGCCTAGCTTGCTCTTTATAATTGACGTGAGTCATAGCATTGTCATAAACTTATGTACATCCAGTAGGTGAATAGATAAGTATCCCTTATTTATAAGCTTGGTCCTCTGGTAGATCAGAAGCTATGAAATCTCTAAATAAAAGATGAATTCTACATCCTTCTCTTTCTCAGAGGAAAACATTTTATTGAACCTCTAACCTCTTCATTAAGACGGTGCACTCGGCCAAAAGAACATGAAGTTGATGGAAAATAAAGCGCAACGACAAATGCCTCATCCATCATCAACCTAAGTAGAACCAATGTAGTCAGGTCCAATTGTCATGTTGCATTGTACATGCTAATCTCTGCTTGAACACCAACATTACGATAATACTTTGCAAAAAAAACATCACGAACTAGTACTTCCTCCGAGCGGTCTTGTGATTTGCAAGGTACAAAATTATTAGGTTTCATCATTTCTATACAATTCGTCCAACATTGATAGCTAAATTTATATAATAGATCCATTATTTTTATTCCAAATACCAGTTTTGATCTAGGGATTGCGTCAATTCTCACCCAACCCCTATCTAGCTCTAGAAGAATCGCAAGCCTCAAATTCATAGCTTTGGGATTAAATTTATTGCCTCCAAAGAGAACTTCAACCATCAAACTATTGGAAGATATTATTCCACTTTGTGTTGCAATGGGATCTTCTTTCCAATTAAATACAACAATAAGATTGGGTAATTGTAATAAGAATAAGTAAAGGGAGAAGAATTATTTTCAACTTTTTGCTCCATATAAATCACTTGTGTGGTAGCACTAGCATGAAGTCATGGATTCTTTAGTAGGTTAGTAGAAAAGAATTCTATGATTATGAGTTTGACACTTTGATAGTTTATAGGCTATGAGAGCTTTTTCCAAGATGCCCTTTGGATGTCTGTATTGGGGTCCAAACTGAATTTGGTATTCCCCAACTCCCAATTGGGCTTTTTTGTATGCGCACGGAAACAACAAAAGGAAATAGAATGAATACAACACCAAAATTTCTCACACACATCCTTCCCTACAGTGATGCAGAGCCCGCCACTCCGATTTACGTGGAACTCACCGAGTCCCACAAAAATATAATGCTTCGACGACGAATAGAAGCAATTCTCCCTGCTACGGCCATGAAAAGAGGGGGCGGCACAGGAAACCTTCCCTTCCCAACCCTCCTCTTCCTTATACTCCGGCACCTATAGCCCCTCCACCGCAGCTTGCTCCACTCCTCACATGGCCGCCACGACCCTCCTCTCCATGTCCTACCCTCCTCCCATGAACTCCATGGCCCGCCCAAATCTCGACCGGTGCTCCTCCCCTCTCCCTCTTCCCTTGGTCTGACTCCCCATCCCCTCCTCCTTCTTGGCCCATCCCCATCCCATCTCACCCCATCCGCAAAGGCGATAACAAATAGTGGTAGCCCAAATACATGGCAGGAGGGAAATCAACTCGGTGGAGGCGGGCTGCGGTGGGGATGGAGATGGGAGGGGATCTGGGAGGCATCAGGCTCAACCGCACGAGTACCAGGAGCAGAAGTTACTGTTAATAGCTTTGGGATTCTTTAATTCACCACTCACAATGTGCAACTGCATAACACGCATTTGGAACTAACTAATTACTATTGTTGGATTCAGGCCATGAGATATGATCCCTACCACATCTAATCATGTGAAGCTGCCAAATGCTAGGGGCGCCTTGCTCCGTTGAAAGACCTAATTTTATGTCAACTGGTTGATAAGAGTACAACATCTTATGTTGAGATTGAAGTACCTCATTTTATGTACGGCATGTTGTTGTTGACATGTTTCATTGCTACTGTGTATTGGTATCAAGCTTTTAAATAGTGTCCGCTACCTCCGCTATTGCTGCCGCAATAGCGGTAGCGTCAACCTGCCGCTATTAGTTTAAGGTTGCATTACAAAATAGCGTGTTGTCATGATGCGGGCGCAATATCACTTGTCGGACCACTATATCGTCCGCTATCCTTAGTATCGCCCGCTATATAAGTCCTTGTTGTTCTGTTGTGTAATCTATTTTGGTAAATGTGTCTTGATTGCATGGTTGCAAGACCAAATATTGTTCAATTGTAGTTTATATTCTTATATAAATGATGATTTCTCAAACTAAGTGTCATACTTTTTGTCAATGGCCTAGAAATATACACAACAATCTCAAATTTATGAGTGTTTTTTAAAAATTGGCTATGTGGACATAGCGCCCGCAATATCGTCTGCTATCCGCATTCTGCTACACAGACCTTAATCCACAACCAGTCCGCTATCCTCTATTTAAAAGCTTCATTGGTATTATCTATGTTGGTTTATTTCAAATGGGAAGGATATTGCGTTAGTTTTACTAAACTTTAAGTGATGATGTGAGGTTTCTTCTGTAGCAGCGCCATGTTTGAAATCATTATTGTGGATGATGGAAGCCGTGATGGCACTCACTATTGCTATATAATTACTCAATTATAGTAACACATTGTACAAATTTTGTTTTGATGCATATTGAACAAAGAATTATTTTTGTACTCATGTTACTATGCAATTTTATAGTTTCTCATCCAAAAAGGACTTAATATTAAAACCTCACTATGATTCATGGGACAATTCAGTGAACATCAAAATAAGAAAATTCGTATCATGTGAATTACATTTTCCTTGATGGATTAGTATTTCAATCAACTCAACATGGAGCCCTCCATTACAGACATACAAAAAACACGTAGAATGTTTCTCTTTTACAAGGAAAAACTTCAGTGAACTTCAGACCTCTCCATTAAGATGATGCGCCATTTTTTTGTCAAACGAGAATTTACCTTAGCCTTCTATTTTTGCAGGAAATACCTTATGATACTTCCAACTTTTGCATTAAGATGATGGACGTAGTCAGCACACAACTTATTGTTATAACAACAAATATAGCCCGAGGGCTAATGTTTATCCATGTGAAAAAGAAAATTAAGTAAAAGTAATGTGTAGTCCAAATGTCATGCTGCACCGTAGGTACTAGTGCCTTCTAGAGCAGTGCGGGGCACGCTAGGCAACCTCTTTCGTCCTGCACATGCGATTTCGAATGTAATATTGTGATTCTCAATTTCACCGCTCCACGTGAAATAACTTTTTGTGATAATATTTAGCAAAAGAAATCCTCTTCTTGTTGTTAAATAGTGATAAATGTTATGGAAATAGTTAGCTAAAGAACTTCACGAACTACTACCCCTTCCGAGGATACATGCATGCAATTTCACCATTACAATAAATTTACTTTTGGTAAGATTCATATATGAAACTTATATTACTAAATACAAGGGATCACAATGATATCGAAAACACTTCAACATCTCCAGAGAGAGTGTGATATAGCCCCATGTAGGTAGAGATACATCTTTTACTAGATTAACAGTTTTTGCACATTTATCTAATGGATAAAGTCATGTTACTAGTCTAATAGAAACCTAATTTCCGCATGGCATGGTAGAGGCTCAAGTATTATGATGTTTCAAAGTCTATTTGGCAGGAAAAAAGAGAGAGAGAAAATGGCAGAATAGTAAAACCAAACGAATGGAAAGTTACATAGTGTGGATATTTATATTGCCCAAAATTTTAGAGTTTAATTAGCGATTTCTTCTGATGGTTCACATAAATACACTAGCAATATTGAGCCCGCGTTTATTTACCTACATAACCATTGTTTAGAAGCACTATATCAAAATTTGATATCTACTGTCCTATAGTTTAAGATGCAAAAAAAGGTATAATAAGTGGAAGCTTCCATAATTTACACGAGCGGTGATTTAGGCCTACAGGATGTATCACACGTTCCACATGTGTACTTAGGCGACGTCTGTGTTGCTTCTTCAAAACGTCAGACGAACAGACCGCCATCCTCTTTATCGAACTTCTAACCTGCGCACAAATTATTGTTACAGATTTCATGAGCTAATATTTGAGAAACCAAGGTAAGTAGAGCAGACACACGTGGTCCAAATGTTACGTTGTATTGTACTCCCTCCGTTCTGAATTATTTATCGCACGTATGGATGTATCTAGATGTATTTTAGTTTTAGATACATTCATTTCAGCGACACGAGTAATTTGGAACGGAGGAAGTATATACTAGTGCCTTCTTAAGCCATGTGTGATCCACACGACGACATGCATGCATTGGTTTCCAAACGGAGTGTGATGTTTGACGGCTCCACATGAAACAAATATTACGAAACTAGCACTACTAGGGAAAACCTTATACACAGCAGCTTAGCAGTAGCGCTGGACAAAACATGGCGCTACTGCTAGTTAGTAGTAGTGGTTTTCACAAGACCACGCTACTGCTACTAGTAGTAGCGCGTTCGGCTAAAGCGCGCTATTGCTAAACTTGTACTAGGCGCAGATGGCTAGCCCCACTTAGCAGTAGCGCGTATGCCTGACCAGCGCTACTACTACGTCCCTTAGCAGTAGCGCGTATCTCTGAGACGCGCTACTGCTTACTTACCTTATCTCGAGCAGTTCACTGCACCCTCTCTCACTCACTCTCCCTCTCACTCGCTCTCTCGCCCGTGCCGAACCCGTTGTCCGCCGCCGCCGCGCTGCTCCTCACCGAGGTACTCCCTCCTCCCCCTCCTCCTCCGGCCGCCCTCCTTCAACCGCCCCTCCCTCCTCCTCCTCCGGCCGCCCCCTCCCTCCCCCTTCTCCGTCCGCCCCTCCCTCCTCCTCC
>NC_041389.1:686646012-686650048 GCF_002162155.2 Triticum dicoccoides | reverse complement strand
CCTTCCTCCTCCCTCCATCTTTTTTTTCTGTTTTTCACTGTAGTTTTTTACTATTGTATAACGTAGTTTTTTACTGTTTTTAGTAAGTGTTTAAAATAATTAGTAAGTAAATTAATAAAGTAGTTGAAGTAGTTTAGTTTTAGTAATAACTAGTTGAATTAATAGAGCTAATGTATTTTTAGTAAGAAAATCAATATAACTAGTGGAACTAGTTTATTTTTAGAAAGAACTGGTTTATTACTATTTATAGTAAGTTTATTTTTAGTAAGAACTAGTTAAATTAATAGAACTAGTTGAACATGTCACATTTGTTGTTATTTTTTTAGTTTAAGCAATTATTCCCGCATCGACCTCGACGATGCCTATCCCACATCCTCGTCGTTGATACCCGTCGTTCGCTAGGGTTTTAGCTGTATTAGTGATGCTATATGTATGATACTATTCGGGATGTATTAGTGATAACTTAGTGTTTTTGTTTTTGCAGAAATCAAGGAGCCCCTCCATCATCCCCTCCGTCGTCCCCATCACCAATCCCCTCCGACCTCGAGGTGAGACCAGCCAAATCTCCATGTCAATATGAGTCCTATAAGATATGATGTAGATAAAAACATGTATATCTTGTGTTGCCCAAATAGGATATGTGGTTGCCCAAGTGGCCGGTCATGTTTGCGGGTTACACCTCCGTGTGGCCTATGTTTTGCCAGAGTGTTGATTAATTTCCTTTCTGGCAAATTTCAGGCGCTCGATATGTCCTGTTTTAGCAAAGGTCATGCCGAAATTTTTCGTGAATTTAGGCATGACTACTGCTAGAATATGTAGGAAATATCGAGTGGCTTGGATTTTCTAGAAAGATAATTAAACGATATTTTGGGTTGACTTTAAGACTGTCGAGGCCGAAGAATCCCGAAGGTTGTTGTGGGGGTCATTTCTCCTTCTTCTCCGGGTGCTAGACCTTTGTTATGCACTAGGGGAAGGAGGAGTAACGACAATCACCGACGGTCGCAAATGTCAGAGAGGAATCAATGAGGGAGAGTATCCACCATATATGAGAGGACGAAGAGTCCCGACTGTTGTCGTGGGGGTAGCTTCTCCTTCGTTCCCATGTGCTAGACAACTTGGTGTAATGCACTCGGGAACGAAAGGAGGAGCTACCATCACCGATGGTCGAATATATACACCACGTGAGCTGAGAGTTTTCAAGAAAAGACTCGACAGACCCATAGTCAACCCGTGATGAATAATAATGATCTAATTTAGTTTTTGTAGTACATATATTTAATTGTACAAGTTTAATCATTGAATTATGAACATAGGAAATGTCGTCGGACGAACAAGGTCCCAGGGAGTGCTCCTGGTGCGGCGACAACCGAGGTTTCTGCGACAGGCCTCACCTGGATGAAGCTCGGCGCTTCAGCATTAAGCTCGAGGAGGCCTCCGATTGTGAAACGGTACGCTACGACGCTAAGTGTTTTTTTTCATAATTAAGCTCGACTTCTACTACTTCAACATGTAATTTTCGTCTTTTACAATTCGACTAGCTTATCCCATGCCATGCAAGACGCTATGTCTTGGAGAGGATGGGTTTTGAAGATCATGAGAGGAATGAAACAAAGAAAATTAACCTAAGGACCCATCATGGTATGGATTTTGAGGTAAATCTATACAATTCTGAGAGTGTATCCAATTTTGGTTGCCCGGGTTGGGAAGCACTTTGCAAGATGTATGATTTTCAAGATGGTATGTTTGTCACCATGGATCTTGGTGATCCTGACATCGACCAAGACAATTTGGACATTTGAGTTCTTGTTGATACGCTTCTAATTCTACCGCTATGTGAGTTCCTCAAACATAGTTATTAAGTAATTTATATTGTTTATTTCAAAATAGTTGACAGCTTATTTCCATTGATAGCTTATTTTCATTCTTCAAAGAGTGTGCGAAAGATGGTAGACAGAACCAACTACACTGATGACTCTGAGTTAACTTATCAGGAGAAAAATCATCTGGTCGCATATTGTACTAAAATTGAGAATTACAATGCCTTCTATCGAACTCCTCCAAATTATGGTGAATACGTGCCACTAGTGCACGTGTTGAACAACGATAACTTCCATGGAAATATCCTGGTAAGATTTTTTACTATTACGACATCCATGTATCTTTTGCATACTTCTAGAACTGAACTACATTGCTAACTATGAAGTTATTACTATGTTTTTCAACAGAAAATCCCGATGGATTGTGTGCCTCATTTGATGTATCCGAATGGCCGCCTTGATGTTTTGAACATATAGCCAGATCGTCCTACGAAACTCACCTGTCCATACCGGATTTCTAAAAACGATGAACACATGATAATCAAAGAATGGAAGAAATGTATGGACAATTATAAGGAGGTTTTGGAAAAAACATTGTGCGAAAGGCAAGAATTGGAGACATGATAATCTCTATTCTCCATAATGAAGAGTTAGGGGCTATCTTGTTTTATGTTATTTTACCTAAGGTAATATAGTAGGTCCTGAGAGAATGTAGTAGGTCCTATGAGGTACAATATGTTTATGAGAGTTGATGATGATGAGTAGTTGTGATTATATCTAGTGACTAACTTGTGTGTGATGTCTCATTGATGAAAACGATGATCATGAGGAGGTGTTATATGACAATGATTTATTATGATGACAAGTTGTTAATGATATGATGATGATGATGATGGTATTTATTATATGATTGGGTGAAAGAACCGTGGATTAGTTTCAAGTGGATGTCCATCCACTTGAAACTAGTCCACGCTTCTTTCCCCCACTGATGTAATAACTCATTATGATGTAAAATCATTCTCTAAATTGCTGCAATATGAAAACTTGTATAAAGGTGCATGAATACAACATGAAATAAAAAAGAAATACGGAATAGTAGTAGTAGCGCGTGCTAGGAGACGCGCTACTACTAATTACCAGTAGCGCTCATAGTGGAAAGCGCTGCTACTAAGTCGATAAAGCAGTAGCGTGCTCCGACAAACGCTACTGCTAACCTTTAGCTGTAGCGCCTTACTAGTAGCGCGGTACCCCGCACTACTGATAGGCCTTAAACAAGCGCTATTGCTAGGGTTTTCCCTAGTAGTGTAGTCAAACAAACGCCCTTTTATATGTTTCCTGATAAAAACATTACACCAATACTTAGAGAAAGAACATAAGGAACTACGACTTACTCTCCGTGGATAAATACACATGTTTTTTGGAGTTGAAGGCCAGCAATTACTAAATTTGTTTTGATCTATGAAATTGATATTACTAGATACACTATTTTTACTTGGCATCATGTTTCGATCTATGCGAATAGCTAAGCATCACTTGATAATGACCTTGGTCCTCTGGTAGGGTAAGTCAGATGCCATGAAAGCTTTAAACAAACAAGGAATCCCTTGAGCTCTTTTTTTTAGAATGAAAAACTTCAGTGAACTTCTAATCCCTGCATCAAGGTGAGCCAACACACAACCCATTTTCTACAAAGTTCAGAGAAAATGAACCGTCGTGGCTAATGTTACTCTTGACAAAAAAATATGCTAATTAGAACCGACCCCTTGTCGTACAAATGCTACTTTGGTGAACACGAAGGACAGCACGGCAACGTCATAGACGATGAAGCGTCTTGGACCTATCCACACAGTCAACATAGTGACACCCTCCATCGAGATGCCTAGGAGCTGTTAGGTTACTCGCATGAATTTTTGCCTTTTTGCATCTGTGACCCAGTTGAACCTCTTTGAGGAAATGCAAGCTCTGGGCCACATTCAACATATTGTTTGGTACTCTGAATTGCACCACTAGACACATTCATGGCTGGCGTTTGGTTGCCTACTTATGTGTTTTAGGGGTGTGCATATGCAAATTACAGTTGTTTGGCTGTGTGCAAATATGTTGATGTACTCACCCCTCCCAAATGTGGTGGGCTTACCATCACACTACACGCCACCACACTACCCAACAACAAAGAGCACCAATAAGAAGATAAACCCATAGCATCTCAATAACTAACA
>NC_041389.1:686640200-686645012 GCF_002162155.2 Triticum dicoccoides | reverse complement strand
ATAAGTTTCCCATGTGATATGTGGTCTAGTTGTTGGGAAAATTTGCAAATATGAATTTCGACTTTATTTGCAAAATCTCTCGAGAATTTGTAAAAATGGGCATAACTTTTGCATACTAACTCGGATGAAAAAGTTTTTTATATGAAAAATCATCTACTCGAAAAGTTACATCCAAATTTAACGGGGGGAACTTCGTTAAACATTTTCAAAATCCTCAAAAACCTAACAGAAAAAAGTTATGGGCCTTTTTAGATCTAGAGTGGAAAAAATCGAAAAAAATACAAACTGTGTTCAAACAATGGTCAAACTAATTATTCTACAATATTAGTGTTACTAAATAATTATTTCTGTTATTTTGAATTTTGTTCAAATCTGGTCACACTATGGTCAAACAATGGTCAAACTAATTATTGAAGAAATATTAGTGTTACTAAATAAATATTGTTTTTTAAAACAATAGTTTCAAACTCAAACAGTGAAATGTGTCACTTCATGCTCAAGCAAAATTCCTGAAGGTTCATAGGATTGACATCTTACTATTGTCAGGAAAACAACAAGTGCAGACTTGGAAATGAGGGAGAATAGAACCCGGAAGTTAAGCGTGCTCAGGCTGGGGAGTGGGAGGATGGGTGACCGTTCGGGAAGTTAGATGATTTGGAATGATGAGGGGTGATTAGAGATTAGAGGATAAATTGAGCAGTGATGAGGGGTGGTGATTAGAGATTAGAGGTTAAAATAATTCAGAAATTTGAAAATAAAAAAAAATCAAAAAAATTCAAAAAAAAAATCGTAAAATTTCCTTTAGTCCCGGTTGGTGTTACCAACCGGGACTAAAGGTGGAGCTCCACGTGGCCGCGGCCTTTAGTCCCGGTTCGTTTAAGAACCGGGACTAAAGGGGAGAGGCATTAGTAAGGACCCTTTAGTCCCGGTTCAAAAACCGGGACTAAAGGGCCTTACCAACCGGGACAAAAGCCCCTTTATCTACTAGTGTCATAAGCCAGGCGGGTAGGAGAGACCGGCCAACGTTGACGAGGACCCGGCCAATATCAGGGCCGCCGAAGGCGCCGCTGCAACACTCCTGGTCATGTGCACAGGAAAGGTACTGGCCACTGCCCTGGATGTACCGGTCGCTACCATCAACAAACCCTAGTCTTAGGCTGGCCCGATGCGCCCTTGGTAACTGCTGAATGGGGTAAAAAAACACTACCTCGGGCTGGCTCGATGCGCTCCCCGTAGCCGCTGGCGAGGAGGAAGCAGTACCCGCTCCCATCGCCACCAATGAACCGCTAGTAGTAGCCGGCTAGTCAATGGTCGTGGACCACATCCACCGGAAGTAGAACGGGGAGGACGACCAGATTGGGGCCAAAAGATTACCAACCGACCTGATCGCCGTCAACCCACCAGGCATGCCGTGGAGTAGGGGAGGGGAGGGGGAGGCAAGCTTTTGGCTCAGCCCTGGGAGAAACTAATTAGAAGGTGAGAGAGAGAGAGAGAGACTTAAGAGTCTGTGTGAAAACAAGGGTGAGTAGTGAGGGGAGGGAACGCGTGGAGTTATAAAGTGTCACGCTTCCCAGGCTATCGGCACGTGCGGCTCGTCTGGGCCTGGCCCAAGTAAAATGGCTGATTCAGCCATTCCCACTCAGTCTGGCCCGAGACTGTTTTCTGATTCTTGCGGGCCGTGTAGCCAACCATACATGCCAAATTTATATCCAACAGGTCTGGCTGAGGGAAATGCAGGTAACCAAACATGCCACTAGTCTTTTGTCTTTTTGAGTCTGCATACTAGTTTGGAGCAGATGCTCTGTATCCACGTCGCTCTTGTGTTTTCAGTTCGCTATCGTAGCCTTGAGACCTTTTACTTGCTTGATGGGACTTTATTAATTGCTGAAAAGCTGGGTGCGTATCACGCCTCGGTTCAAAAAAACAACTAATCGACAAAACATATATAATTCTGCCGCAAGAGCATCCATGGATTTGATCTCTTATCGTTCTTGTTCTTGTGCTAGTTCTTCCTGACCTGCAAGCATGCCCACGCATGGACTGGTAGACAGTCGTCATGGAATTAATCAGCAGAGAAGCGATCCAGCCTATATGAGGGGAACAAGCTAGACACGTGTATGGAACGTTCCTCATGCATACGTACATACGACGAGAACGAGGAACCAGTTGAAGAAGCTAGTGTAGGAAGTAGCTGTGCGGGGAAGAAGCCAAGGAGGCCGACACCGCACACCCCTCACGTCCCACCTGCGTCTTCCCGGTCGCGTCCACCATTGATCGATCAATTAACACGGTGCTACAGTTGTCTCGACCAAGCCATTGCGCTCATCACAGCACCATCAAACAATATTGCAGCGTCTTTGGTCCAGAGTCACTAGTAGAAAAGGGGGCAAAGGTCCAAGCCGGGTCAGCCCATTAGTCCCGGTTCAGTCTAGAACCGGGACCCATGGTGGCATTGGACCCGGTTCGTGAGCCCCGGGGTCCGGTCGGGCCACGTGGACCATTGGTCCCGGTTCGTCTGGATCTTTTGGTCCCGATTGATGGGACGAACCGGAACCAATGGGCCTCGCTCCTGGCCCACCATCATTGGTCTCGGTTGGTGGCATGAACCGGGATCAAAGGCTGCCCTTTAGTCCCGGTTCATGCCACCAACCGGGACCAATGAGGCGCCCATATATACCCCTCGCTTAAGAGCAGAGCACACTGCTCTGTTTTTTCTGGCCGCCGAGCGGGAGAGGGCTTGGTGGTGCTCTAGCTCACCTCCTATGCACACAAAGTGTTCGATGGAATGCCCGAGCCACACTACTTAAGCTTTCTCCTCTCCAAGCTCGACCTCCAAGCTCCATTTTCCTCAATATTTGTCTAGGTTTAGTAGTCCGTCGCGTCGATCTCATCGCCGACACCACCGTGGTGAGCCTCTTGTTCTTATCTTCTTTCTGAAAGGAATATTATTCTTACTTGTATGTTTAGATAGATACTTGTATTATTTTCTTACTTTTATTATTGCATCTTATATACTGCGATGGTTTTGGTATCCGCCCCCGTCGGCCCTCGTCCTGTCTATGATTCGGATGTGATATATATTATCTTTTTAGTAAAGTTAATCACAAACTTGTGATTCACACAAATTTCAAAGAATTCAAATTTTAACTATTCAAATTTATAATTTTTCTAAAACTAATGGCACTAACAGAAAGTTTATAATTTTTCTAAAACTAATGGCACTAACAGAAAATTTATAATTTTGCTGACCTAAAAAACAAAAAGAATTAAAAAATAAAGCAAAAAACAAAAGAAAATAAATAATGCAGAAAAGGAAATAAATAATGCAGAAAACAAAACAAAAATACTGGAAACAAAATAAAAAGAGCAACAATAAGTATTTTATTGTAAGTAGAAACAAAATAAAATAAATAAAGCAACAAACGGAAAAAAAAGTGTTTTCAAATTTGAAAACTAATGGCACTAACAGAAAGTTTATTGTAAGTAGAAACAATGATTGTGTGCCTCATCTGATGTATACGCACGGTCGCCTTGATGTTTTGAACATACAACCAGGTCGTCCTACGAATCTCAACTGTCCATACCGGATTTCTAAAAGAAGTGGAGACATGACAATCAAAGAATGGAAAAAATGTATGGACAGTCATAAGGAGCTTCTTGGAAGCAAAAGGAGGCGAAGCGTAAGAATTAGAGACATGATGATCTCCATTCTTCATAATGGAGAGTCAGGGTCTATATTGTTTTATGCTATTTTACCTTAAGGGTATTTAGGTCCTACCTGATACTGATGATCATGTGCTAAGAACAATTATGTAGGGTTGGGTTCGATGACTATGAGGATGATGATCGTATGAGTTGTTATTAATTACGAGTAGAAGTTGTATGATGATGCATGATTAGTAGGACTTGTTATTATATATGATAATGTATGATGCGAGCATGCATGAGTTATTATATATCAGCGGGTGAAATGAACATAGCAGTAGCGTTGCTAAACCAAGGACGAAGATATAAGAGAGGACACTTCTCTCTATTACCTAGCTAATAACAACCTAAAATTAACCCCCAAAACCCCTAAACCAGCCACTTTTTTTTTAAAAAAAAAACCTCAGCTCCAGCCAGCCGCTGACACGTGGAAGCCTTTTGGTCCCGGTTCAAGAACCGGGACAAAAGGCCCTCACCAACCGGGACAAATGCCCTGTTTTCTACTAGTGAGTTATCCTACCTCCACTACATGGGCTACTGAGAAGGGGTATCGTGCTGCTTGGCCTCGTTTTCCGGTCAGCTTGGCGCTTGATCTTTGCAATTGAAGGTGCATGTAGTGCCGCGTCACCACGTATGCAGTCACTAAAGTAGAAGCCTCTGCTGCTTCCTCGATATGGCATATGGCGCGAGAACATGGCGTACAGTATGTCGGATACAGGAGGACACATCGGCTAGTGGAAGGCCAAGGATCGAACAAATAGACCCAGGCACCCAGCTGGATGCGATGGAGGTAGATTCCACTAGTACGTGCATGCTTTAGTTCGGAGGGCCGATGCATAATTCCCGATGTCTTCTATGCCTACGCTACCAAACTCTTATCCTTATTGTTAGAAGGAAGAGATGGATTTGGTGGAATAGTTTGATGTATTGCTTGAGCCTCGTGGGCATATATATAGGAGTACAATGATCTACTCGGAGTACAAGACAAGCCAGAACAAATCCTAGTCTATCTCGTCATTCCTAATAATCACGATACTTAGCATCCCCCCGTAGTCACAACGGTAGCGACGCAGACAGTGAGACTAGAGAAAAATCCGAAGGCAAGAC
>NC_041389.1:686638596-686639979 GCF_002162155.2 Triticum dicoccoides | reverse complement strand
GACGCATCGCGGAGTCGTGGTTGGAGTGGAAACCAACGAGGTTGCTCAAGCAGGCGGTAGCCCTTTGTGCCGTTTGTCGATGTAGCCAAGAGCATGGGTGGTGGAGCCGTGGTCGACGTAGTCGTGCGAAGAATGCCGTGGTCGATGTCGAGTCGGGGTAGCCTGTGTCGAGGAAGTCGCCGTGGAGCCGCGGGCGCAAGGGGCGCCGAGTTAGTCATGGGCGCAGTGGTGTCGAAGTAGGGTACGCCTGGAAAAAGATGGTGTTGACGACGCGTCACGGCGAGTTTGCCAAGCCCGGGGACATATCATGGACGACGGCACACACCGGTGTTGCCAACACCGGGCATGCGTAGACAGACGAAGACGAAGTTGACGAAGCGCCGACTAGGCTTGCCAGGCCCGGGGACACGACGTGGATGAAGGCACGCATTAGTGTTGCCAGCACCGGGCATGCATAGACGAGGGACCTGCACGAGCTGTACGCCATGTCGGAGAAGTCGGAGGGGCCAGCAGAGAAGAACTCAACGACGATTGCGGCGTCCATCGGTGCGGGGCCGATGTCACCAACGGTGGTCGGAGTAGACGAAGTGGTCGGGGTAGATGACGGCGACGCTGGCGACGGGCTGGTGCTTGACAAAGATGAAGGGAGGTGGACGGGCGACGACGGCGGCTATGGGGGTAGCAGCGGCTGCGGACGTAGAAGAGTGGCGGCGGCGGCCTGACGGCGGCGGCAACGGTTAAGTTAGGAGCGCGGTGGCGGTGCTCGAAGTAGGCGAGGAGAACCCAACAGTATGACGAAGACCGGCGCGGTCGGTGGCGTTCCCGCGCCAAGGGAGACGGCGCAGTGACGGCAGAGTGGACCGCGGGCCGCGACACTAGGGCCCAAAGGGGCGACACAGCAGCGGCAGGCAGGTCGGGGCGACGGCAGGAAGACCTCGGGGCAGCGGCGGGGACCGCAAGCCGTGACGCGGCGGCCGAAGGGGTGACGCAACGGCGGTTCGCAAGTCGGTGCAACCGCGGGGACGGCCTCGGGGTGGCGGCGGGGACCGCGCATCGCGACACTACGGCCCGAAGGGGTGACGCAGCAGCGACGCAGGAGTCGATGCAGCCGTGAGGAGAACCACGGGGCGGCGGCGCTGCGGCCCGACGGGGCGACGCAGCGGCAGCCCGATGCTCGATCGATGGAGAGGCGCACTGAACTCGGGGACGATCTTCACTCGCTTTCTCGCCCGCGCCGAACCCGTCGTCTGCCGCCGCCGCACTGCTCCTCACCGAGGTACTCCCTCCTCCCCCTCCTCCTCCGGCCGCCCTCCTTCAACCGCCCCTCCCTCCTCCTCCTCCGCCCGCCTCCTCCCTCCCCCTCCTTCGGCCGCCCATCCCTCC
>NC_041389.1:686634310-686637779 GCF_002162155.2 Triticum dicoccoides | reverse complement strand
GATTCCACCGGCCTCCCCCTCCTCCTCTCTCCTTCCTCCTCCCTACATCTTTTTTTTCTGTTTTTCACTATAGTTTTTTACTATTGTATAACGTAGTTTTTTTACTGTTTTTAGTAAGTGTTTAAAATAATTAGTAAGTAAATTAATAAACTAGTTGAACTAGTTTAGTTTTAGTAATAACTAGTTGAATTAATAGAGATAATGTATTTTTAGTAAGAAAATCAATATAACTAGTGGAACTAGTTTATTTTTAGAAAGAACTAGTTTATTTCTATTTATAGTAAGTTTATTTTTAGTAAGAACTAGTTAAATTAATAGAACTACTTGAACATGTCACATTTGTTGTTATTTTTTTAGTTTAAGCAATTATTCCCGCATCGACCTCCACTACTAGGGAAATCCCTAGCAGTAGTGCGGGTTTTGTGCTCACTAGTAGGCGGGAGGGCGCGCTACTAATAAGGCGCTACAGCTATTGCTTAGCAGCAGCGCGTGCCTGCCCGCGCTACTGCTAGGACAAATAGCTGCAGCGTTTGTTCGGTACCACGCTGCTGCTAAGGTAACTACTTGCAGCGTGTTTTCTGTCCATCGCTACTAGTACTTTTTTTAGTGTATTTATGCGCCATCGTACAAATATTGGTACAATACCAGTTATGAGGTTTACATCATTATGTCCAACAGTGTGTCAAATGAAGGTGGATTAGGTTCAAGTGGAGGCAATATGTGGTGCATGTCAAAAGTATACTACTAATCAAAACTTGATCTAGTTTGGACTAGCAGTACTTTCGATGTGCACCACATGTTGCCTCCAATTGAATCTAATCCGCCAGCACAAGCTATTTAATCATCCTCATAGTCATTACCACCAACAGTATTTATTTCAGTCTCAAAAAAATAGTATTTATTTAATCACCACTAACACCAGCTAATAATAATCATCACAGTCATTACCACCAACACTAGCTATTTTATCATCATAGTAATATAGTGTAGAACATCATCATCCTCAAACTCATTTCTAGCTAGCTAATCACTCCTGCTACTCTCTCTTAGGTAAAATAACATAAAACATGTATAGCTCTCCTCCTTGATCATGCTGGAGCATGCAGATAAACCTGTCTCCTAATCGTGGGTAGCATATCTGTTTGCTGCCCCCTAGTACTTCTCTGCGCTCCCCCATCACATATTTGGTCCAGTCTTGCACTATTAAGCATCCGTCGCTAATCTTGAATGCACTAAAGTAATCTGTAGGATATCTTGGCCGTAAGCTGATAATACTCATGGTACCTTTAGTCTCGATCCCATAAGGCACAACATTCATCGGGAGTCCCTGTTGAAGAACATCGTATGTTAACATACTTAGCAATGAAGTTTAGTTTCAAAAATAATGTATGGAAAAGATGCACTGATGACAAATAGTAAAAATCTTACCAGCCTTCCTAAATAGATGTGACCGTAGTTCATTACGAACACTATTGGTCGCAAATTTTCAGTACTAACATTTCTAAATGCAAGAAGAAAATTTGTCTTGACAGTATCAAGATCCTCAAGCCATGAAACATAATGACTTAGCTCCTCGCAGTTGAGTTCAGCCCCAGGACAGTATACGGTCCTGTCTACCAAGCGCTGGACATGTTTGCTTGCACCGAAATAAGCTGACAATACAAATTAGTTGTCAACTATTTTTGAATAAACAATATCAAAGACATAAATATGGTTGAGAAACTTACATAATGGTATAACTGGAGGCGTCTGCACATCGACCCAGATGTCGGTATTACCTTCAATATCATCTTCCGGACGAATATCAAAGGTGATAACCATATCAGGCTCAAATGCATAAGTCTTGCATAGTGCTCGCCATGTTTTGCATCCAAAATAGGTGTAGTCGTCTGAATTGTACAATTTTGCATGGAAAATATAACCATGCTCGGTCTTCAAGTAAACTTTCTTTTCCTCCATACTATGACTGAAACCTATCTTATCCAATACAAAAACTCTTGCATGGTAGGGGATACGCTAGTAGAATAGTAAAAAAATATAAGTGGAAGCAAATGAAGCAGATGTCATGCTTAATTATGAAAAAAGACTTGTTGCTGTGACTTACTGTATCCACTTCGAAGTTCTCGTCCAGCTTGATGCTGAAGCGCCTATCATCATCTAGGAAGATTCCGTCACATAGGCCGCGCTCGTCTTCGCAGTATTTGGAAATACCGAAATCCTTTTCGTCGTCAGACATTTCCTATGTTCATAGTTAAAACAGTAATTGAAAATCGATTGAAGACAACAACCAAGATACTCAACAAACAAATCCGGGGCACTCGATATTTCCTACATATTCTGGCACAAGTCATGCCAAAATTCACGGAAAAATCTGGCATGACCTTTGCTAAAATAGGACATATCGAGCGCCTGAAATTTGCCGGAACGGAAATGAATCAACACTCCGGCAAAACATAGGCCACTCGGAGGTGTAACCTGCAAACATGACGGGCCACTTGGATAAGGAGCAACAGAAGATATACATTTCAAAATATCTTATAGGACTCAAATTAGCATGCATTCAATAAGCAAAAGTAAATCATCTCATACGTCCGAACATCGTCGAATATTATCACTAATACATCATGAATAGTGTCATACATATAACATCACTAATACAACTAAAACCCTAGCACACGACGGGTATCGGCGCGGGCGGTGCACACCCACAGAGAAGGAACCATCACGGGATCATAGCTCCAGTGAGATCCCCGAAGAACCTGCCAGGTATTGGAGAACGACTTGTGCTCCAATGCAAACAAGTAGCGACGGACGTGCGCGTCATCCTCACTGACACGGTGACGCACCACCTCCGCAGAGTCCTCGAGCCTCTCGATCGTCACTGGCCCACGCGACCGCCACCAAAGAAGGTTCGGGTCAACGACAGGCTGGCTCCTCACCAACCTGCCCCCCAGTAGGTAGCGCCTCCCAGTACCACCCCGGCGGAGCCCAATCCCGGACATGGCCGATCTGGTCAAGCAGGTGTCGTCCTCTGCCGACTCGACGACGAGGATGCGGGATAGGCATCGTCCACGTCGAGGCGGGAAAAATTGCTTTAACTAAAAAATATGAACAAGTTCTTACTAACTAGTTCTATTAATTCAACTAGTTCTTACTAAAAATAAACTTACTATAAATAAAAATATTCTAGTACCTAATTAGTACCTAGTTCTTAATATGCAACGAAAATAAACTTACTATAAATAAAAATAAACTTAATATGCAACTAAAATATAAAGAAACCCTAGGAAGAGGTAGGGGCGAGGGAGGAGCGGGCGTGCTCACCTCGGGTGCCTGCGACGAGGGAGGGGCAGGGCGGCGTCGAGGTCGGGGTCGGGGCTCGGGCGCGCGGCGGATGGCGCCCGACGTCGAGGTCGGGGTCGGGGCGGCGTTGAGGTCGGGGGCGGGGGCGGCGTTGAATCTGGGGTCG
>NC_041389.1:686628892-686634185 GCF_002162155.2 Triticum dicoccoides | reverse complement strand
GTCGGGGTCGGGGCTCGGGCGCGCGGCGGATGGCGCCCGACGTCAAGGTCGGGGTCGGGGCGGCGTTGAGGTCGGGGGCGGGGGCGGCGTTGAATCTGGGGTCGGGGTGGCGTCTGGGGCGGCGTTGAGGTCGGCGGCGGGGGCGGCGTTGAGGTCGGGGGTCGAGGCGGTGTAGAGGGTGCGGAGAGCGCGCGGCGGCCGACGGGTGACGGCGGTGGCGAGAGTGGAGAGAGTTGGATTTGGGGGAAAGTGGCGTGGGGAAGGACGAACCCCGTGGTTAAGTCAGAAGTAGCAGTAGCACGTTCCGGGAAAAGCGTTGCTGCTATCTTAGCTATAGCGCGCTCTCTGATACACGCTACTGCTACTCCTTTCTCTTTTTCCCCTTTTTTATTTAGTTTTCTTCACATTTTATTTGTTTCCTTTCACCTTATTCTATTTATTTCATTTTCAGTTACCTTTCCATTTTCTTTCCATTTAATTTTATAACCTTTAGCAGCAACAAGTTTTTATATTAAAATGCGCTGCAACAAACAGCGTAGCGGTAGCGCGGTTCGTCATAGATCGCTACTACTATGTGTAGCCTATGGGCTAAGCCGTGGGAATTTTAGTAGTAACGTGTGTACAGCAAGACGCGCTACTGCTAGATCTTTATCTGCAGCGCGGTTACCTCAGGTGCGCTACTGCTAATTAGCACCAGCGTGCTTTTTTGACCCACGCTACTGCTAAAGTTCTGTGTATAGGGTTTTCCCTAGTAGTGCTCGACAATGCCTATCCCGCATCCTCGTCGTCGATACCCGTCGTTCGCTAGGGTTTTAGCTGTATTAGTGATGCTATATGTATGATACTATTCGGATGTATTAGTGATAACTTAGTGTTTTTGTTTTTGCAGAAATCAAGGAGCCCCTCCATCATCCCCACCGTCGTCCCCGTCACCGATCCTCTCCGACCTCGAGGTGAGACCAGCCAAATCTCCATGTCAATATGAGTCCTATAAGATATGATGTAGATAAAAACATGTATATCTTGTGTTGCGCAAATAGGATATGTGGTTGCCCAAGTGGCCAGTCATGTTTGCAGGTTACACCTCCGAGTGGCCTATGTTTTGCCGGAGTGTTGATTCATTTCCGGCAAATTTCAGGCGCTTGATATGTCCTGTTTAAGCAAAGGTCATGACGAAATTTTCCGTGAATTTTGGCATGACTAGTGCTAGAATATGTAGGAAATATCGAGTGGCCTGGATTTTCTAGAAAGATAATTAAATGATATTTTGGGTTGACTTTAAGACTGTCGAGGCCGAAGAATCCCGAAGGTTGTTGTGGGGGTCGTTTCTCCTTCTTCTCCGGGTGCTAGACCTTTGTTATGTACTAGGGGAAGGAGGAGTAACGACCATCACCGACGGTCGCAAATGTCAGAGAGGAATCAATGAGGGAGAGTATCCACCATATATGAGAGGACGAAGAATGCCGACTGTTGTCGTGGGGGTAGCTTCTCCTTCGTTCCCATGTGCTAGACAATTTGGTGTAATGCACTCGGGAACGAAAGGAGGAGCTACCATCACCGACGGTCGAATATATACACCACATGAGCTGAGAGTTTTCAAGAAAAGACTCGACAGACCCATAGTCAACCCGTGATGAATAATAATGATCTAATTTAGTTTTTGTAGTACATATATTTAATTGTACAAGTTTAATCATTGAATTATGAACATAGGAAATGTCGTCGGACGAACAAGGTCCCGGGGAGTGCTCCTGGTGTGGCGACAACCGAGGTTTCTGCGACAGGCCTCACCTGGATGAAGGTCGGCGCTTCAGCATTAAGCTCGAGGAGGCCTTCGATTGTGATACGGTACGCTACGACGCTAAGTGTTTTTTTTCATAATTAAGCTCGACTTCTACTACTTCAATGTGTAATTTTCGTCTTTTACAATTCGACTAGCTTATCCCATGCCATGCAAGACGCTATGTCTTGGAGAGGATGGGTTTTGAAGATCATGAGAGGAATGAAACAAAGAAAATTAACCTAAGGACTCATCATGGTATGGATTTTGAGGTAAATCTATACAATTCTGAGAGCGTATCCAATTTTGGTTGCCCGGGTTGGGAAGCACTTTGCAAGATGTACGATTTTCAAGATGGTATGTTTGTCACCATGGATCTTGGTGATCCTGACATCGACCAAGACAATTTGGACATTTGGGTTCTTGTTGATACGTTTCCAATTCTACCGCTATGTGAGTTCCTCAAACATAGTTATTAAGTAATTTATAGCTTATTTTCATCCTTCAAAGAGTGTGCGGAAGATGGTAGACAGAACCAACTACACTGATGACTCTGAGTTAACTTATCAGGAGAAAAATCATCTGGTCGCATATTGTACTAAAATTGAGAATTACAATGCCTTCTATCGAACTCCTCCAAATTATGGTGAATACGTGCCACTAGTGCACGTGTTGAACAACGATAACTTCCATGGAAATATCCTCGTAAGATTTTTTACTATTACGACATCCATGTATCTTTTGCATACTTCTAAAACTGAACTACATTGCTAACTATGAAGTTATTACTATGTTTTTCAACAGAAAATCCCGATGGATTGTGTGCCTCATTTGATGTATCCGAATGGTCGCCTTGATGTTTTGAACATACAACCAGATCGTCCTACGAATCTCACCTGTCCATACCGGATTTCTAAAAACAGTGAACACATGATAATGAAAGAATGGAAGAAATGTATGGATAATTGTAAGGAGGTTCTTGGAAGCAACATTGTGCGAAAGGCAAGAATTGGAGACATGATAATCTCTATTCTCCATAATGGAGAGTCAGGGGCTATCTTGTTTCATGTTATTTTACCTAAGATAATATAGTAGGTCCTGAGAGAATGTAGTAGGTCCTATGAGCTACAATATGTTTATGAGAGTTGATGATGATGAGTAGTTGTGATTATATCTACTGACTAACTTGTGTGTGATGTCTCATTGATGAAAACGATGATCATGAGGAGGTGTTATATGACAATGATTTATTATGATGATAAGTTGTTAATGATATGATGATGATGATGATGGTATTTATTATATCATTGGGTGAAAGAACCGTGGATTACTTTCATGTGGATGTCCATCCACTTGAAACTAGTCCACGCTTCTTTCCCCCACTGATGTAATAACTCATTATGATGTAAAATCATTCTCTAAATTGCTGCAGTATGAAAACTTGTATAAAGGTGTATGAATACAACATGAAATAAAAAAGAAATACGGAATAGTAGTAGTAGCGCGTGCTAGGAGACACGTACTACTAATTACCAGTAGCGCTCATAGTAGAAAGCGCTGCTACTAAGTCGATAAAAGAAGTAGCGTGCTCTGACAGACGCTACTGCTAACATTTAGCTGTAGCGCCTTACTAGTATAGCGGTACCCCGCGCTACTGATAGGCTTTAAACAAGCGCTACTGCTAGGGTTTTCCCTAGTAGTGTAGTCAAAGAAACGCCCTTTTATATGTTTCCTGATAAAAACATTACACCAATACTTAGTGAAAGAACATAAGGAACTACGACTTACTCTCCGTGGATAAATGCACATGTTTTTTGGATTTGAAGGCCAGCAATTACTAAATTTGTTTTGAGCTATGAAATTGATATTACTAGATACACTATTTTACTTGGCATCATGTTTCGATCTAAGCGAATAGCTAAGCATCTCTTGATAATGACCTTGGTCCTCTGGTAGGGTAAGTCAGATGCCATGAAAGCTTTAAACAAACAAGGAATCCCTTGAGCTCTTTTTTTTAGAATGAAAAACTTCAGTGAACTTCTAATCCCTGCATCAAGGTGAGCCAACACACAACCCATTTTCTACAAAGTTCACAGAAAATGAACCGTCGTGGCTAATGTTACTCTTGACAAAAAAACATGCTAATTAGAACCGACCCCTTGTCGTACAAATGCTACTTTGGTGAACACGAAGGACAGCACGGCAACGTCATAGACGATGAAGCGTCTTGGACCTATCCACACAGTCAACATAGTGACACCCTCCATCGAGATGCCTAGGAGCTATTAGGTTACTCGCATGAATTTTTGCCTTTTTGCATCTGTGACCCAGTTGAACCTCTTTGAGGAAATGCAAGCTCTGGGCCACATTCAACATATTGTTTGGTACTCTGAATTGCACCACTAGACACATTCATGGCTGGCGTTTGGTTGCCTACTTATGTGTTTTAGGGGTGAGCACATGCAAATTACAGTTGTTTGGCTGTGTGCAAATATGTTGATGTACTCACCCCTCCCAAATGTGGTGGGCTTACCATCACACTACACGCCACCACACTACACAACAACAAAGAGCACCAATAAGAAGCTAAACCCATAGCATCTCAATAACTAACAGGTCTAAACATGACAATAACTGTATACTACGAGTTTAAAGACAATAGGGGCATGTGCATCCCATGCCCCTACAAAACCTCAGGGTGGTGTTCCCTGACCAAAATGCACAAGTTTAACACCAACGAATGATAGTTTAACACGTTTACATTGTCCTACTAGCATGCAAATTTGTCTTACTCATATCATAGACATACAGTACTAGCAAACATTCATGGTCAACATGTTGTTCATGGTAACCCCTTCAATTGATCATAACATGCATGCAAGAAACTTGCTATTCATAGTAACCTCTTGCATGTATTCATGTACGAATCTTCATATATGCTATGAATGTCAGCAAACGTGCTAGCATAGCACAACATGGAAGCAAAAAACTACACGGGCAACGCTTGGATCATAAATTAGTATCATATCGAATCAAACCGAATTCATTGGGCGCAGAACTCATCAGATTTGTTTCGAATCAAATTGGATCGAAAAATCCTAACTGCCGAAGAAGGGTTGGAGGTACTTACCGACCGCAGAGGTGGAGCACATGGACAAACAAATCCCGCCGACAAAGGTGGAGCACATGGACAAACAAATCCCACCGATAGAGGTGGTCACACTAGTAGAAAAGAGGGCTTTGGTCCACCCCGGGGTTAGCCCATTAGTTCCGGTTCACTCTAGAACCAGGACTAATGGGGGCATTAGTCCCGGTTCGTGCGCCCAGGGGTCACGTTGGCCATTTGTCCCGGTTCGTCTGGACCTTTTAGTCCCGTTTGGTGCCACGAACCGGGACTAAAGGGTGCGATGCCCATTAGTCCCTTTAGTCCCGGTTCGTGGCACCAACCGGGACTAAAGGGTTAGACCTTTAGTCATGGTTCGTGCCACCAACTGGTACTAATGGGGTTTGAGG
>NC_041389.1:686591021-686628459 GCF_002162155.2 Triticum dicoccoides | reverse complement strand
TAAAAGAAAATGATGAAAATGTCAAAAAAATAAAAGAAAATAAGTTTCCCATGTGATATGTGGTCTAGTTGTTGGGAAAATTTGCAAATATGAATTTCGACTTTATTTGCAAAATCTCTCAAGAATTTGTAAAAATGGGCATAACTTTTGCATACTAACACGGATGAAAAAGTTTTTTATATGAAAAATCATCTACTCGAAAAGTTACATCCAAATTTAACGGGGGGAACCCCGTTAAACATTTTCAAAATCCTCAAAAACCTAACAGAAAAAAGTTACGGGCCTTTTAAGATCTAGAGTTGAAAAAATCGAAAAAAATTCAAACTATGGTCAAACAATGGTCAAACTAATTATTCTACAATATTAGTGTTACTAAATAATTATTTCAGTTATTTTGAATTTTGGTCAAATCTGGTCAAACTGTGGTCAAACAATGGTCAAACAATGGTCAAACAATGGTCAAACTAATTATTCCAGAAATAATAGTGTTACTAAATAATTATTGTTTTTTAAAACAATAGTTTCAAACTCAAACAGTGAA
This sequence comes from Triticum dicoccoides, assembly GCF_002162155.2. NCBI lineage: Eukaryota > Viridiplantae > Streptophyta > Magnoliopsida > Poales > Poaceae > Triticum > Triticum dicoccoides. The sequence continues at coordinate 686,627,918 of NC_041389.1, read as the reverse complement.
ATGTGTCACTTCATGCTCAAGCAAAATTCCCGAAGGTTAATAGGATTGACATCTTACTATTGTCAGGAAAACAACAAGTGCAGACTTGGAAATGAGGGAGAATAGAACCCGGAAGGTAAGCGTGCTCAGGCTGGGGGAGTGGGAGGATGGGTGACCGTTCGGGAAGTTAGATGATTTGGAATGATGAGGGGTGATTAGAGATTAGAGGATAAATTGAGTAGTGATGAGGGGTGGTGATTTGAGATTAGAGGTGAAAATAATTCAGAAATTTGAAAATAAAAAAAATAAAAAAATTTCAAAAAAATATTAAAAAAAATCGTAAAATTTCCTTTAGTCCCGGTTGGTGTTACCAACCGGGACTAAAGGTGGAGCTCCACGTGGCCACGGCCTTTAGTCCCGGTTCGTTTAAGAACCGGGACTAAAGGGGAGAGGCATTAGTAATGACCCTTTAGTCCCGGTTCAAAAACCGGGACTAAAGGGCCTTACCAACCGGGACAAAAGCCCCTTTATCTACTAGTGTCATAAGCCAGGCGGGTAGGAGAGACCGACCAACGTTGACGAGGACCTGGCCAATATCAGGGCCGCCGAAGGCGCCGCTGCAACGCTCCTGGTCATGTGCATAGGAAAGGTACTGGCCACTGCCTTGGATGTACCAGCCGCTACCATCAACAAACCCTAGTCTTAGGCTGGCCCGATGCGCCCCTGGTAACCGCTGAATAGGGTAAAAAAACACTACCTCGGGCTGGCCCGATGCGCTCCCCGTAGCCGCAGGCGAGGAGGAAGCAGTACCCGCTCCCATCGCCACCAATGAACCGCTAGTAGTAGCCGGCTAGTCAATGGTCGTGGACCACATCCACCGGAAGTAGAACGGGGAGGACGACCGGATTGGGGCCAAAAGATTACCAACCGACCTGATCGCCGTCAACCCACCAGGCATGCTGGGGTGTGGAGTAGGGGAGGGGAGGGGGAGGCAAGCTTTTGGCTCAGCCCTGGGAGAAACTAATTAGAAGGTGAGAGAGAGAGAGAGAGAGTTAAGGGTCTGTGTGAAAACAAGGGTGAGCGGTGAGGGGAGGGAACGTGTGGGGTTATAAAGTGTCATGCTTCCCAGGCTATCGGGACGTGCGGCTCGTCTGGGCCTGGCCCAAGTAAAATGGCTTATTCAGCCATTCCCACTCAGTCTGGCCCGAGACTGCTTTCAGATTCTTGCGGGCCGTGTAGCCAACCATACATGCCAAATTTATATCCAACAGGTCTGGCTGAGGGAAATGCAGGTAACCAAACATGCCACTAGTCTTTTGTCTTTTTGAGTCTGCATACTAGTTTGGAGCTGATGCTCTGTATCCAGGTTGCTCTTGTGTTTTCAGTTCGCTATCGTAGCCTTGAGCCCTTTTATTTGCTTGATGGGACTTTATTAATTGCTGAAAAGTTGGGTGCGTATCACGCCTCAGTTCGAAAAAACAACTAATCGACAAAACATATATAATTCTGCCGCAAGAGCATCCATGGATTTGATCTCTTATCGTTCTTGTTCTTGTGCTAGTTCTCGCTGACCTGCAAGCATGCCCACGCATGGACTGGTAGACAGTCGTCATGGAATTAATCAGCAGAGAAGCGATCCAGACTATATGAGGGGGAACAAGCTAGACACGTGTATGGAACGTTGCTCATGCATACGTACATACGGCTAGAACGAGGAACCAGTTGAAGACGCTAGTGTAGGAAGTAGCCGTGCGGGGAAGAAGCCAAGGAGGCCGACACCGCACACCCCTCACGTCCCACCTGCGTCTTCCCGGTCGCGTCCACCATTGATCGATCAATTGGCATGGTGCTACAGTTGTTTCGACCAAGCCATTGCGCTCATCACAGCACCCTCAAACAATATTGCGGCGTCTTTGGTCCAGAGTCACTAGTAGAAAAGGGGGCAAAGGTCCAGGCCGGGTCAGCCCATTAGTCCCGATTCAGTCCAGCACCGGGACCCATGGTGGCATTGGACCCGGTTCGTGAGCCCCGGGGTCCGGTCGGGTCACGTGGGCCATTGGTCCCGGTTCCTCTGGACCTTTTGTTCCCGGTTGGTGGGACGAACCGGAACCAATGGGCCTCGCTCGTGGCCCACCACCATTGGTCCAGGTTGGTGGCATGAACCGGGATCAAAGGCTGCCCTTTAGTCCAGGTTCATGCCACCAACCGGGACCAATGAGGCGCCTATCTATACCCCTCGCTTAAGAGCAGAGCACACTGCTCTGTTTTTTCTGGCCGCCAAGGGGGAGAGGGCTTGGTGGTGCTCTAGGTCACCTCCTATGCACACAAAGTGTTCGATGGAATGCCCGAGCCACACTACTTAAGCTTTCTCCTCTCCAAGCTCGACCTCCACGCTCCATTTTCCTCAATATTTGTCCAGGTTTAGTAGTCCGTCGCGTCGATCTCATCGCCGACACCACCGTGGTGAGCCTCTTGTTCTTATCTTCTTTCTGAAAGGAATATTATTCTTACTTGTATGTTTACATAGATACTTGTATTATTTTCTTACTTTTATTATTGCATCTTATATACTGCGATGGTTTTGGTATCCGCCCCTGTCAGCCCTCGTCCTGTCTATGATTTGGATGTGGTATATATTATCTTTTTAGTAAAGTTAATCACAAACTTGTGATTCACACAAATTTCAAAGAATTCAAATTTTAACTATTCAAATTTATAATTTTTCTAAAACTAATGGCACTAAGAGAAAGTTTATAATTTTTCTAAAACTAATGGCACTAACAGAAAATTTATAATTTTGCTGACCTAAAAGCAAAAAGAATTAAAAAATAAAGCAAAAAACAAAAGAAAATAAATAATGCAGAAAACAAAACAAAAATACTGGAAACAAAATAAAAAGGGCAACAATAAATATTTTGTTGTTAGTAGAAACAAAATAAAATAAATAAAGTAACAAACAAAAAAAACAAAAAAAGTGTTTTCAAATTTGAAAACTAATGGCACTAACAGAAAGTTTATTGTAAGTAGAAACAATGATTGTGTGCCTCATCTGATGTATACGCACGGTCGCCTTGATATTTTGAACATACAACCAGGTCGTCCTACGAATCTCAACTGTCCATGCCGGATTTCTAAAAGAAGTGGAGACATGACAATCAAAGAATGGAAAAAATGTATGGACAATCATAAGGAGCTTCTTGGAAGCAAAAGGAGGCGAAGCGCAAGAATTGGAGACATGATGATCTCCATTCTTCATAATGGAGAGTCAGGGTCTATATTGTTTTATGCTATTTTACCTTCAGGGTGTTTAGGTCCTACCTGATACTGATGATCATGTGCTAAGAACAATTATGTAGGGTTGGGTTCGATGACTATGAGGATGATGATTGTATGACTTGTTATTAATTACGAGTAGAAGTTGTATGATGATGCATGATTAGTAGGACTTGTTATTATATATGATAATGTATGATGCGAGCATGCATGAGTTATTATATATCAGCGGGTGAAATGAACATAGCAGTAGCGTTGGTAAACCAAGGACGAAGATATAAGAGAGGACACTTCTCTCTATTAGCTAGCTAATAACAACCTAAAATTAACCCCCAAAACCCCTAAACCAGCCACTTTTTTTAAAAAAAACCTCAGCTCCAGCCAGCTGCTGACACGTGGAAGCCTTTTGGTCCCGGTTCATGTCACCAACCGGGACCAAAGGCCCCCTTGTCTGGGCTGCTCGCAGTGGCCACGTGGAGGCCCATCTGTCCCGGTTCGTGTAAGAACCGGAACTAAAGGGGGGAGGCATTAGTAACGACCCTTTAATCCCGGTTCAAGAACCGGGACAAAAGGCCCTCACCAACCGGGACAAATGCCCTGTTTTCTACTAGTGAGTTATCCTACCTCCACTACATGGGCTACTGAGAAGGGGTATCATGCTGCTTGGCCTCGTTTCCCGGTCAGCTTGGCGCTTGATCTTTGCAATTGAAGGTGCATGTAGTGCCGCATCACCACGTATGCAGTCACTAAAGTAGAAGCCTCTGCTGCTTCCTCGATATGGCATATGGCGCGAGAACATGGCATACAGTAGGTCGGATACAGGAGGACACATCGGCTAGTGGAAGGCCCAGGATCGACCAAGTAGACCCAGGCACCCAGTTGGAAGCGATGGAGGTAGATTCCACTAGCACGTGCATGCTTTAGTTCGGAGGGCCGATGCATAATTCCCGGTGTCTTCTATGCCTACGCTACCAAACTCTTATCCTTATTGTTAGAAGGAAGAGATGGATTTGGTGCAATAGTTTGATGTATTGCTTGAGCCTCGTGGGCATATATATAGGAGTACAATGATCTACTTGGAGTACAAGACAAGCCAGAACAAATCCTAGTCTATCTCGTCTTTCCTAATAATCACGATACACAGCATCCCCCCGTAGTCACAACGGTAGCGACGCAGACGGTGAGACTGGAGAAAAATACGAAGGCAAGACGACGGACACCCCCCCCCCACCCACAGTCGTAACGGCCGACACATCACGGAGTCGTGGCTGGAGTGGAAACCAACGAGGTTGCTCAAGCAGGCGGTAGCCCTTTGTGCCGTTTATCGATGTAGCCAAGAGCATGGGTGGTGGAGCCGTGGTCGAGGTAGCCGTGCGAAGAATGCCGTGGTCGATGTCGAGTCGGGGTAGCCGGTGTCGAGGAAGTCGCCGTGGAGCCGCGGGCACAAGGGGGCGCCGAGTTAGTCATGGGCGCAGTGGTGTCGAAGTAGGGTACGCCGGGAAGAAGATGTTGTTAACGACGCGTCACGGCGGGTTTGCCAAGCCCGGGGACATATCGTGGACGAAGGCACGCACCGGTGTTGCCAACACCGGGCATGCGTAGACGGACGAAGACGAAGTTGACGAAGCGCCGACCAGGCTTGCCAGGCCCGGGGACACGATGTGGATGAAGGCACACATTAGTGTTGCCAGCACCGGGCATGCATAGACGAGGGACCTGCACGAGCTGTACGCCATGTCGGAGAAGTCAGAGGGGCCAGCAGAGAAGAACTCAACGATGATTGCGGCGTCCATCGGCGCGGGGCCGATGTCACCAACGGTGGTCGGAGTAGACGAAGTGGTCGGGGTAGATGACGGTGACGCTGGCGACGGGCTGGTGCTTGACAAAGATGAAGGGAGGTGGACGGGCAACAGCGGCGGCTATGGGGGTAGCAGCGGCTGCGGCCGTAGAAGAGCGGCGGCGGCGGCCTGACGGCGGCGGCAGCGGCTAAGTTAGGAGCACGGCGGTGGTGCTCGAAGTAGGCGAGGAGAACCCAACAGCATGACAAAGACCGGCGCGGTCGGTGGCGTTCCCGCGCCAAGGGAGACGGCGCGGTGCATACCACGGCAGGTCGACGCGCGGTGACGGCAGAGTGGACCACGGGCCACGGCGCTAGGGCCCGAAGGGGCGACACAGCAGCGGCAGGCGGGTCGGGGCGACGGCGGGAAGACCTAGGGGTGACGGTGGGGACCGCAGGCCGTGACGCGGCGGCCCGAAGGGGTGACGCAACGACGGTTCGCGAGTCGGTGCAACCGCGGGGACGGCCTCGGGGTGGCGGCGGGGACCGCGTATCGCGACACTACGGCCCGAAGGGGCGACGCAGCGGCGACGCAGGAGTCGATGCAGCCATGAGGAGAACCACGGGGCGGCGGCGCTGCGGCCCGACGGGGCAACGCAGCGGCAGCCCGATGCTCGATCGATGGAGAAGCGCGCTGAACTCGGGGACGATCTTCACGGGATCTGCGGAGGCGCACGTAACTGACGAGCCAGGTCGGTCGCGCAACGTAGATGAGGCGGATTGTGGCGGCGAGCGGGTGATCAAGCCGATCGCGCGCGAGGTCGGGGACGCCGCTTGGTGGAGGAGTGGTGGCGGCGGAGTCCGGGATGAGGCCGGCGACAATGGACGCCGTGGAACGTCGTGCGGATGAGCTTGTCAGCACCGGCACACGGGCTGTCAAAGCAACACCGGCGCCCGGGCAGTGAGGCCCAAGCGACCAACGGAGCACCGACGCCTGAGTTGAGGCAGCCGACGAGCCTGACGCAGCCGAGAACGAGGCCGACAAGGTAGACCGCCGGGCTGCCATGCAGAGGCGGCGGAGGTGGATGATGTGGATCGATGGGCGAGCCGGCGCGCAAGCAACGACTATGATTGGCCGTCGCATGGCGCGAGGCCGCCGGGTCGGGGCGATGAAGGTGTCCCGGTCGGAGCAGGGCGGTGAGGCCGGCGCAGGGCAACGGGCGGACAGACGCGCGGACGACGGCTGGCCCTGACGGGCCACCTCGGCACGCGTGGCTGCCGGGTCGAAGGAGAGGCCGGCTGGTCACGCCAGGGTTGAAGTAGAGGCGCTCGGTGTCGACGGCGGCGGCGGGCGATGCAAACCGATCCAGTGGGTCGAAAAACCAAAAAGTAGACGCCGATCAAAGAGACCGGCGGAAGAGAGAAAAACCCGGATCAAAGGATCGGGGAAAAGACTCTCTAGGGCAGCCGGTCGACACGACCGGCGAACGAACCTTAGGTACAGGCGGCGCAGCCCCCGACGGCGGTCATGGAGGCCGACCGCCCCAGGGGTGGTGCGCGGGTGCAGAAGCGGCGGCGGCTAGGGTTTAGAACTCGGAAATTGATACCATGTTAGAAGGAAGAGAGGGATTTGGTGGAATAGTTTGATGTATTGCGTGAGCCTCGTGGGCATATATATAGGAGTACAATGATCTATTTGGAGTACAAGACAAGCAGAACAAATTCTAGTCTATCTCGTCTTTCCTAATAATCACGATACTCAACACTTATTGTGCGAAGACACAACAAATGATGCACAATTTGTATAGGGCAATTGTAAGACAAAATGTAAAATCAGGAACATGCTATTCATTTTTCTTTGGGAAGACTAGCGTGTTCCTTATATAAAGGACGTGCGTGGTAGCATCGACATGAAGTGATGGGTCCTCTAGTAGCTCAAATTCTTGGAAGCTTTTAAAGAAAGGAGGACTTTCCTGAGCCTTTTCTTCTCAGACCTCATCGAACTTCCTCGCAAGAAAAAAAAGACCTCGTCGAACTTCTAACCTCTTCATTATGATGATGCACCTAGGCAACATACAACTTATTGTTACAAAGATCATAGAAAATAGAGCCTTGCTGCCAAGTTTCATCCTTTAGGGCATCTCCAACAGCGACATGCGAATTTTCTCCCACATCCATCCACAGACAGTGGGATCAGTCTGCGGACACGGATGCGGGAGGCCGCCATCCAACACTGGCCGCGTATATTATAAACACTTTTTAAACAAACGGGGTGAAATTCGTGCATATAAGGCCGGATTTCATATAAACATGCCGGATTTCATATAAACATGACTGATTTCATACAAACCGAACGAAAGCGGTTACATTTTGGACATATTTTGTTAACTAAAAATGATAACAGAGTAAGATAAAACTAGTCTATGGTTGGCGCCGGCGGATATCCATTCCGACAACATGGCGGATTTAACTAGTCTACTGCCAGCCGCAGCGGATCTCCATTGTCGTCCCCATCTCCGGCCGTGGCGAGGAGGCAATTAGAGGTCGCATCCGTCCTGAGGCATCTTCAATGTGCAGCGATGTGCACTACAGTGGCATGAATGCGGGCAGCTGGCGCCGAGCGGGAACGCGCGCGGGCATGGGAGGAGGGAGTTTGGGTGGGCCGGTATGGTCAGAAGCGGGCTTGGATGGTGTTCGGCGCCCACAAAGCCCCCGCATTTGTCTCCGGTTTACGGAAGAAAGTACGCCCGGACCGCGCCGCGAACCGATACAAGCCTATGTTGGATGGTTGCGTTGTCCGAACAGCAGTTCGAACGGATGGGGGATGGGTGTCTGAGGGTCGGCGTTGAAGATGCCCTCAGCAAGCTGAATAGAGTCACGTTGTCTGGTCCAAATGTCATGTTGCATTGTACATACTAATGCTTTCTCGAGCAAAAACGTGATGCCCATACATAGCAAAAGAATATTATGAACTCCTACTCCCTCCAAGTGCATATACAGGTGATTTTAGGGTTTTAAAAGGTCAAACTTATTACGTGTCTCCATTACATAGAACTTTTTTGCCAACATTGATAGAGAACATTGATATTCTAGTGCTAGATCTATTATTTTTATTTAAAGCGAGCGTTTTGATTTAGGATTGCATTGATTATCTTATCTGACCCTCTATGTTGAAGAATCTACAACCTCAGGTCCGTAGATTTGGGTTTAATTTGTTCTTTGAAAAGAAAACTTTCAACAGTCAAACTAACACGAATCTACTGCCGTCACTAGACTATCACTCGATTAATCACTTGTATTTGACAAATCTAAGGTAGCGGTAGAAGCAAGAATGTGATCCCTAAATGAACCAGGGGATGGAAGGAGGATACACGCCTGATGGCGGCCAACCAAAGCCAAATGTTCTTCAATACCTGACCACCGGACAACGCGTGGTCGTATACTCAGCTTCACTAGGACCATGCTGGGCTGTGATAGCCTGGAGTGGGTTAATTCGCTGGAGGGCCTCCTGGGCCCTTCCTATGAATCGAGTTGCGGTCCACCGTTGTTCCTGTGACATTTCACCCTTCTTTAGTGTTAGCTCGACCCCAAGCCAATGCTCGAGGGAAACTATCCCGCAAGGGAATGAGGTCCTCCCCAGGTTGCCCGGGTAGCCAGGAATCCGACTAGTGAACCAGGCCTTGCTCCACTTGGATATGTCTGCGCTGAACTTGCCGCCGCTGTTGCACCGCAACTGGAACTTGCAAAGGTACCAGGTCTTCATGGAGGATAGCCGGCATGGTATTACAGCACATGGATCATAGGGTAGATCTTGGTATGTTCCGACAGCGCCAGTTTGTGCGCCACCTCACCGACGCATTGGAGCACATGAAAGGGACCAAAGAAATTGAATGCTAGTTTTTGGCATAAGGCTGGAGCTTCGAGTACACCAACCGCACATTGCAAATACGGACAAGATCGCTTGTGGTCGGCCTTGTCTTTCATAGTTTGGCCAGCGCGATTCAAGTGTTGGCGGAGTAGGTGACCATTGTACATCTGTCTTTTGTCCATGCCACGAGCTTGATAACTACCACATCCGCACATTGTTGTCTTGCTGATGCCAAAGAACCGAGGTTTGTGCCCATACAATACTTCAGACGGTGTGGATTTGAGGGTAGAATGGTTGGAGGTGTTGTACCAAAATTCAGCCAACAAGAACCACTCCATCCATCACAACCGACAATTATGCACAAAATAATGTAGATATATCTCCATGCACTGATTGGCACGCTCTGTCATACCATCCATTTGCAGGTGTCGAGCTGAGGAGATATTGAGATTGGTACGGGGTCAGCTTGCAGCGTTCCTGCCAAACTTTGTTGGTGAAGATTCAATCTTGATCCGAGATGATGGCATCTCGAGTTCAATGGAGTTTGAAGACGTAAGCCGTGATTGCCTTTGCCACTTGCATAGCCGAGAAGAGATGTCGAAGAGGAATGAAGTGAGCATACCTCTTCAACTTATCCACCACCATGAGAAGCAATTTTTTAGCCATGAGAGGTAGGCAGCCCCTCCATAAAATTCAGTGTCACCATTTGCCAAGCTTGCTCAGCACGGGCAACGACTGCAGACTGGGGTACTCCACAAGCTCCGGCTTGGCTTGTTTGCGGGAAACCCATGCGCTGACAAAGTATTTTACTATTTGCTTCAGTTGGGGTCACGCAAACTGTCGGATGACACATATTGTAGGTCGCATGCACCAAGAGTGGCTGCCATTGGCTCTAGCATGAAGCTCCTGCAAAAGCTGTTGTTGCATGACAGTGTTGTTGTTGTCGTGGCCCTCTCCCTCGCTAGCCCTAGCTCTCTCTCCCTCGCTGCTGCGCTCGAACGACACGAGGAGGACGAAGACAGAAGGAAGAAGAAGGACACCGGGAGGTTTGCCAGCGCATGAACGCTTTCCTTGAGCTCAAACTCAACACACACACCCCCGGCCATTACATAGAACTTTTTTGCCAACATTGATAGAGAACATTGACATTCTAGTGCTAGATCTATTATTTTTATTTAAAGCGAGCGTTTTGATTTAGGGATTGCATTGATTATCTTATCTGACCCTCTATGTTGAAGAATCTACAACCTCAGGTCCGTAGATTTGGGTTTAATTTGTTCTTTGCAAAGAAAACTTTCAACAGTCAAACTAACACGAATCTACTGCCCTCACTAGACTATCACTCGATTAATCACTTGTATTTGCCAAATCTAAGGTAGCGGTAGAAGCAAGAATGTGATCCCTAAATGAACCAGGGGATGGAAGGAGGATACACGCGTGATGGCGGCCAACCAAAGCCAAATGTTCTTCAATACCTAACCACCGGACAACGCGTGGCCATATACTCAGCTTCATTAGGACCATGCTGGGATGTGATAGCGTGGAGTGGGTTAATTCGCTGGAGGGCCTCCTGGGCCCTTCCTACGAATCGAGTTGCGGTCCACCGTTGTTCCTGTGACATTTCACCCTTCTTTAGTGTTAGCTCGACCCCAAGCCAATGCTCGAGGGAAACTATCCCGCAAGGGAATGAGGTCCTCCCCAGGTTGCCCTGGTAGCCAGGAATCCGACTAGTGAACCAGGCCTTGCTCCACTTGGATATGTCTGCGCTGAACTTGCCGCCGCTGTTGCACCGCAACTGGAACTTGCAAAGGTACCAGGTCTTCATGGAGGATAGCCGGCATGGTATTACAGCACATGGATCATAGGGTAGATCTTGGTATGTTCCGACAGTGCCAGTTTGTGCGCCACCTCACCGACGCATTGGAGCACATGAAAGGGACCAAAGAAATTGAATGCTAGTTTTTGGCATAAGGCTAGAGCTTCGAGTACACCAACCGCACATTGCAAATACGGACAAGATCGCTTGTGTTCGGCCTTGTCTTTCATAGTTTGGCCAGCGAGATTCAAGTGTTGGCGGAGTAGGTGACCATTGTACATATGTCTTTTGTCATTGCCACGAGCTTGATAACTACCACATCCGCACATTGTTGTCTTGCTGATGCCAAAGAACCGAGGTTTGTGCCCATACAATACTTCAGACGGTGTGGATTTGAGGGTAGAATGGTTGGAGGTGTTGTACCAAAATTCAGCCAACAAGAACCACTCCATCCATCACAACCGACAATTATGCACAAAATAATGTAGATATATTTCCATGCACTGATTGGCACGCTCTGTCATGCCATCCATTTGCAGGTGTTGAGCTGAGGAGATATTGAGATTGGTACGGGGTCAGCTTGCAGCGTTCCTGCCAAACTTTGTTGGTGAAGATTCAATCTTGATCCGAGATGATGGCATCTCGAGTTCAATGGAGTTTGAAGACGTAAGCCGTGATTTCCTTTGCCACTTGCATAGCCGAGAAGAGATGTCGAAGAGGAATGAAGTGAGCATACCTCTTCAACTTATCCACCACCATGAGAAGCAATTTTTTAGCCATGAGAGGTAGGCAGCCCCTCCATAAAATTCAGTGTCACCATTTGCCAAGCTTGCTCAGCACAGGCAACGACTGCAGACTGGGGTACTACACAAGCTCCGGATTGGCTTGTTTGCGGGCAACCCATGCGCTGACAAAGTATTTTACTATTTGCTTCAGTTGGGGTCACACAAACTGTCGGATGACACATATTGTAGGTCGCATGCACCAAGAGTGGCTGCCATTGGCTCTAGCATGAAGCTCCTGCAAAAGCTGTTGTTGCATGACAGTGTTGTTGTTGTCGTGGCCCTCTCCCTCGCTAGCCCTAGCTCTCTCTCCCTCGCTGCCGCACTCGAACGACACGAGGAGGACGAAGACAGAAGGAAGAAGAAGGACACCGGGAGGTTTGCCAGCGCATGAATGCTTTCCTTGAGCTCAAACTCAACACACACACCCCAGGCCATTACATAGAACTTTTTTGCCAACATTGATAGAGAACATTGACATTCTAGTGCTAGATCTATTATTTTTATTTAAAGCGAGCGTTTTGATTTAGGGATTGCATTGATTATCTTATCTGACCCTCTATGTTGAAGAATCTACAACCTCAGGTCCGTAGATTTGGGTTTAATTTGTTCTTTGCAAAGAAAACTTTCAACAGTCAAACTAACACGAATCTACTGCCCTCACTAGACTATCACTCGATTAATCACTTGTATTTGCCAAATCTAAGGTAGCGGTAGAAGCAAGAATGTGATCCCTAAATGAACCAGGGGATGGAAGGAGGATACACGCGTGATGGCGGCCAACCAAAGCCAAATGTTCTTCAATACCTGACCACCGGACAACGCGTGGCCGTATACTCAGCTTCACTAGGACCATGCTGGGCTGTGATAGCGTGGAGTGGGTTAATTCGCTGGAGGGCCTCCTGGGCCCTTCCCACGAATCGAGTTGCGGTCCACCGTTGTTCCTGTGACATTTCACCCTTCTTTAGTGTTAGCTCGACCCCAAGCCAATGTTGGAAATATGCCCTAGAGGCAATAATAAAAGTATTATTATATTTCAATGTTCATGATAAATGTCTTTTATTCATGCTATAACTGTATTATCCGGAAATCGTAATACACGTGTGAATACTTAGACCACAATATGTCCCTGGTGAGCCTCTAGTTGACTAGCTCGTTGTGATCAACAGATAGTCATGGTTTCCTGACTATGGACATTGGATGTCGTTGATAACGGGATCACATCATTAGGAGAATGATGTGATGGACAAGACCCAATCCTAAGCATAGCATAAAAGATCGTGTAGTTCGTTTTGCTAGAGCTTTGCCAGTGTCAAGTATCTCTTCCTTCGACCATGAGATCGTGTAACTCCCGGATACCGTAAGAGTGCCTTGGGTGTATCAAACGTCACAACGTAACTGGGTGACTATAAAGGTGCATTACAGGTATCTCCGAAAGTATCTGTTGGGTTGACACAGATCGAGACTGGGATTTGTCACTCCGTATGACGGAGAGGTATCTCTGGGCCCACTCGGTAATGCATCATCATAATGAGCTCAATGTGACCAAGGTGTTGGACACGGGATCATGCATTACGGTACGAGTAAAGTGACTTGCCGGTAACGAGACTGAACAAGGTATTGGGATACCGACGATCGAGTCTCGGGCAAGTAACATACCGATTGACAAAGGGAATTGCATACAGGGTTTGATCGAATCCTCGACATCGTGGTTCATCCGATGACAACATCGAGGAGCATGTGGGAGCCATCATGGGTATCCAGATCCCGCTGTTGGTTATTGACCTGAGAGCGTCTAGGTCATGTCTGCATGTCTCCCGAACCCGTAGGGTCTACACACTTAAGGTTCGGTGACGCTAGGGTTATTAGGAAGACTAGTATGTGACTACCGAATGTTGTTCGGAGTCCCGGATGGGATCCTGGACGTCACGAGGAGCTCCGGAAGGGTCCGGAGGTAAAGATTTATATATGGGAAGTTGTCAAACAGACACCGGGAAGTTTCGGGGTCATACCGGTATTGTACCGGGGCCACCGGAAGGGTTCCGGGGGTCCACCGGGAGGGGCCACCCCTCCCGGGGGGCCACATGGGCTGCGTGGGGCAGGGAGCCAGCCCCTGGTGGGCTGGCCGCACCCCCTCCCTTGGGCCCATGCGCCTAGGGTTGAGGGGGGAACCCTAGAGGGGGCGCCCCCTTGGCTTGGGGGGCAAGCCACCCTCTCCCCTCTCCCCTAGGCCGCCGCACCCCCCCCTAGATGGGTTCTAGGGGGCCGGCCCCCTTCTCCCTTCCCCCTATAAATAGAGGGGTGAGGGGAGGGCAGCCGCACCACCCTCCAAGGCGCAGCCCTCCCCTCCCCAACACCTCTCCTCCTTCGTTGTGTGCTTGGCGAAGCCCTGTCGGAGTACTGCCTCTCCACCATCACCACGCCGTCGTGCTGCCGGTGGAGCTGTCTTCCTCAACCTCTCCTTCCCCCTTGCTGGATCAAGAAGGAGGAGACGTCTCCCGTCCCGTACGTGTGTTGAACGCGGAGGTGCTGTCCGTTCAGCACTTGGTCATCGGTGATTCGAATCACGTCGAGTACGACTACATCATCACCTTGCAAGCTTCCGCACGCGATCTACAAGTGGTATGTAGATGCAAACTCTCTCCCTTGACTCGTTGCTTAGATGAACTCATAGATGGATCTTGGTGAAACCGTAGGAAAAATTTTAATTTTCTGCAACGTTCCCCAACAGTGGCATCATGAGCTAGGTCTATGCGTAGTTCTCTTTGCACGAGTAGAACACAATTTTGTTTTGGGCGTGGATTTTGTCATCTTACTTGCCTCTACTAGTCTTTTCTTGCTCAACGGTATTGTGGGATGAAGCGGCCCGGACCAACCTTACACGTACGCTTACGTGAGACCGGTTCCACCGACTGACATGCACTAGTTGCATAAGGTGGCTGGCGGGTGTCTGTCTCTCCCACTTTAGTTGGAGCTGAATTGATGAACAGGGCCCTTATGAAGGGTAAATAGAAGTTGACAAAATCACGTTGTGGTGATTCGTAGGTAAGAAAACGTTCTTGCTAGAACCCATTTGCAGCCACGTAAAAGATGCAACAACAATTAGAGGACGTCTAACTTGTTTTTGCAGCGATTGATCATGTGATGTGATATGGCCAGAAGTTGTGATGAATGATGAATTGTGATGTATGAGATCATGTTCTTTGTAATAGGATTCACGACTTGCATGTCGATGAGTATGACAACCGGCAGGAGCCATAGGAGTTGTCTTTATTTTTTGTATGACCTGCGTGTCATTGAATAACGCCATGTAAACTACTTTACTTTATTGCTAAACGTTATTCATAGAAGTAGAAGTAGTCGTTGGCGTGACAACTTCATGAAGACACGATGATGGAGATCATGATGATGGAGATCATGGTGTCAATCCGGTGACAAGATGATCATGGAGCCCCGAAGATGAAGATCAATGGAGATATATGATATTGGCCATATCATGTCACAACTATATAATTGCATGTGATGTTTATTATGTTTATGCATCTTGTTTACTTAGGACGACGGTAGTAAATAAGATGATCCCTTACAAAATTTCAAGAAGTGTTCTCCCCTAACTGTGCACCGTTGCTACAGTTCGTCGCTTCTAAGCACCACGTGATGATCGGGTGTGATGGATTCTTACGTTCACATACAACGGGTGTAAGACAGTTTTACACAGCGAAAATACTTAGGGTTAACTTGACGAGCCTAGCATGTGCAGACATGGCCTCGGAACACGGAGACCGAAAGGTCGAACACGAGTCGTATGGAAGATACAATCAACATGAGAATGTTCACCGGCAATGGGTAGTCCGTCTCACGTGATGATCGGACACGGGCTAGTCGACTCGGATCATGTAACACTTAGATGACTAGAGGGATGTCTAATCTAAGTGGGAGTTCATAATTTGATTAGAACTTTATTATCATGAACTTAGTCTAAAACCTTTGCAAATATGTCTTGTAGATCAATGGCCAACGCTAATGTCAACATGAACTTCAACGCGTTCCTAGAGAAAACCAAGCTGAAAGATGATGGCAGCAACTATACGGACTGGGTCCGGAACCTGAGGATCATCCTCATAGCTGCCAGGAAACAATATGTCCTAGAAGGACCGCTAGGTGACGCTCCCGTCCCAGAGAACCAAGACATTATGAATGCTTGGCAGTCTCGTGTTGATGATTACTCCCTCGTTCAGTGCGGCATGCTTTACAGCTTAGAACCGGGGCTCCAAAAGCGTTTTGAGCATGACGGAGCATATGAGATGTTCGAAGAGCTGAAACTAGTTTTTCAAGCTCATGCCCGGGTCGAGAGATATGATGTCTCCGACAAGTTCTACAGTTGTAAGATGGAGGAAAACAGTTCTGTCAGTGAGCACATCCTGAAGATGTCTGGGTTGCACAACCGTATGACCCAGCTGAACATTAACCTCCCAGATGAGGCGGTCATTGACAGAATCCTCCAGTCGCTCCCACCAAGCTACAAGAGCTTTGTGATGAACTACAACATGCAGGGGATGGAAAAGACCATTCCTGAAGTGTTCTCGATGCTGAAGTCAGCAGAGGCTGAAATCAAGAAAGAACATCAAGTGTTGATGGTCAATAAGACCACTAAGTTCAAGAAGGGCAAGGGTAAGAAGAACTTCAAGAAGGACGGCAAAGATGTTGCCGCGCCTGGTAAGCCAGTTACCGGGAAGAAGTCAAAGAATGGACCCAAGCCTGAGACTGAATGCTTTTATTGCAAGGGGAAGGGTCACTGGAAGCGGAACTGCCCCAAATACTTAGCGGATAAGAAGGCCGGCAACACCAAAGGTATATTTGATATACATGTGATTGATGTGTACCTTACCAGTACTCGTAGTAACTCCTGGGTATTTGATACCGGTGCCGTTGCTCATATTTGTAACTCACAGCAGGAGCTGCGGAATAAACGGAGACTGGCGAAGGATGAGGTGACGATGCGCGTCGGGAATGGTTCCAGAGTCGATGTGATCGCCGTCGGCACGCTGCCTCTACATTTACCTACGGGATTAGTTTTGAACCTTAATAATTGTTATTTAGTGCCAAGTTTGAGCATGAACATTGTATCTGGATCTCGTTTAATATGAGATGGCTACTCATTTAAGTCTGAGAATAATGGTTGTTCGATTTATATGAGAGATATGTTTTATGGTCATGCTCCGATGGTCAATGGTTTATTCTTAATGAATCTTGAGCGTAATATTACACATGTTCATAGTGTAGATGCCAAAAGATTTAAAGTTGATAACGATAGTCCCACATACTTGTGGCACTGCCGCCTTGGTCACATTGGTGCCAAGCGCATGAAGAAGCTCCATGCCGATGGACTTTTAGAGTCTCTTGATTATGAATCGTTTGACACGTGCGAACCATGCCTTTTGGGCAAAATGACCAAGACTCCGTTCTCCGGAACAATGGAGCGAGCAACCAACTTGTTGGAAATCATACATACCGATGTGTGCGGTCCAATGAGCGTTGAGGCTCGCGGAGGATATCGTTATGTTCTCACTCTCACAGATGACTTGAGTAGATATGGGTATGTCTACTTAATGAAACACAAGTCTGAGACCTTTGAAAAGTTCAAGGAATTTCAGAATGAGGTAGAGAATCAACGTGACCGAAAGATAAAATTCTTACGATCAGATCGTGGAGGAGAATACTTAAGTCACGAATTTGGTACACACTTAAGGAAATGTGGAATCGTTTCACAGCTCACGCCGCCTGGAACACCTCAGCAAAACGGTGTGTCCGAACGTCGTAATCGCACCCTATTGGATATGGTGCGGTCTATGATGTCTCTTACCGATTTACCGCTATCATTTTGGGGATACGCTCTAGAGACAGCTACATTCACTTTAAATAGGGCACCGTCTAAATCCGTTGAGACGAGACCATTTGAATTATGGTTTGGAAAGAAACCTAAGCTGTCGTTTCTAAAAGTTTGGGGATGCGATGCTTATGTCAAGAAACTTCAACCTGAAAAGCTCGAACCCAAGTCGGAAAAATGCGTATTCATAGGATACCCTAAGGAAATTGTCGGGTATACCTTCTACTTAAGATCCGAAGGCAAGATCTTTGTTGCCAAGAACGGATGCTTTCTGGAAAAAGAGTTTCTCTCGAAATAAGTAAGTGGGAGGAAAGTAGAACTCGATGAAGTACAACCTCTTGAGCGGGAAAGTGGCGCAGCGCAGGAAACCGTTCCTGTGATGCCCACACCCACTAAAGAGGAAAACAATGATGATAATCAAGGTACTTCGGATCAAGTTACTGCTGAACTTCGTAGGTCCACTAGGACACGTTCCGCACCAGGGTGGTACGGCAACCCTGTCCTGGAAATCATGTTGTTAGACAACAATGAACCTTCGAACTATGAAGAAGCGATGGAGGGCCCGGATTCCAACAAATGGCTTGAAGCCATGAAATCCGAGATAGAATCCATGTATGAAAACAAAGTATGGACTTTGACAGACTTGCCCGATGATCGGCGAGCGATAGAAAACAGATGGATCTTTAAGAAGAAGACGGACGCGGATGGTAATGTTACAATCTATAAGGCTCGACTTGTCGCTAAGGGTTATCGACAAGTTCAAGGGATTGACTACGACGAGACTTTCTCTCCCGTAGCGAAGCTGAAGTCCGTCCGAATCATGTTAGCAATTGCCGCATACTATGATTATGAGATATGGAAAATGGATGTCAAAACGGCATTCCTTAACGGGCATCTTAAGGAAGAACTGTATATGATGCAGCCGGAAGGTTTTGTCGATCCTCAGAACGCTAACAAAGTATGCAAGCTCCAGCGATCCATTTATGGACTGGTGCAAGCATCTCGGAGTTGGAACATTCGCTTTGATGAGATGATCAAAGCGTTTGGGTTTATGCAGACTTATGGAGAAGCCTGCGTTTACAAGAAAGTGAGTGGGAGCTCTGTAGCATTTGTCATATTATATGTAGATGACATACTCTTGATGGGAAATAATATAGAATTTCTGGACAGCATTAAGGCCTACTTGAATAAGTGTTTTTCAATGAAGGACCTTGGAGAAGCTGCTTATATATTAGGCATCAAGATCTATAGAGATAGATCGAGACGTCTCATAGGTCTTTCACAAAGCACATACCTTGATAAGATTTTGAAGAGGTTCAAAATGGATCAGTCCAAGAAGGGGTTCTTGCCTATGTTACAAGGTGTGAGATTGAGCTCGGCTCAGTCACCGACCACGGCAAAAGATAAAGAAGAGATGAGTGTCATCCCCTATGCTTCAGCCATAGGATCTATTATGTATGCCATGCTGTGTACCAGACCCGATGTAAACCTTGCTGTAAGTTTGGTAGCAAGATACCAAAGTAATCCCGGCAAGGAACACTCGACAGCGGTCAAGAATATCCTGAAGTACCTGAAAAGGGCGAAGGACATGTTTCTCGTTTATGGAAGAGACGAAGAGCTCGTCGTAAAGGGTTACGTCGACGCTAGCTTCGACTCAGATCTGGATGACTCTAAGTCACAAACCGGATACGTGTATATGTTGAATGGTGGAGCAGTAAGCTGGTGCAGCTGCAAGCAGAGCGTCGTGGCGGGATCTACATGTGAAGCGGAGTACATGGCAGCCTCGGAGGCCGCGCATGAAGCGATTTGGGTGAAGGAGTTCATCACCGACCTAGGAGTCATACCCAATGCGTCGGGGCCGATCAAACTCTTCTGTGACAACACTGGAGCTATTGCCCTAGCCAAGGAGCCCAGGTTTCACAAGAAGACCAGGCACATCAAGCGTCGTTTCAACTCCATCCATGAAAATGTTCAAGATGGAGACATAGAGATTTGCAAAGTGCACACGGATCTGAATGTCGCAGATCCGCTGACTAAACCTCTCTCGCGTGCAAAACATGATCAACACCAGAACTCTATGGGTGTTCGATTCATCACAGTGTAACTAGATTGGTGACTCTAGTGCAAGTGGGAGACTGTTGGAAATATGCCCTAGAGGCAATAATAAAAGTATTATTATATTTCAGTGTTCATGATAAATGTCTTTTATTCATGCTATAACTGTATTATCCGGAAATCGTAATACACGTGTGAATACTTAGACCACAATATGTCCCTGGTGAGCCTCTAGTTGACTAGCTCGTTGTGATCAACAGATAGTCATGGTTTCCTGACTATGGACATTGGATGTCGTTGATAACGGGATCACATCATTAGGAGAATGATGTGATGGACAAGACCCAATCCTAAGCATAGCATAAAAGATCGTGTAGTTCGTTTTGCTAGAGCTTTGCTAGTGTCAAGTATCTCTTCCTTCGACCATGAGATCGTGTAACTCCCGGATACCGTAAGAGTGCCTTGGGTGTATCAAACGTCACAACGTAACTGGGTGACTATAAAGGTGCATTACAGGTATCTCCGAAAGTATCTGTTGGGTTGACACGGATCGAGACTGGGATTTGTCACTCCGTATGACGGAGAGGTATCTCTGGGCCCACTCGATAATGCATCATCATAATGAGCTCAATGTGACCAAGGTGTTGGACACGGGATCATGCATTACGGTACGAGTAAAGTGACTTGCCGGTAACGAGACTGAACAAGGTATTGGGATACCGACGATCGAGTCTCGGGCAAGTAACGTACCGATTGACAAAGGGAATTGCATACAGGGTTTGATCGAATCCTCGACATCGTGGTTCATCCGATGACAACATCGAGGAGCATGTGGGAGCCATCATGGGTATCCAGATCCCGCTGTTGGTTATTGACTGAGAGCGTCTCGGTCATGTCTGCATGTCTCCCGAACCCGTAGGGTCTACACACTTAAGGTTCGGTGACGCTAGGGTTATTAGGAAGACTAGTATGTGACTACCGAATGTTGTTCGGAGTCCCGGATGGGATCCTGGACGTCACGAGGAGATCCGGAAGGGTCCGGAGGTAAAGATTTATATATAGGAAGTTGTCAAACAGACACCGGGAAGTTTCGGGGTCATACCGGTATTGTACGGGGGCCACCGGAAGGGTTCCGGGGGTCCACCGGGAGGGGCCACCCCTCCCGGGGGGCCACATGGGCTGCGTGGGGCAGGGAGCCAGCCCCTGGTGGGCTGGCCGCACCCCCTCCCTTGGGCCCATGCGCCTAGGGTTGAGGGGGGAACCCTAGAGGGGGCGCCCCCCTTGGCTTGGGGGGCAAGCCACCCTCTCCCCTCTCCCCTAGGCCGCCGCACCCCCCTAGATGGGTTCTAGGGGGCCGGCCCCCTTCTCCCTTCCCCCTATAAATAGAGGGGTGAGGGGAGGGCAGCCGCACCACCCTCCAAGGCGCAGCCCTCCCCTCCCCAACACCTCTCCTCCTCCGTTGTGTGCTTGGCGAAGCCCTGTCGGAGTACTGCCTCTCCACCATCACCACGCCGTCGTGCTGCCGGTGGAGCTGTCTTCCTCAACCTCTCCTTCCCCCTTGCTGGATCAAGAAGGAGGAGACGTCTCCCGTCCCGTACGTGTGTTGAACGCGGAGGTGCTGTCCGTTCAGCACTTGGTCATCGGTGATTCGAATCACGTCGAGTACGACTACATCATCACCTTGCAAGCTTCCGCACGCGATCTACAAGTGGTATGTAGATGCAAACTCTCTCCCTTGACTCGTTGCTTAGATGAACTCATAGATAGATCTTGGTGAAACCGTAGGAAAAATTTTAATTTTCTGCAACGTTCCCCAACAGCCAATGCTCGAGGGAAACTATCCCGCAAGGGAATGAGGTCCTCCCCAGGTTGCCCGGGTAGCCAGGAATCCGACTAGTGAACCAGGCCTTGCTCCACTTGGATATGTCTGCGCTGAACTTGCCGCCGCTGTTGCACCGCAACTGGAACTTGCAAAGGTACCAGGTCTTCATGGAGGATAGCCGGCATGGTATTACAGCACATGGATCATAGGGTAGATCTTGGTATGTTCCGACAGCGCCAGTTTGTGCGCCACCTCACCGACGCATTGGAGCACATGAAAGGGACCAAAGAAATTGAATGCTAGTTTTTGGCATAAGGCTGGAGCTTCGAGTACACCAACCGCACATTGCAAATACGGACAAGATCGCTTGTGGTCGGCCTTGTCTTTCATAGTTTGGCCAGCGCGATTCAAGTGTTGGCGGAGTAGGTGACCATTGTACATCTGTCTTTTGTCCATGCCACGAGCTTGATAACTACCACATCCGCACATTGTTGTCTTGCTGATGCCAAAGAACCGAGGTTTGTGCCCATACAATACTTCAGACGGTGTGGATTTGAGGGTAGAATGGTTGGAGGTGTTGTACCAAAATTCAGCCAACAAGAACCACTCCATCCATCACAACCGACAATTATGCACAAAATAATGTAGATATATCTCCATGCACTGATTGGCACGCTCTGTCATACCATCCATTTGCAGGTGTCGAGCTGAGGAGATATTGAGATTGGTACGGGGTCAGCTTGCAGCGTTCCTGCCAAACTTTGTTGGTGAAGATTCAATCTTGATCCGAGATGATGGCATCTCGAGTTCAATGGAGTTTGAAGACGTAAGCCGTGATTGCCTTTGCCACTTGCATAGCCGAGAAGAGATGTCGAAGAGGAATGAAGTGAGCATACCTCTTCAACTTATCCACCACCATGAGAAGCAATTTTTTAGCCAATAGAGGTAGGCAGCCCCACCATAAAATTCAGTGTCACCATTTGCCAAGCTTGCTCAGCACGGGCAACGACTGCAGACTGGGGTACTACACAAGCTCCGGCTTGACTTGTTTGCGGGCAACCCATGCGCTGACAAAGTATTTTACTATTTGCTTCAGTTGGGGTCACGCAAACTGTCGGATGACACATATTGTAGGTCGCATGCACCAAGAGTGTCTGCCATTGGCTCTAGCATGAAGCTCCTGCAAAAGCTGTTGTTGCATGACAGTGTTGTTGTTGTCGTGGCCCTCTCCCTCGCTAGCCCTAGCTCTCTCTCCCTCGCTGCTGCGCTCGAACGACACGAGGAGGACGAAGACAGAAGGAAGAAGAAGGACACCGGGAAGTTTGCCAGCGCATGAATGCTTTCCTTGAGCTCAAACTCAACACACACACCCCCGGCCATTACATAGAACTTTCTTGCCAACATTGATAGAGAACATTGACATTCTAGTGCTAGATCTATTATTTTTATTTAAAGCGAGCGTTTTGATTTAGGGATTGCATTGATTATCTTATCTGACCCTCTATGTTGAAGAATCTACAACCTCAGGTCCGTAGATTTGGGTTTAATTTGTTCTTTGCAAAGAAAACTTTCAACAGTCAAACTAACACGAATCTACTGCCCTCACTAGACTATCACTCGATTAATCACTTGTATTTGCCAAATCTAAGGTAGCGGTAGAAGCAAGAATGTGATCCCTAAATGACCCAGGGGATGGAAGGAGGATACACGCGTGATGGCGGCCAACCAAAGCCAAATGTTCTTCAATACCTGACCACCGGACAACGCGTGGCCGTATACTCAGCTTCACTAGGACCATGCTGGGATGTGATAGCGTGGAGTGGGTTAATTCGCTGGAGGGCCTCCTGGGCCCTTCCTACGAATCAAGTTGCGGTCCATCGTTGTTCCTGTGACATTTCACCCTTCTTTAGTGTTAGCTCGACCCCAAGCCAATGCTCGAGGGAAACTATCCCGCAAGGGAATGAGGTCCTCCCCAGGTTGCCCGGGTAGCCAGGAATCCGACTAGTGAACCAGGCCTTGCTCCACTTGGATATGTCTGCGCTGAACTTGCCGCCGCTGTTGCACCGCAACTGGAACTTGCAAAGGTACCAGGTCTTCATGGAGGATAGCCGGCATGGTATTACAGCACATGGATCATAGGGTAGATCTTGGTATGTTCCGACAGCGCCAGTTTGTGCGCCACCTCACCGACGCATTGGAGCACATGAAAGGGACCAAAGAAATTGAATGCTAGTTTTTGGCATAAGGCTGGAGCTTCGAGTACACCAACCGCACATTGCAAATACGGACAAGATCGCTTGTGGTCGGCCTTGTCTTTCATAGTTTGGCCAGCGCGATTCAAGTGTTGGCGGAGTAGGTGACCATTGTACATCTGTCTTTTGTCCATGCCACGAGCTTGATAACTACCACATCCGCACATTGTTGTCTTGCTGATGCCAAAGAACCGAGGTTTGTGCCCATACAATACTTCAGACGGTGTGGATTTGAGGGTAGAATGGTTGGAGGTGTTGTACCAAAATTCAGCCAACAAGAACCACTCCATCCATCACAACCGACAATTATGCACAAAATAATGTAGATATATCTCCATGCACTGATTGGCACGCTCTGTCATACCATCCATTTGCAGGTGTCGAGCTGAGGAGATATTGAGATTGGTACGGGGTCAGCTTGCAGCGTTCCTGCCAAACTTTGTTGGTGAAGATTCAATCTTGATCCGAGATGATGGCATCTCGAGTTCAATGGAGTTTGAAGACGTAAGCCGTGATTGCCTTTGCCACTTGCATAGCCGAGAAGAGATGTCGAAGAGGAATGAAGTGAGCATACCTCTTCAACTTATCCACCACCATGAGAAGCAATTTTTTAGCCATGAGAGGTAGGCAGCCCCTCCATAAAATTCAGTGTCACCATTTGCCAAGCTTGCTCAGCACGGGCAACGACTGCAGACTGGGGTACTCCACAAGCTCCGGCTTGGCTTGTTTGCGGGAAACCCATGCGCTGACAAAGTATTTTACTATTTGCTTCAGTTGGGGTCACGCAAACTGTCGGATGACACATATTGTAGGTCGCATGCACCAAGAGTGGCTGCCATTGGCTCTAGCATGAAGCTCCTGCAAAAGCTGTTGTTGCATGACAGTGTTGTTGTTGTCGTGGCCCTCTCCCTCGCTAGCCCTAGCTCTCTCTCCCTCGCTGCTGCGCTCGAACGACACGAGGAGGACGAAGACAGAAGGAAGAAGAAGGACACCGGGAGGTTTGCCAGCGCATGAACGCTTTCCTTGAGCTCAAACTCAACACACACACCCCCGGCCATTACATAGAACTTTTTTGCCAACATTGATAGAGAACATTGACATTCTAGTGCTAGATCTATTATTTTTATTTAAAGCGAGCGTTTTGATTTAGGGATTGCATTGATTATCTTATCTGACCCTCTATGTTGAAGAATCTACAACCTCAGGTCCGTAGATTTGGGTTTAATTTGTTCTTTGCAAAGAAAACTTTCAACAGTCAAACTAACACGAATCTACTGCCCTCACTAGACTATCACTCGATTAATCACTTGTATTTGCCAAATCTAAGGTAGCGGTAGAAGCAAGAATGTGATCCCTAAATGAACCAGGGGATGGAAGGAGGATACACGCGTGATGGCGGCCAACCAAAGCCAAATGTTCTTCAATACCTAACCACCGGACAACGCGTGGCCATATACTCAGCTTCATTAGGACCATGCTGGGATGTGATAGCGTGGAGTGGGTTAATTCGCTGGAGGGCCTCCTGGGCCCTTCCTACGAATCGAGTTGCGGTCCACCGTTGTTCCTGTGACATTTCACCCTTCTTTAGTGTTAGCTCGACCCCAAGCCAATGCTCGAGCGAAACTATCCCGCAAGGGAATGAGGTCCTCCCCAGGTTGCCCGGGTAGCCAGGAATCCGACTAGTGAACCAGGCCTTGCTCCACTTGGATATGTCTGCGCTGAACTTGTCGCCGCTGTTGCGCCGCAACTGGAACTTGCAAAGGTACCAGGTCTTCATGGAGGATAGCCGGCATGGTATTACAGCACATGGATCATAGGGTAGATCTTGGTATGTTCCGACAGCGCCAGTTTGTGCGCCACCTCACCGATGCATTGGAGCACATGAAAGGGACCAAATAATTTGAATGCTAGTTTTTGGCATAAGGCTGGAGCTTCGAGTACACCAACCGCACATTGCAAATACCGACAAGATCGCTTGTGGTCGGCCTTGTCTTTCATAGTTTGGCCAGCGCGATTCAAGTGTTGGCGGAGTAGGTGACCATTGTACATCTGTCTTTTGTCCATGCCACGAGCTTGATAACTACCACATCCGCACATTGTTGTCTTGATGATGCCAAAGAACCGAGGTTTGTGCCCATACAATACTTCAGACGGTGTGGATTTGAGGGTAGAATGGTTGGAGGTGTTGTACCAAAATTCAGCCAACAAGAACCACTCCATCCATCACAACCGACAATTATGCACAAAATAATGTAGATATATCTCCATGCACTGATTGGCACGCTCTTTCATACCATCCATTTGCAGGTGTCGAGCTGAGGAGATATTGAGATTGGTACGGGGTCAGCTTGCAGCGTTCCTGCCAAACTTTGTTGGTGAAGATTCAATCTTGATCCGAGATGATGGCATCTCGAGTTCAATGGAGTTTGAAGACGTAAGCCGTGATTGCCTTTGCCACTTGCATAGCCGAGAAGAGATGTCGAAGAGGAATGAAGTGAGCATACCTCTTCAACTTATCCACCACCATGAGAAGCAATTTTTTAGCCATGAGAGGTAGGCAGCCCCTCCATAAAATTCAGTGTCACCATTTGCCAAGCTTGCTCAGCACGGGCAACGACTGCAGACTGGGGTACTACACAAGCTCCGGCTTGGCTTGTTTGCGGGAAACCCATGCGCTGACAAAGTATTTTACTATTTGCTTCAGTTGGGGTCACGCAAACTGTCGGATGACACATATTGTAGGTCGCATGCACCAAGAGTGGCTGCCATTGGCTCTAGCATGAAGCTCCTGCAAAAGCTGTTGTTGCATGACAGTGTTGTTGTTGTCGTGGCCCTCTCCCTCGCTAGCCCTAGCTCTCTCTCCCTCACTGCTGCGCTCGAACGACACGAGGAGGACGAAGACAGAAGGAAGAAGAAGGACACCGGGAGGTTTGCCAGCGCATGAACGCTTTCCTTGAGCTCAAACTCAACACACACACCCCCGGCCATTACATAGAACTTTTTTGCCAACATTGATAGAGAACATTGACATTCTAGTGCTAGATCTATTATTTTTATTTAAAGCGAGCGTTTTGATTTAGGGATTGCATTGATTATCTTATCTGACCCTCTATGTTGAAGAATCTACAACCTCAGGTCCGTAGATTTGGGTTTAATTTGTTCTTTGCAAAGAAAACTTTCAACAGTCAAACTAACACGAATCTACTGCCCTCACTAGACTATCACTCGATTAATCACTTGTATTTGCCAAATCTAAGGTAGCGGTAGAAGCAAGAATGTGATCCCTAAATGAACCAGGGGATGGAAGGAGGATACACGCGTGATGGCGGCCAACCAAAGCCAAATGTTCTTCAATACCTGACCACTGGACAACGCGTGGCCATATACTCAGCTTCACTAGGACCATGCTGGGATGTGATAGCGTGGAGTGGGTTAATTCGCTGGAGGGCCTCCTGGGCCCTTCCTACGAATCGAGTTGCGGTCCACCGTTGTTCCTGTGACATTTCACCCTTCTTTAGTGTTAGCTCGACCCCAAGCCAATGCTCGAGCGAAACTATCCCGCAAGGGAATGAGGTCCTCCCCAGGTTGCTCAGGTAGCCAGGAATCCGACTAGTGAACCAGGCCTTGCTCCACTTGGATATGTCTGCGCTGAACTTGCCGCCGCTGTTGCGCCGCAACTGGAACTTGCAAAGGTACCAGGTCTTCATGGAGGATAGCCGGCATGGTATTACAGCACATGGATCATAGGGTAGATCTTGGTATGTTCCGACAGCGCCAGTTTGTGCGCCACCTCACCGATGCATTGGAGCACATGAAAGGGACCAAATAATTTGAATGCTAGTTTTTGGCATAAGGCTGGAGCTTCGAGTACACCAACCGCACATTGCAAATACCGACAAGATCGTTTGTGGTCGGCCTTGTCTTTCATAGTTTGGCCAGCGCGATTCAAGTGTTGGCGGAGTAGGTGACCATTGTACATCTGTCTTTTGTCCATGCCACGAGCTTGATAACTACCACATCCGCACATTGTTGTCTTGGTGATGCCAAAGAACCGAGGTTTGTGCCCATACAATACTTCAGACGGTGTGCATATGAGGGTAGAATGGTTGGAGGTGTTGTACCAAAATTCAGCCAACAAGAACTACTCCATCCATCACAACCGACAATTATGCACAAAATAATGTAGATATATCTCCATGCACTGATTGGCACGCTCTGTCATGCCATCCATTTGCAGGTGTCAAGCTGAGGAGATATTGAGATTGGTACGGGGTCAGCTTGCAGTGTTCCTGCCAAACTTTGTTGGTGAAGATTCAATCTTGATCCGAGATGATGGCATCTCGAGTTCAATGGAGTTTGAAGACATAAGCCGTGATTGCCTTTGCCACTTGCATAGCCGAGAAGAGATGTCGAAGAGGAATGAAGTGAGCATACCTCTTCAACTTATCCACCACCATGAGAAGCAATTTTTTAGCCATGAGAGGTAGGCAGCCCCTCCATAAAATTCAGTGTCACCATTTGCCAAGCTTGCTCAGCACGGGCAACGACTGCAGACTGGTGTACTACACAAGCTCCGGCTTGGCTTGTTTGCGGGCAACCCATGTGCTGACAAAGTATTTTATTATTTGCTTCAGTTGGGGTCACGCAAACTGTCGGATGACACATATTGTAGGTCGCATGCACCAAGAGTGGCTGCCATTGGCTCCAGCATGAAGCTCCTGCAAAAGCTGTTGTTGGATGACAGTGTTGTTGTTGTCGTGGCCCTCTCCCTCGCTAGCCCTAGCTCTCTCTCCCTCGCTGCTGCGCTCGAACGACACGAGGAGGACGAAGACAGAAGGAAGAAGAAGGACACCGGGAGGTTTGCCAGCGCATGAACGCTTTCCTTGAGCTCAAACTCAACACACACACCCCCGGCAATTACATAGAACTTTTTTGCCAACATTGATAGAGAACATTGACATTCTAGTGCTAGATCTATTATTTTTATTTAAAGCGAGCGTTTTGATTTAGGGATTGCATTGATTATCTTATCTGACCCTCTATGTTGAAGAATCTACAACCTCAGGTCCGTAGATTTGGGTTTAATTTGTTCTTTGCAAAGAAAACTTTCAACAGTCAAACTAACACGAATCTACTGCCCTCACTAGACTATCACTCGATTAGTCACTTGTATTTGCCAAATCTAAGGTAGCAGTAGATGCAAGGATGTGATCCCTAAATGAACCAGGGGATGGAAGGAGGATACACGCCTGATGGCGGCCAACCAAAGCCAAATGTTCTTCAATACCTGACCACCGGACAACGCGTGGCCGTATACTCAGCTTCACTAGGACCATGCTGGGATGTGATAGCGTGGAGTGGGTTAATTCGCTGGAGGGCCTCCTGGGCCCTTCCTACGAATCGAGTTGCGGTCCACCGTTGTTCCTATGACATTTCACCCTTCTTTAGTGTTAGCTCGACCCCAAGCCAATGCTCGAGGGAAACTATCCCGCAAGGGAATGAGGTCCTCCCCAGGTTGCCCGGGTAGCCAGGAATCCGACTAGTGAACCAGGCCTTCCTCCACTTGGATATGTCTGCGCTGAACTTGCCGCCGCTGTTGCACCACAACTGGAACTTGCAAAGGTACCAGGTCTTCATGGAGGATAGCCGGCATGGTATTACAGCACATGGATCATAGGGTAGATCTTGGTCTGTTCTGACAGCGCCAGTTTGTGCGCCACCTCATCGACGCATTGGATCACATGAAAGGGACCAAAGAAATTGAATGCTAGTTTTTGGCATAAGGCTGGAGCTTCGAGTACACCAACCGCACATTGCAAATACGGACAAGATCGCTTGTGGTCGGCCTTGTCTTTCATAGTTTGGCCAGCGCGATTCAAGTGTTGGCGGAGTAGGTGACCATTGTACATCTGTCTTTTGTCCATGCCACGAGCTTGATAACTACCACATCCGCACATTGTTGTCTTGCTGATGCCAAAGAACCGAGGTTTGTGCCCATACAATACTTCAGACGGTGTGGATTTGAGGGTAGAATGGTTGGAGGTGTTGTACCAAAATTCAGCCAACAAGAACCACTCCATCCATCACAACCGACAATTATGCACAAAATAATGTAGATATATCTCCATGCACTGATTGGCACGCTCTGTCATGCCATCCATTTGCAGGTGTCGAGCTGAGGAGATATTGAGATTGGTACGGGGTCAGCTTGCAACGTTCCTGCCAAACTTTGTTGGTGAAGATTCAATCTTGATCCGAGATGATGGCATCTCGAGTTCAATGGAGTTTGAAGACGTAAGCCGTGATTGCCTTTGCCACTTGCATAGCCGAGAAGGGATGTCGAAGAGGAATGAAGTGAGCATACCTCTTCAACTTATCCACCACCATGAGAAGCAATTTTTAGCCAGGAGAGGTAGGCAGCCCCTCCATAAAATTCAGTGTCACCATTTGCCAAGCTTGCTCAGCACGGGCAACGACTGCAGACTGGGGTACTACACAAGCTCCGGCTTGGCTTGTTTGCGGGCAACCCATGCGCTGACAAAGTATTTTACTATTTGCTTCAGTTGGGGTCACGCAAACTGTCGGATGACACATATTGTAGGTCGCATGCACCCAAGAGTTGCTGCCATTGGCTCCAGCATGAAGCTCCTGCAAAAGCTGTTGTTGCATGACAGTGTTGTTGTTGCCGTGGCCCTCTCCCTCGCTAGCCCTAGCTCTCTCTCCCTCACTGCTGCGCTCGAACGACACGAGGAGGACGAAGACAGAAGGAAGAAGAAGGATACCGGGAGGATTACCAGCGCATGAACGCTTTCCTTGAGCTCAAACTCAACACACACACCCCTGGCCATTACATAGAACTTTTTTGCCAACATTGATAGAGAACATTGATATTCTAGTGCTAGATCTATTATTTTTATTTAAAGCGAGCGTTTTGATTTAGGGATTGCACTGGTTATCTTATCTGACCCTCTATGTTGAAGAATCTACAACCTCAGGTCCATAGATTTGGGTTTAATTTGTTCTTTGCAAAGAAAACTTTCAACAGTCGAACTAACACGAATCTACTGCCCTCACTAGACTATCACTCGATTAATCACTTGTATTTGCCAAATCTAAGGTAGCGGTAGAAGCAAGAATGTGATCCCTAAATGAACCAAGGGATGGAAGGAGGATACAGGCCTGATGGCAGCCAACCAAAGCCAAATGTTCTTCAATACCTGACCACTGGACAATGCGTGGCCGTATACTCAGCTTCACTAGGACCATGCTGGGCTGTGATAGCGTGGAGTGGGTTAATTCGCTGGAGGGCCTCCTGGGTCCTTCCTACGAATCGAGTTGCGGTCCACCGTTGTTCCTGTGACATTTCACCCTTCTTTAGTGTTAGCTCGACCCCAAGCCAATGCTCGAGGGAAACTATCCCGCAAGGGAATGAGGTCCTCCCCAGGTTGCCAGGGTAGCCAGGAATCCGACTAGTGAACCAGGCCTTGCTCCACTTGGATATGTCTGCGCTGAACTTGCCGCCGCTGTTGCACCACAACTGGAACTTGCAAAGGTACCAGGTCTTCATGGAGGATAGCCGGCATGGTATTACAGCACATGGATCATAGGGTAGATCTTGGTATGTTCCGACAGCGCCAGTTTGTGCGCCACCTCACCGACGCATTGGAGCACATGAAAGGGACCAAATAAATTGAATGCTAGTTTTTGGCATAAAGCTGGAGCTTCGAGTACACCAACCGCACATTGCAAATACGGACAAGATCGCTTGTGGTCGGCCTTGTCTTTCATAGTTTGGCCAGCGCGATTCAAGTGTTGGCGGAGTAGGTGACCACTGTACATCTGTCTTTTGTCCATGCCACGAGCTTGATAGCTACCACATCCGCACATTGTTGTCTTGCTGATGCCAAAGAACCGAGGTTTGTGCCCATACAATACTTCAGACGGTGTGGATTTGAGGGTAGAATGGTTGGAGGTGTTGTACCAAAATTCAGCCAACAAGAACCACTCCATCCATCACAACCGACAATTATGCACAAAATATTGTAGATATATCTCCATGCACTGATTGGCACGCTCTGTCATGCCATCCATTTGCAGGTGTCGAGCTGAGGAGATATTGAGATTGGTACGGGGTCAGCTTGCAGCGTTCCTGCCAAACTTTGTTGGTGAAGATTCAATCTTGATCCGAGATGATGGCATCTCGAGTTCAATGGAGTTTGAAGACGTAAGCCGTGATTGCCTTTGCCACTTGCATAGCCGAGAAGAGATGTCGAAGAGGAATGAAGTGAGCATACCTCTTCAACTTATCCACCACCATGAGAAGCATTTTTTTAGCCATGAGAGGTAGGCAGCCCCTCCATAAAATTCAGTGTCACCATTTGCCAAGCTTGCTCAGCACGGGCAACGACTGCAGACTGGGGTACTACACAAGCTCCGGCTTGGCTTGTTTGCGGGCAACCCATGCGCTGACAAAGTATTTTACTATTTGCTTCAGTTGGGGTCACGCAAACTGTCGGATGACACATATTGCAGGTCGCCTGCACCCAAGATTGGCTGCCATTGGCTCCAGCATGAAGCTCCTGCAAAAGTTGTTGTTGCATGACAGTGTTGTTGTTGCCGTGGCCCTCTCCCTTGCTAGCCCTAGCTCTCTCTCCCTCGCTGCTGCGCTCGGACGATACGAGGAGGACGAAGACAGAAGGAAGAAGAAGGACACCGGGAGGTTTGCCAGCGCATGAACGCTTCCTTGAGCTCAAACTCAACACACACACCCCTGGCCATTACAACGAGCACCACACGGGTACTTATACCCTGGAGCACGCCGGGCACGACCCGCACGCGTCCACTCCCCTAGCCCACGTTCTGGACCGCTCTGGCCGCATCCACCCCGCGCATGCACGCGCCCGATGCGCGTCGAGCCCTCAACAGAATGGCCTGGTGACTCGGTCCAGCTTGCCAACGACCTCCTACATCTACGGCATGGCTACCATGCACACACACACACATGCACACACACACGCACGCCCTTGCTACAGCCCCGATGCACCCGACGCGGCCAGCGCGCGCCCGCACACGCGCTCGCTGTGCCTGCTCGTCGCCGCGGCTTACAGCGGCCAACACCTGCCGTCAACCCGCAGCGCATGCCCTAGAGGAGACCGACGTCCTCGACGCTGCCGTCAACCCGCAGCGTGTGCTCCGCCGCGCCGTCGACTTCGTCGTCGTTGTAGCCGCCACCGCCCTAACGTCGCTGCCACGCCTGCTACCGTGCCACCGTGCCCTTCGCACGCACACCCCACGTTCCCGCGTTCCCGCGGCGCACGTACGCGATCTGCGCAACCAGGTCCAGCGCCTCGACGCGGTCCACTCCCGTGCTCCCGACGCGCCCGGTACGTCTGGCGCGTGCCCATACACGCGCCTGACACGGTGAGCCCGTCGCCGTGGCTTGTTCTCCCACGCTCTGCATGCCTCCAGCTCGCGCCATGATTGCGCTCCGACGCGATCAACACGGCAGATCCGGCGTGTCCCGTAGCTTGGCCTTCCCTCGGCCGAGCCACGTCGCGCCACCGCAGCCTCTGCGCCACCGCGCAGGTCCGCCGCAGCCGCCGCGCTCCCCGCACGCACAGCATCACCGTGCTCCGCCGCTGCACGGGATGAGCGCCATCGCCAGCGAGCTCCTCTGAACCCGATGCTCTGATACCAAATGTTGTTGACGTGGCCCTCTCCCTCGCTAGCCCTAGCTTGCTCTCCCTTGCTGCTGCGCTTGAATGACACAAGGAGGACAAAGACAGAAGGAAGAAGAAGGACACTGGGAGGTTTGCCAGCGCACGAACGCTTTCCTTGAGCTCAAACTCAACACACACACCCCCGGCCATTACAACGAGCACCACACGGGTACTTATACCCTGGAGCACGCCGGGCACGACCCGCACGCGTCCACTCCCCCAGCCCACGTTCTGGCCCACTCTGGCTGCGTCCACCCCGCGCATGCACGCGCCCGGTGCGCGCCGAGCCCTCAACAGAACGGCCTGGTGACCCGGTCCAGCTTGCCAACGGCCTCCTACGTCTACGACATGGCTACCTCGCACACACACGCACACCCATGCACAAACACACGCACACCCTTGCTACGGGCCCGACGCACCCGACGCGGCTAGCGCGCGCCCGCACACGCGCTCGCTGCGCCCGCTCGTCGCCGCGGCTTATAGCGGCCAACACTCTCCCCCTAAGCCGTGGCCTAGAGGAGACCGACGTCCTCGATGCTGCCGTCCACACGCAGCGCGCGCTCCGCCGCGCCGTCGACGTCGTCGTCGTTGTAGCCGCCACCGCCCTAACGTCGCTGCCACGCCTGCCACCGTGCCACCGTGCCCTTCGCACGCGCACCCCACGTCCCCGCGCTCCCGGCTCGCGCTCCCGCCGCGCACGTACGCGATCTGCGCAACCAGGTGCAGCGCCTCGACGTGGTCCACTCCCGCCATCCTGACGCGCCCACTACGTCTGGCGCGCGCCCATACACGCGCCTGACGCGGTGAGCCCGTCGCCGCGGCTTGTTCTGCCACGCTCTGCAAGCCTCCAGGTCGCGCCATGATCGCGCTCCGACGCGATCAACGCGGTAGATCCGGCGTGTCCCGTAGCTTGGCCTTTCCTCGGCCGAGCCACGTCATGCCACCGCAGCCTCTGCGCCACCGCGCAGATCCGCCGCAGCCGCCGCGCTCCCCGCACGCACGGCATCATCGTGCTCGGCCGCCGCATGGGACGAGCGCCATCGCCAGCGAGCTCCTCTGAACCCGATGCTCTGATACCAAATGTTGTTGCCGTGGCCCTCTCCCTCGCTAGCTCTAGCTCGCTCCCCCTCGTTGCTACGCTCGAATGACACGAGGAGGACGAAGACAGAAGGAAGAAGAAGGACACCGGGAGGTTTGCCAATGCACGAATGCTTTCCTTGAGGTCAAACTCAACACACACACCCCCGGCCATTACAACGAGCACCACACGGGTACTTATACCCTGGAGCACGCCGGGCACGACCCGCACACGTCCACTGCCCCAGCCCGCGTTCTGGCCCGCTCTGGCCGCG
This sequence comes from Triticum dicoccoides, assembly GCF_002162155.2. Classification (NCBI taxonomy): domain Eukaryota; kingdom Viridiplantae; phylum Streptophyta; class Magnoliopsida; order Poales; family Poaceae; genus Triticum; species Triticum dicoccoides. Next base: position 686,593,336 of record NC_041389.1, on the reverse strand, counting down.
TCCACCCCGCGCATGCACGCGCCCGGTGCGCGCCGAGCCCTCAACAGAACGGCCTGGCGACCCGGTCCAGCTTGCCAACGGCCTCCTATGTCTACGGCATGGCTACCTTGCACACACACGCACACCCATGCACACACACACACACACGCACGCCCTTGCTACGGGCCCGACGCACCCGACGCGGCCAGCGCGCGCCCGCATACGCGCTCGCTGCGCCTGCTCGTCGCCGCGGCTTACAGCGGCCAACAAGTGTTGTTCCCAATCCAAACTCATCTTTTGTATTGAATCAAACCTTCTTGCATAGTAAAAGGGGCTTCCAAGGGGTCCTGACCACTGCACCTCCGAGTAACCGAGTGTACTATGGGTCCTTCTAGTATCATGTGATAACAGCTTCCAACCATTTAGGCACACACATGGCCATGACGCATAACATCCCCTTCTGTTCATCATGACGTGACAAGGCATCAGCCACAAGGTTGGTGGCTCCTTTGCGATACTCAATGGTGTATTGAAGCCCAAGTAATGTGGTAAGGGCCTTATGCTGCCACCGTATGGTCAAACGTTGTTCATCCAAGCATCCCAAGCTGTCGTGGTTTGTGCGAATAGTGAAGGCGGACAGATAGGAACGCCAGCGATCAACTACCATTAGTATAGCGAGGCATTCCTTCTCGTATGTAGAGTTGGCATCTAAATTGCAATCAACTTTTTCCTTGGTTGCCTGCTAGGAGTTTGTTAATTTATAGAGTCCACTTCTTCTCGCGCCTCCGTTCTAGTGAAAAACAACTGATCGACAACAAATATCTGGTTAGAGCGTCTCCAGCCGTTCGGCCCCCCAGGGCGCTGAAAAATAGCGTCCTAGGGGCGAGCCGGCGCTAGTTCGGCCCCTGGGGTTCGGTTCATTTCCAGTCGCACTCCCAAGGTCGCCGCGGGTTCGGCAAAGTTCGTCTTGTTTTTTTTTCAAACTGGGAGCGAATTTTGCATGAACTCTACCATTTTTCGTTCAAATTTGTACAAAAGCGTACAACATGCGTGAACTAACTTAAAATGAACTTAAAGCGCCTAGCTTGTGTCGCCAACTTCTACATGCCGAGAAGTCTGTAGAAGCGGGTGTAGTCGCCGCCGCCACCGTCGTCATCGTCGTCGTTGTCGTCGCGCGCCTCACCCGCGGCGTCCCTGCTGAACCCCTCGCTCGGGTCGCCGACAACGCATGACGGCCCGGCCTCGACCTCGTCGTCGCTGTCGATGACGATAACGCCGCCCTCCTCGCCGTGGCGATGCTCCTCGGCACGGCGGTGGGCCTCGGGGCGCTGCAGGCCTGGGTCTCCAGGTAAGTCCGACGCTGTTGGCGCACCTGCTCGCAGACGTAGTCCTCCCTCGCCCATTTGAGGGCGGACTCGTCGTCGGTGCCACCATGCCGGCGTGCTCCGGCTTCACGGGTGCCGTGTCCGGCTCGGGCTTCGGCTGGACAAGGCGAAGGGAGCGCCTCGTCGGTGCCGTCGCAGGAGACGACTCGTTGATGACGAGGGCACCGCTCCGCGCGCGACGCCTGAGCGGTGTCCTCTCGGGCTCGGGCTGGACGGGGCGGATGGCCGGCGAGCCAGAGCCCGACGATGAGGACGAGCCCAGCTCCATTCGCTGCGGTATTCAGGAACTACCGCGGCGGTGAGAGAAGGAGGGGCGCACCGGGTACTCCAGCCGCGGCACGTTGCCGGTCTCGATGTAGTCGAGAATGGCGTCGAGTGTGCGGTCGGGCCGTCCTTCGGAGTTGAAGCGGCCGTGGGGGATGACACCGTTGGTGGAGGTGATCTGCTCCTCGCGGCGGGCCTGAAAGTACAGCGTCCACAGCGTTTCGCTGTCGGACGCGTACCTCGGCTCGTTTCGCTGCTCCTCCGTCAGCGACGAGCGTATGCGGGCGATCTCCGCCCGCCATGCGGCTCCTTCGGGGACGGGCGGCACCGGGACGCCGCCGGCGCTCAACCTCCACGACCCCAGCACGCGCATGTCGGGCGGCGCCGGGTACTTTGCCTCGTACAGAAGGCGCGCCTCCGGCTCCTGAAGGTGTCGGCGGCTGTAGCTGTTCGCCGATGCGCCGTCGTCTGGGTATCTCTCGGCCATTTCGCTCGTCGGCGGGAAGAAGGCTTTCGAGGGAGGGAGAGGGGGAGCGTGTGGTGCTCACCGGCGGGGAGGGGCGCCTTTTATAGCCGGAACAGGGTTGGTGGTGGGCGGCATGCGGACGGACGCGTGGCGCATACGAGCGGACGCGCGTCGGCGGCGTCTTCACTGCACCGCTCGTGAGTATCAATGGAGACTGATCG
>NC_041389.1:686588718-686590641 GCF_002162155.2 Triticum dicoccoides | reverse complement strand
GGCCTGGGTTCGCCGGCGATGATTTCGGCCCAAGCCAGCGAAAAACTGGCTCCTGGGGGCGTGGCTGGGCCGATTTTTCGGTGCCGGCGGAAAGAAAACGCTTGGAGAGGCCGTTCTGGGGGCGCGACTGGAGATGCTCTTATGCCACAAGAGTATCCATGGATTTGATCTCTTATAGTTCGTTGCTTTTGTGCTCGTTCTCACCGATTTGCAAGCATCCCATGCACGGACTAATGGATGGTCGTTGTCGAATTAATCAGCAGAGGAGCGATCTGACAAAACGAGAAGGAACAAGGTAGGCACGTGTATCAAAGTGCGTCGTGCATGTGCATGTGCATGTGCGACGATGACAAGGTACGAGCTGACGAAGTGCAGGCGGCGGCGGTGCTAGCAAGACGCCAAGGCCGCTGACGACTCCGCACACCTCCTGTGCTGCCTACGCCTGCCCGACCGCGTGTGACGTTGATCCATCGGTCGATGCGGTGCGCTACGGTGGCCTCGACCGTGCACCGCAAGGACACAACAGAGTTCACACGTAGTATCCCATTGTTAGAGTCTGGAACAAAATGGAGCCTCCCGGTGCGTTTGGATTCTGGACCGTTTGATCGTTTTCCTGATGCGATTCCGGCCGTCGAATCTCGGGCTCGGCTCACGTGAGGCGTCGGATATTTACCAGATCGTTGCGAGCCATTGGATAAAATTCCAATTGCAACAGAAGGTAAATACCGTGCCCCCACCGGGGCATTTTGGTCATTTCGCATAGGGGGTTATAAAATGCGGCCGCTCCCGTGGCGGAGACCTAGCCGCCGCCTGTCTCCCGCACTCGCACAGCACCTCGCCTCTTCCTCCCGTCCTCCCGCCCGCCGCCGCCGCCGCCAGCCATCCTCCCCGTCCATCGCCGCCACGCCATCGCTGGCACCTACCCGAGGCGTGGGCGCTGTGGGTCAACCGCGTCGGGGAGATGGGCGCCACGCAGCGGTCGCCGGATCCGTTTTGCTACAAGTCCGGGCGCGTCGGATCCGCTGCTCCTTCCGCCCCGCCGCCCACGACCCCCTCTCCCGCAACTCCGGCCAGCCGCCGTCGAGAGGTGAACTCTGGCCGCCTCCACCACCACCCATTGGCAGGAGCGCACCTCCCCCTCCCCCGCTACTCCTCCTCTATCATGTGTTCATCACGGGAGGAGCAGCGGATCTGCCTGGTGGCGTCGCCGTCGGCTAAGGAGTGGCGGACCATGGTCCTCGAGTTACTGCACCTCCGGGAAGAAGACGACCTGAGGTGAGCAGCTTCCAATCCGCCATGCAAAGCCACCACTGAGTGCCCTCACCACTTTCCCCATCCCCCCTCTCCTTCTCGCACGGATTTACCAGTTCGTCTGCTCGTGATTTGATATGTTGATTTTGTCATTTGCAGGGGGGTTGGATCCTAAGGGGCAGAGATGCAGTCCTCCAGAGTTGTTGGGAAGAAGAAGATGGGTAAGCTCCTATTTCTCTTCTATGTTGATTTAGCAGACGAAAAAAATAGGAAGAGGACTAGGAAGAGTATCTGCAGATCTATGTTGGTGCTCTTAGTCTCATGATTTATGCTATAACAAGTCTCTCATGTGCATATCCTATGTTAGTGAATCACCTTCTAGCTGCTGATTACTCTTTGTTGTTAATTGGTTTGAGAAAACACTACGTGATCATGGTTCTGATTGTGCACCTTCTTGGCTTAGAAAAATAGAGCAATTTCTGTTTATTCTCAAGTTTGGTTATCTCCATGGGGAGTCCTTACTGTGTTATGGCTCGACCGTGCAGCCCTGCGTCCTCGAGCAGGAGCAACTGATTCCCAAGCTGCCGGTGCTTTGTTCGACAAGGAGCATGTCGCCGTCACCTTGGGTGCAGCCGTCCGGTGGAAGGTGCTCTGCCTTTTTCAGAAGGCGAG
>NC_041389.1:686573383-686588708 GCF_002162155.2 Triticum dicoccoides | reverse complement strand
GATCTATGTTGGTGCTCTTAGTCTCATGATTTATGCTATAACAAGTCTCTCATGTGCATATCCTATGTTAGTGAATCACCTTCTAGCTGCTGATTACTCTTTGTTGTTAATTGGTTTGAGAAAACACTACGTGATCATGGTTCTGATTGTGCACCTTCTTGGCTTAGAAAAATAGAGCAATTTCTGTTTATTCTCAAGTTTGGTTATCTCCATGGGAGTCCTTGCTGTGTTATGGCTCGACCGTGCAGCCCTGCGTCCTCGAGCAGGAGCAACTGATTCCCAAGCTGCCGGTGCTTTGTTCGACAAGGAGCATGTCGCCGTCACCTTGGGTGCAGCCGTCCGGTGGAAGGCGCTCTGCCTTTTTCAGAAGGCGAGGAGGATCGGCGGATCCAGCCCCCCTCCTCTCCAGGTCTCACCTGCGTTCCATCCTCATATTCACCCATGTCTTCTCAACACTCATGCTCCCCCCTTCTCTTTCTCTCTGATCCATGTTTTCTATGTCTTAACATACATGTCTTTGCGTGTGCGTGCAGCAGCTCGGCGGAGACAAAAGAGGAGGTCACCGGGAGATGACGAAAGATCAAAGGAGGATGGTTAGTGTATGCTGCCTGAGTACTGTCAAATCTGTGTTTTTATACAGTGTTGGTTCCCAGCTACTGAAGTCAAAAATTCACTAAGCTTGTGGGTACAGTAAGTTAGTGTTAATGTATGTCACTGGTTACAGAAGTTAGTGGTTCACTGGATATTGGTTACAGTAAAATACCCCTATGTTACAGTAAGTTAATGGTTAATTGAACTACCGAAGATTTGTCTTTGATTGTACATTAAAGTTAGTGTTCTAAATATTCTCAGTACTGTACTGAATTTTTCACCGACTGTACTGAAGATTTAAAGTAAACTGAATTTAGAATGCATATACATTAGATTCCAAAAATGCTAGTAGCACTTGGTTCTCATATAAAGCCCATAAGAGCAACCAATTTAAAAGTTTAAAGATAATTTGTGAGAATCTACAACATTTTCTGTAGAGATTAACGGTGAGGCTTAATCTACAACATTATGTGTAGATTAGTGGTCAGGCTAAATTGCACTCCATTTTCTGAGAAATTTAAACTGGATGCTGGTATTTCTATGGTCCAGTGAATTAATGTTTGACTGTATCTCCAATACACTCAACCATTCTCTGTGATTATAGTTTCACCGTATCTCGGACACAAGGACAAATGTATTACTCCAGTATAAATCTCCAAGGACTGTGTGCAAGCAATCTCTAGGATCAATATTTAGTTTAGCATATTAGTTAACACTAGGGCCAATATTCAGTTAACAGTGGGATCAATATTCAGTTAAGGCAAGTAATGTACATGTGGTTAGCATCAACGTGATCGATGGAGTGGACAATGCCAACGATCAGTTCGTTTTTGTGGAATGTTATCTCTGGACTGAACTCAAGCAGTAAGAATATATTTGTATCTTGATTATTAGCAGAACAAGTTGCATGATAATTATTTCGTTCTTAGGGAAATATTCGTTGCTGACTTGCTATTGACTCTCAGATTTGCAAGGTCGATCGACATATGCGACAAAGATCCTGTTGTGCACAAGCATACTCCATACCTTGTTATCCTCGTGAGGCTTGCAGAAAAATGGGTCGATGCGCCTGATGGTCAGTGACCTTCGGCCAGGCAAGAGAAAAGGGAATTTAAGGTACATGATTTTTTGGGTTTGTTGGCCAAATAACTAAACAAATTTCTAGGATATTCTGATTGTTCACAAAGCTACTGTTTTTGCCAGGACCTAATTCGAGCCGTATGCTTAAACCGCGAGTCATCCAAGAAGTGGTCCAGTTTTACACAGTGCTCCTAATAGTACAATTAAGGAAAAACAGTTAACTCCCTCAATGATTTGGCCCTTGACTCCCTCTCAATATGGTTTCCCGATGCATAATGGACTACCAAACAATGTTAAGGAGCCATAGGTAAGCAAGAATTCACAATTAACAGTCCTTGTGGCATTTACATACATGTTGGGTTCAGATAGACATATGAAATACCTTGATGCTGACCCTAAGCCCAACTAGACCATATGAACATGCAGCAACCAAGACGGTATTTGCACTTCTGCAGATACTATCTAATTTCGATAAAGAACTCTCTGGAAGCTGCATTGGTGAAAATTTGGTGCATACTTCATATAGATGTTCTTCTAGAATGTGCATTTTAGGATCAAGCATTTTCTTGATTTTCATATTGAAGAACAAGCATTTTCTTGATTTTCTTAATATGGAGCTTTGACCATCTCTTTGGTGACCAGTTTGGATAATTTTATTTATAGCACCCACGCAAATTTTGTTTCTTTCTGTATATTATCAGTCTTCTCAAAAATTGAAGGATTGGTAAGCCTTTTGGTACTATATATTTTTAGTCCATGTTAGGATATCTGTTTATTGTAGGTGAACTGGAGCTTCCACTTTTATCAATGTTGCTTGTGTAAAATATAGACATAGCTTTTCAGGCAATTCTGCTTTGTCATGGAGATGAAAAGTAATTATTTTGGTGGGGTCAATCAATTGTTTTGCTGGGTGAGATATATCCCTCTCTTTGTTTTCTATTTGTCAGGTTTCATTTGATTGAGGTTTATAAGACAAGATCCCAAGTTGTAGAAAGGATGTACATATATGTACTTTTCTGTATAGGTCTTGCCCTGTGAAATTATGTAGTAGTGTTTGTACTTTTTTTTCTTATATCATGGTGTCGCCTGTGAGTGTTCCCAATAGTGTGGACTAAGTATGATGGATAAGTCTGTGTACTAGGGTCCTTGTGGGGCTGCAGCACATGGTCCTTGTGGCAGTTAGGAGGATAGAGTCCTGGACCATCAAGGACTGGCTGTTAGGATAGAGTTCTGTTCTTGACCATCAAGGACTGTCAGTTAGCATCTTAGACTAGCATCTTAGACTGGCATCTTGGCAGCATCTTAGCACATGCCTTGGCTGGCTAGCAGCCTATAAATATGTATCCCCAACCCCTCGGGTTGGCATGGCATTGTGTGAGAAATAAACCAACGAAAATTGTCCCAACTCTCCTAGTGTCATCCACAACTATCAATGCTCAGGCTGAAAGGTCTAACAAGTGGTATCAGAGCCTCGTTAACCTGCACCCTGAGCATTTCCTGTGAGCAGCCCAAGTCGGTAGCAGCAGCTGCTCCGTCTGCCTCTGGTTACCTTCCTCCCTCCGGACTGTCGAGCAGCAGCTCGTCTTCATCAGCCTCCTCTTCACGCAACAGCCCCCCTGCAGCGAGCCATGTCTGCAGGTCGCTCTCAGCACACGGCCACCTCGAGCATGCGACGCCGGCAAGAGGCCGAGCGCGCCGTGGCAGAGGAGCGTGAGCGAGCGGCTGTAGCAGCGGCTGCTGCGGCGGCAAGAGTGTCGAGGCTGGCTGCAGCGAAGCTGGCAGCAGCCAGAGCGGAGGTAGAAGCAGCCAGGGCGGAGGTAGAAGCAGCAGCAGCAGCAGAAGCAGCCCGTGAGGCTACGGCGGATGCCAAGGCACTCCGCGGCAGCCCCGGCAGCTCCAGCAGCTCCGCGCCTGCGGACGACGGCGCCGACGCAGATCGCGCCAAAGTGGCGCAGGAGCGGACGGCGCAGTGGGCAGCCGAGCACGCCCGCGCTCTAGGTGGAGGCGCGCACCGCGACGGCGGCTGCAACGACCAGGACCGCGGCCTCTACGAGGTCCGGACTGTGGTCAGGGATGTTGGTTCCAGTGTTGGGTGGCCTACCCTCACTAAAACCAACTACGTCGAGTGGGCCGGGATCATGAAGGTCAGGCTCCAGGTGCGGCGCATGTGGGAGGCAGTCCAAGACAACAACGTCGACCACCTAGAGGATCGACGGGCACTGGACGCCCTCATCACCGCAGTCCCGCCCGAGATGCAGTTCTCGCTTTCCAACAAGCGGACTGCCAAGGAGGCTTGGGACGCCATCGCCGCAGCACGCATCGGCAGCGACCGTGCTCGCAAGTCCACCCTGCAGGAACTTTGTAAGGAGTGGGAGAACCTGGGTTTCAAGCCAGGTGAGGACGTTGATGACTTTGCTCTCCGTCTCACCACTCTGCTGCAGAAGATGGTGAAGTTTGGCGATGCCACCTACACCGAGGAGAGGGCTGTCGAGAAGCTTTTTCGGTGCATTCCCGAGAAGTACAAGCAGATGGCTCGCTTGATCGAGTCGTTGCTGGACCTCTCTACGATGACGATCGAGGAGGCGATAGGTCGACTCAAGGTCGTCGACACCGACGAGCCACAGCCCCCCTCGGGGCCCGTCACCACCGGCGGGAAGCTGCTCCTAACTCGGGAGCAGTGGGATCCCAGCCTTGGTGACAGGAAGAAGGGGGAGCCTTCCTCCTCGACGGGCGGCCGCAAGCGTGGCAAGCAGCGTAAGGCGCGAAGAGGCCCCCAGGGCAGGGCACAAGGACGTGCCGAAGGTGACGCCCGCGGAGGCGCCAAGGACGGCGCCGCTGGCAAGCCCAAGCCGGCACAAGACAACAGTTGCCACAACTGTGGCCGGTTTGGCCATTGGGCCAATGAGTGTCAGCAACCACGACAAGGCCAGGCTCACGTCGCACAGGCGAAGGAGGAGGAGACGGCTCTGTTCATGGCGCATGCAAGCATTGAGCTACCCTCGGCGACTCCAGTCGCAAAGGCTTTCATCCACCTCGATGAGCCAAAAGCACACGCTCTTCTCGGCGATGGCTCCGGGAAGGACAAGGCTACGGGGTGGTGCCTCGACACCGGCGCCACCCACCACATGACCGGTCGAAGGGAATTCTTCGCCGAGCTCGACTCCGATGCGCGAGGCTCCGTCAAGTTCGGGGATGCCTCCGCTGTGGAGATAAAGGGCGTCGGCTCCATCATCTTCACCACCAAGATGGGAGAGCACCGGCTGCTCACCGGTGTCTACTACATCCCCGCGCTAAGGAATTCCATCATCAGCTTGGGACAGCTGGATGAGAACGGCTCACGCGTGCTGATTGAGCATGGGGTCCTACGCATCTGGGATCGCCAGCGTCGCCTTCTCGCCAAGGTGCCCAGAGGTGAAAATCGACTCTACGTCCTTGATGTGCAGGTGGCACAACCGGTCTGTCTCGCTGTCCATCGAGACGACGAGGCATGGCAGTGGCATGAGCGCTTTGGGCACCTTCACTTTGAGGCCCTGAAGCGTCTAAGTGCCAATGAGATGGTGCGAGGCCTACCATGCCTCGACCATGTGGAGCAGTTCTGCGACATCTACGTACTGACAAAGCAGAGACGACTCCCGTTTCCCCAACAGGCGAGTTTTCGGGCTAAGGAGAAGCTGGAGCTCGTGCACGGAGACCTGTGCGGCCCGGTGACGCCAGCCACACCAGGAGGTCGACGCTACTTCCTGCTGCTCGTCGACGATCTCTCCCGCTACATGTGGGTGATGATCCTCGGCAGTAAGGGAGAAGCGGCGGACGCCATCAGGCGCGCGCAGGTTGGTGTGGAGGCGGAGAGCGGCCGCAAATTGCGCGTGTTGCGCACTGACAACGGCGGCGAGTTCACGGCGGCTGAATTCGCATCGTACTGCGCCGATGAGGGCATCCAGTGCCACTACTCCGCGCCGTACAGCCCGCAGCAAAACGGCGTCGTCGAGCGGCGCAACCAGACGGTTGTGGGGATGGCTCGGGCTCTCCTCAAGCAGAGAGGGATGCCGGCTGTCTTCTAGGGAGAGGCGGTGCTAACGGCCGTCTACATCCTCAACCGCTCTCCTACTAAGGCACTCGACGGCAGAACTCCGTACGAGGCCTGGCATGGGCGGAAGCCGGCGGTCTCTCATTTACGGGTCTTTGGCTGCCTTGCATTCGCCAAGGAGCTCGGCCACATCGGCAAGCTCGACGACAGGAGCACTCCGGGAGTCTTCATCAGCTATGCGGAGGGCTCAATGGCCTACCGCATCCTCGACCCAAAGACACAACGTGTGCGCACAGCGCGAGACGTCGTGTTCAACGAAGGGCGAGGGTGGCAATGGGACAAGGCGGTGGACGACGGCTCGACGCCGACGTATGACGACTTCATTGTCGAGTACGCTCACTTCAAGGAAGCTGGGGGAGCAAGCAGCTCCTCTTCACCGGGCACGTCTACCCCGGCCCCCAAAACTACATCGACTCCGGCGCCTGCTACACCGACGACACCACAACCGGTGACGCCGCATACTCCAGCCCCGGCGGTCGCCACTCCGGGCTCGTCTTCATCAGCACCAGCTCACGCAGAGCATAACCCGATGAAGTTCGCTTCCCCGCTCACTCACGACGAGGAGCGGGTCGACGCATGGTATGGAGGTGAACAGCTGCGGTACCGCACGATGGATGATCTACTCGGCGACCAGCCGGTGCCGGGACTGATGCCACGTGACCTGGAGGCGCAGCTACAACTCGCGTGTGAGGACGGCGAACCACGGTCCTTTGCAGAGGCCGAGAGAGATGCGGCATGGCGCGCCGCGATGCAGTTGGAGATGGATGCGGTCGAGCAAAACCGCACCTGGGAGCTCGCTGACCTCCCCCGTGGTCATCGCGCAATCACCCTTAAGTGGGTGTTCAAGCTGAAGAGGGATGGAGCCGGCGCCATCATCAAGCACAAGGCTCGCCTGGTGGCCCGAGGCTTCTTGCAGCAGGAAGGAGTCAACTTCGACGACGCCTTCGCTCCCGTGGCACGGATGGAGTCCGTGCGACTTCTCCTTGCGCTGGCTGCCCAGGAGGGCTGGCGTGTCCACCACATGGACGTTAAGTCAGCATTCCCCAACGGCGACTTGAAGGAGGAAGTCTACGTGCATCAGCCACCTGGGTTTACGATTCCTGGCCAGGAGGGCAAGGTGCTCCGCCTGCGCAAGGCTCTTTATGGCCTGCGGCAGGCACCCAGGGCGTGGAACGCCAAGCTGGACTCCACGCTGAAGAAGATGGGTTTCGAGCAGAGCCCGCATGAGGCTGCCGTCTACCGACGGGGGAGTGGAGGAAATGCCCTGCTGGTGGGCGTCTACGTTGACGACCTGGTGATCACCGGCACCAAAGGTGCAAAGGTGGCGGCGTTCAAGGAAGACATGAAGGCCACGTTCCAGATGAGTGACCTGGGGCTCCTCTCCTTCTATCTAGGGATTGAGGTGCACCAGGACCACTCCGGGATCGCGCTTCGACAGTCCACCTACGCCAAGCGCATCGTTGAGCTAGCTGGGCTCACCGACTGCCATCCAGCTCTCACTCCGATGGAGGAGAGGCTGAAACTGAGCCGCGACAGCACGACGGAGGAAGTGGATGCTATGCAGTACCGACGCCTTGTGGGGAGCCTTCGCTACCTCACTCACACACGGCCGGACTTGGCATTCTCCGTCGGCTATGTCAGTCGGTTCATGGAGCGACCAACGTCGGAACACCAGTAGGCAGTGAAGAGGATCGTCCGCTACATAGCAGGGACCCTCGACCACGGCCTCCACTACCCTAGGTGTCCTGGGGCGGAACACTTCGTCGGGTATAGCGACAGCGACCACGCCGGCGACATCGACACCAGCAAGAGCACGAGCGGGATCCTCCTCTTCCTCGGCAAGTGTCTCGTGAGCTGGCAATCAGTCAAGCAGCAGGTGGTGGCCCTGTCCAGCTGTGAGGCTGAGTACATAGCGGCCTCCACCGCCTGTACTCAGGCGCTCTGGCTTGCTCGACTGCTTGGTGATCTTCTCGTTCAAGACACCAAAACGGTGCAGCTCCTGGTGGACAGCAAGTCCGCCCTGGCCCTGGCAAAGAACCCCGTGTTCCACGAACGGAGCAAGCACATCCGACTGAGGTATCACTTCATCCGCAGCTGCGTGGAAGAAGGGAGCATCGAGGCGAGCTACATCAACACCAAGGATCAGCTCGCATACCTGCTCACCAAGCCCCTTGGGAGGGTCAAGTTCCTCGAACTTTGCTCCAGGATTGGGATGATTCAACTCTCCCACAAGACGACGTACAAGACATAGGGGGAGAATGATGGATAAGTCTGTGTACTAGGGTCCTTGTGGGGCTACAGCACATGGTCCTTGTGGCAGTTAGGAGGATAAAGTCCTGGACCATCAAGGACTGGCTGTTAGGATAGAGTTCTGTTCTTGACCATCAAGGACTGTCAGTTAGCATCTTAGACTAGCATCTTAGACTAGCATCTTAGACTGGCATCTTGGCAGCATCTTAGCATATGCCTTGGCTGGCTAGCAGCCTATAAATATGTATCCCCAACCCCTCGGGTTGGCATGGCATTGTGTGAGAAATAAACCAACGAAAATTGTCCCAACTCTCCTAGTGTCATCCACAACTATCAATGCTCATGCTGAAAGGTCTAACAAAGTATGCAGCAATAGTGTGAATCAATCTACACTTGCAGCATGACTGTTTTTCCGCCCTGGGCCTTTTTATTTATGTGATAGAACTTTCTTTAGCAATACACCAATTCAGAATATTCATATATTATTTTCTTAGTCATTTTCAATTTTTATATGTTGGCGAAGAACTTACTTTAGCAGCATAGTGCTAACAAACTTACTTAGGCTATCAAACAGTGTACAACCAAAGTGAATTCAATTAGCTGGCTTGTTTGTAATCAGTGGTCTAGGTAGGTTGCAAGGAAGAGGGCTTTTGTATCATTCTTCTTTTGATTTTTTGGATCAGTGGTCTAGGTAGATTCCAAAGACGGGGATTTTTGGTGTTGGCTTCTTTGGAATTAGTGGTCTAGCTAGGTTCCATGGAGGAGGGATGTTTGTTTGTATGTTGGATATAAAAGTATCAAGTATCAACTTGATCTACATCTGCTCTTTTGCTTTTACATGGCTCACACGGTCATGTTATGCAGCTTCAGAAGAGATTGCAGATCATAAGCTTGCAAGGATAATTGGTTAGTGACTCTTTATCTTTGAGGTTCACCAGGATCACATTGCAGGTATAACCTTCATCTCTCTTTCAAAAACATGCATCTTTATGTTTTGTATAAATATATGATTGCTGTTTTGTGAGTGTGCTGCTGCGCATTGCTTATATATTGCTAGATCTTCTATGATTTAAAGTGAAGATGAGTATGTTCCTTGCATCTCAGCGTTTCACCATTTCCGCTTTAGCAGGATATACTGAGGAAATGCTCTTATCTTGCTACATGTTGTCTTCACTGTTTTTCTTAAAAGAACAAGATGCTTTCTTTGAATGTGCGTTAATTATATATTATTTACTCACACTTGATAAATATATATGATATTTTGAGTAAGAATTGAATCTGAACGTGTGCTCTTGTCCAAAAAAGAGAGCATGAAATGATATATTTTACCTATGAATCCTCTTCATGTATAAATAAGCATGCAGACTGTTTTTGATGTCCTCATAACCTGTTATTATAAACCATATATGATTAGAAGACAAGAAAGAATGGCAAAGAGGCACAAGATTCTCATGCCAAAGAGATACTCCTCACTCAAAGGATTTTGACTGACGAGTCCAGGTTTGGTACTAATTATGATCACTTTCAGGTCCATTTGCAGGTTTGGTTTGATTTTCCTTTATGATGCAGCACCATCATTTGGACTTACAACTCTGAACCAGTATATGAAGAAATTTAAAGTTCTGGATATATATTCCAATGATGCAGTGTAAGATCCATTCTCAGCAATCCTTTCTACTTTGGTTTTCGATGTGATGCCATTGCTCGACTCCTCCCTTCTATTGGAAACCAATAGCTTGGCATTTACCTCCTGGTTATGCCAAAAACTTTATAATATTCGATTTGAATAATTTTGTTGCAGTGTCATGTAGTATTATTCTTGTGAGAATTCAGTTGCCAGAACTCTCTGTTTCTGATGGTTTTCAACCATGTTCGACTACTTTGCAAATTATTTTGTTCCTGCTGCTACAACATAAGAAGAAATAAGTGGAACTGCCCCGGCGAGCTAAGCTGATTTTGAGATTTTCCAACATTTATACATGTTCATATCTAATATTTTTGGACATCCTTTTTGGTTTGATCAAATAGTGGTATGATAGTGTTATTAGTGTTATTTGTTTCCATTCTAGGTTCACTCATCTCTTTAGAATTCTATCAACAGGTCTTTCGGACAACACCTCGACAAGCAAGATCTTCAGACAGAGCTATCCAATACACTGCCCATATGACAGAAGAACAATATATATATCTGTTCTCTTAGGCTACTGTTAGGACTTGCTTTTGGTATATCATGTGACATTTTGCATGACATCCTCAAAGTGATGTAATTAACCAAACCATCACTGTTATTAGGGCTTAGTCCTCCTATATCTTTCTTTTAGAAATTCAAATGATGGAATAAATGGTCTATATTTCCTTTAGTATGTGGAATATATTCTGTATAACCAGTAGTGGACTGGGTGGGTGCTGCCATTGTGCTTTGCTAATCATGTAACATCCTGAATCGAATATGAATTGTGTTCTACCAAGTTGGATATAACTGTCACTGCATTGTAAATAAGTTATTGTGTGATGCCATTCTTTTTTTGCTTTTGGTATGATGTTCTAAACGCGCGCACTTTTCCTTTCCATCATGTCAACCTATCAAAGTTGAAACTGTCAAGTTGTGTATGTGACCGCACCCGGCAGGGGTGCGGGATGTGGCAAGCCGCACTTTCCATCTAGTATGTACGAGTGATCCTATTGGCGCCGAGCCACTGGTGAGGCAGTATGTGCGTGCGTACTGCAAGTCTGGGAGCAAGAGGATGAGGAGAGAATTTTGTTGGTTGCAACTTCTTGGCCGCCTAGTGGAGCTGGGTGGGGAAGAGAAAGGCCAGGGCGTGGGGAGTGGGCACGTGACTAACACTAGTAGAAAAACACCTATTAGTCCCCGTTCGTAAGGGCCTTTAGTCCCGGTTCATGAACCGGGACTAATGGGTCGTTACTAATACCTCCACCCATTAGTCCCGGTTCAAACATGAACCCGGATAGATGTGCCTCCACGTGGCCGGTCCGCCGAGCCCAGTCAGGGGGACCTTTGGTCCCGGTTGGTGGCATCAACCGGGACCAAAAGGCATCCACGCGTCAGCATTCCAGTGGCTGGGGTTTTTGTTTTTTTAAGGGGGGTAGGGTTGGGGGTTTTGGGGTGTTAATTTAGGTGTTTCATATATTGTGTTAGCTAGCTAATTAATAGAGAGAAGTGTCCTCTCTTATGTCCGTGCTTGGTCGACGCTACGTACTATATACATAAGTGATCAAGAGAACCATTGAGTACAGAAGTTCGTCATGCATACCGAGAAGTGATCGATCGACCTCTCCTTCTCGGAGAGATTGGTCGAACAACAAGTTTTCCTATCATGTATCTGACGCTACTGGCTACATACATGGTCAACATGTATGATCTCTTAATTACAATCCCCTAGAAATTGAAATCAACTTCCACATGGTATTCTCCGGCTTTATTGAAGACGTGGTCAAGAATGAATCCCGCCAATTCCTCTTGAATTGCTTTCATGCGATCTGGTTCTAGGAGTTCATTCCGCATCTGCCACGTCTAATTTGAAGAAGGGGGTTAATTAATACATATATATGAATGAAACTCAACAGAAATGATGGTGTAATAAAATGAAATTGTGAATATTATTGCTTATGCACTTCATATTGTCTTTGAGAGTAGCCCCGCTTGTTTTGAAAGTCGCGTTGTGGATGAACTCGCACACGTAGTATCCACAGAAATCATTCCCTCATTCCTGCCACAAGCACTTTACGAGAAATAGAGGTCAATCAAACTGATAATGAAGCATTATAAATGGCATTGATGAAAGTATATATAGCTACAGAATCAACGGGAGATGCGCGCAACTAGCTAGCCAGTAGTACTTACTTTCGGGTATGTATATCGCAGCTCCTTCGGCAGTCCCGGAGCTTCTGCGGTGAACTGTTTCCAAACCCTGCAAGACAAAGAAAATAATCATTATTACTTGAGATATCAGGAAATGAACAAAAAGTTGCCGATATGGTGCGATAATGATCGATTGAACTTACTTGTTGAGCATTTCAGTCATGTCCGCATAGGTTTCGGGATCTTTCCATCTCGAGTCTAAGACGGTTACTAGTCCCCGCTCAAGCTTAATCTCCAGAAGAACATAGTGGTACCTGCGCTCGAGTAATAAGGGAAACCGAATATGCACACGACAGTAACACTCACTTGTCGTTGTAAGGAAAGAGTATGGTATCTTTGTTTTGATTTTTGATCAACGATCGTAGCAGGTTGTCCTCGGCCTCTTTTTCGTGCTTTTTAACCAGAAATTCATCTATGATATTTGTGTTAATGAACCCAATATCATAAATTTCTTGTTTCTTGCACTCGACGATCTTCAATCTGCATAATATATTAAGGATAATTAATTATAAATACATGCAGTGAAAGAGCCGAGCTATATATAGAGACTTAATGGCAGAAATAGTACTTACAGGCAGTACCAAAACACCGTTAATTTATCGAGGGCCTTTTGATTGAAGAACGCGAAGAACTCCTCAAATGGAACACACAACAAATTAGTTCCAACGAGGTCGTGCTCCTCTTTAATGTTCAGATACAAAATATTCGTCCCCCAGACTCTCTGCGGGTTTTCATGTACCAAGTACGGAATCTTCGCATCGTCGTTGTAAGAGATTTTTCATCTTTGATGAGAGGCTTCCCGTACTCGTATTTGTGTTCGTCCACCTCCATGAAATCAGGAAGTGCATCGTCAGGCAGGTAATCTTGTAGATTGCCAAAACCGGCCACCATCCCCGGAGCATTAGCGACAATGTCGCCGCTAGACACATTGAGCGGGGGGCACGATTGGTTTGCTTGTTCGCCGAGCTGGTCAATTTTTTTGCAGCTGCTCGTTCTCTTGACCTTTGATGTTTGACAGTACTTCCCGACTGCTCCGCTTGGAGATATGTCTGTTCAGTAATGTGCTCATAGTTGGTTCTCGGTGGAGACTTTGCTGGTTTCCTCAGGGCATCGAGAGTGCGCTTTGCTTTCACCGGATCTACCTTCTCCTCTAGAGGTGGATGTCTCTTTGCTTTCACCCCTTCAAAGAACTCCTTCACGTGGGTCCGCACGATCTTATCGTTTTCCTCCTCGGTCCTCTCGTATGGTAACTTCTCTAGAGGCTTGAGAGGTGGACCGTATCTGTATTGCCTCCCGCCTCTGGTTGTGCTGCTAGACGCTGGAGCAGACGGAGCGGTTGCGGCGTCTGTCTTCTTTCGTGCTTGCTTACGAGGCGGAGGAGAAGGACTATGACGTGCCGGAGCAGCCGGGGCGGCGGCGGGTATCTTCCGCCCTTGCTGGCGAGGCGGAGAAGGAGGAGGCTGCTGGCTGCTCGGGAGTGCAGGCGCAGGCGGAGAAGGAGGCGGAGTGCCACCATGCGCAGGAGAAGGAGGCGGAGTGCCGCCACGCGTGCCCTGATCGTCACTCGCCGGAGGAGGAGGCGGTGGAGGAGGCGGAGTGCCCTGACTCGCCGGAGGAGGAGGAGGAGGCGGAGGCGTCCAGTTCAGAAGGTTAATGAACTCCTTCGGCCATAGGCATGGAGTCTTTAGAGCAGAACCCAGCCTAGTCTCCCCTTCACCGGTAGGATGGTCAAGCAGGAGGTCCTCAAATCCCTCCATTATTTCATCCACCATCACCCTAGCATATCCTTCTGGAATCGCCCGGCAGTGATAAGTTGCTCCGGGTCCAGTAGGATAAACAAAGCCAACAGCCGCCTTGACCTTCAAATTCATCCATCGCGCCATAATATGGCAATTTTGAGACTCCGTGATAGCATCCACGGGATAGCTGGCAGGAGCCGTCAAGACATGCTCCGGCTGAAGCAGCTTGGTGGAAGCCACGCTACTTCTCCGCTGAGATGGCGGGGTAGCTTCGGCAGGTCGTTTGCTGCGATCTGCTGCTTCTCGTTCCTCTAGCCCCATTACCCTTTTGTGCAGCGCCTGCAGTTGGCCCTGCTCCAGTTTCTTCCTCCTCTCATGGGTTTTGTAACCCCCTGCGTCCGGAAAACCAACCTTCCCCAGAATGGAGCCTGGCATGCCTCGTGTCCGTCCAGGGTGCTCAGGATTCCCGAGGGCCATTGTGAGCTCGTCCTTCTCCCTGTCTGGAATGAACGTCCCTCGCTGCGCTGCATCGATATAGTGCCGAAGGTGCTTGACTGGTATTTTCAGTTGCTCGTCCGTCCAATGGCACTTCCCTGATACAGGGTCCAAGGTTCCGCCAGCCCCAAAGAACCAAGTCCGGCAACGGTTTGGCCAGTACATTGTCTCTGGTTCAATCCCTTTTTCAAGCAGGTCATTCTCAGCCTTGGACCACTTAGGCTGGGCTTTGAGGTAGCCACCTGACCCCGTGCGATGGTGAAGCTTCTTCTTCGCAGCATTTAGCTTGTTTGTCGCCGACATCTTCTTACTCTTTTCCGATGTCTTGTGGGCCACAAATGTGGGCCAGTGATCTTTGATCTTCTCATATTTGCCAATGAATTCTGGTGTCTTTTCTTTGTCGACAAACTTGTTCAGCTCTTTCCTCCACCTCCTGAAAAGGGTTGCCATCTTCTTAAGAGCACAAGACTTGATTAATTGCTCTTTAACTAGCTTCTCCGGATCCTCCTCTGGCGGTAGGGTGAAATTTGCCTTCAGCTGAGTCCAAAGATCTTCTTT
The DNA here is from genome assembly GCF_002162155.2 of Triticum dicoccoides. Lineage (NCBI taxonomy): Eukaryota > Viridiplantae > Streptophyta > Magnoliopsida > Poales > Poaceae > Triticum > Triticum dicoccoides. The sequence goes on along the minus strand of NC_041389.1, from coordinate 686,574,028 downwards.
CTGCATATCATTGACATAAGACACCTTAGGGTCTTCCTCCTTAGGCTTATATCATTGCTGGATGCTGATCGGGATCTTGTCCCTAACAAGAACCCCGCACTGAGCAGAAAATGCGCGCTTTGTCCGGATGGGTTCAATCGGTTCGCCGTCGGCCATGATTTCTATGATCTCAAACTTTTCATCGGAGCTCAATTTTTTCTTCAGGCCTCGTCTCCTTACCGTAGTTCTGCTCGATCCGGAGGGCTAGAAATTAAAAGGAAGAAAGACGAGAGTAATTAATATGTGTACATATACCAAAACAATGGATGCATCAATTAACTAGTCAGCACGGGCTTAATTAACTAATATATATAACTGGCCGGACTCGGTTCGATCACCGGAGCAGTCAGCACGGTCTCCTTCTTGTACCTCCATTGTGTCACCGGAGCCATCATGAACATAGCCCTCTTCTTGTACCGGCATTAATGGGCCGAAGCCATCATGAACATAGCCCTCTTCTTCACCCAGTCCTTCCTGACCATCGGTGTCGAGGAGAAATGACGCAACTTCATCACTTCCTTGTGCGATTATGTCCCCCAACATCGCTTCTGTTTCTTCGTCTCGGGAGTGCTCCATAGTTTCTGCAAATATTTACAACATGTCAAT
>NC_041389.1:686543468-686573147 GCF_002162155.2 Triticum dicoccoides | reverse complement strand
ATTCGAAAAATAATGTTATCGGGGAGGGGGTATCGGGCAGGGGCGGCGGCGTGGTGGCCGCGCAGGGGCGCGGGACGGGAGGGGCGCGGGAGCAGGCTGTGCTCACAAGGGGCGGCGGCGAGGGCGAACGCGAGCAGCCTGGATGCAAAGAAGAAGAAAAGAGGAAGAAGGAAAGAAGGAAGAAGAAGAAAAAAAAGAAGAAAAAGAAGAGGAGAAGAAGAAAGGAATAGAGGAGAAGAAGAAAAAATTCTATTTTTTCTTCTTCTCCTCTATTCCTTTCTTCTTCTCCTCTTCTTTTTCTTCTTTTTTCTTCTTCTTATTTATTTCTCCTCTTCTTTTCCTCTCCTCTTCTTCTTTCTTTCCTCTTTCTTATTTTCTTCTTTCCTATCCATCTTTTTCTAAAATTGTAACTTTTGCATATATAAAACTTTTCTAAAATTGTAACTTTCTATATATGAACAAAAAACTTTCTATGAACAAAAAACATTTTTAACATATATTATTTAGCAAATTCTAGCCACATACACATATACATATACACATCACATACACATATACATTATAGCCACATACACATATACATCACATATGAACAACAAAAAAATAAACTAATAAAAATAAAAAAACATATAGCAACATATGAACAAAAACATATAGCCACATACATTATATATATATGAAAAAAAATAAACTAATAAAAAAACAGATGCAGGAGCGAGGCGCCGGCGGGGCGGGGCAGGGGTGTAGGAGCAGGCAAGGCAGGGGCGCGAGGCAGGTGCTCATAGGGGGGTGGCGGGGCACGGCGGGCGGCGTCAGGGCGCGGGGAGCGGCGCCGGCGTCGGGGCAGATGGCGTCGAGGGCGGCGGCGACGGTGAGGTGGACCAGCCTGACTACGGCGTCGGAGGCGGCGGCGACGACGAGGTGGAGCAGCCTGACGGCTCGGCGGCGACGGCGACGAGGCAGAGCAGCGAGCGTCGGGCGGAGAAGAAAGGGATGGATTTTGGAGAAACTGCTAAGTGCTAGTTATATATGAAGAGAATTGGTCCCGGTTCGTGAAACCAACCGGGACTAATGCCCCCTTTAGTCCCAGTTGGTGCCACCAACCGGGACCAATGGGCCTCTTTTCAGCAGCCCAAAGGGCGGGAAGCGGCGACCTTTGGTCCCGGTTGGTGGCACCAACCGGGACTAATGCCCCCCCTTTAGTCCCGGTTGGTGCCACCAACCGGGACCAAAGGACCCTGTGCTGCCCGCGTCGGGGCCAAAGTTTAGTCCCACCTTGCTAGTTGAGAGGGGCGCGCAGTGGTTTATAAGCCCCACTGCCGCACCCCTCTCGAGCTCCTCTCCACCGTAGGCTTGCGGGCCTATTTGCTACTGAATTGCCTGATGGGCCTTCTGGGCCTACTGCGGGCCTGAATCCTGGCCCATGGTAGGGTTTCTAGTCGTATTCAGGTCGTGGGGGCCCAGTAGGAGGCATTTTTTTGTTTTTTTTGTTTTCTTTACTTATTGTTGTTATTTTTATTTTTTTCCAGTTTTTTTGTTTTGTTTTCTGCATTATTTATTTTCTTTTGTTTTTTGCTTTATTTTTTAATTATTTTTGCTTTTAGTTTTAGGAAATATATAAACTTTCTGTTAGTGCCATTAGTTTTCAAATTTGAAAACACTTTTTTGTTTTTTGTTTTCTTTCTTGCTTTATTTATTTTATTTTGTTTCTACTTACAACAAATACTTATTGTTGCTATTTTTTATTATTTTCTAGTTTTTTTGTTTTGTTTTCTGCATTATTTATTTTATTTTGTTTTTTGCTCTATTTTTCAATTCTTTTTGCTTTTAGATTCAAACAAATTATAAACTTTCTGTTAGTGCCATTAGTTTTCAAATTTGAAAGCACTTTTTTTGTTTTTTTGTTTTCTTTCTTGCTTTATTTATTTTATTTTGTTTCTACTTACAACAAAATACTTATTGTTGCTATTTTTAATTATTACGAGAGCCGAACCATAAGACATTAAAGCATTTCAAATGAACTCTGAAAAAGTTGAAAGTTGGCATGGTATCATAAATTCACCCACATAGCATGTGCATGTACAAAACGGATAATGGTATCATATTCGTCTGTTACAAAGTTGGCATGGTATCATCATAATAGTTGCGGGAGAAAGTCTTCACTTTTTCTTCGCTTGTGTCATTTTCTTATTGCGCCGTAACCATGAATAATCTTCATCTTTTATCAGGATGCTGCGGTCAGCCTTGACTTTGAAGGGAGGAATTTCATGAAACTTTTCATAATCTTCAGACATGTCTGTCTTGTCCTCCACTCCCACGATGTCCTTTTTTCCTGAAAAAACTATGTGGCGCTTTGGCTCATCGTATGATGTATTCGCTTCCTTATCTTTTCTTTTTCTCGGTCTGGTAGACATGTCCTTCACATAGATAACATGTGCCACACCATTGGCTAGGACGAACGGTTCGTCAGTGTACCCAAGATTTTTCAGATCCACTGTTGTCATTCCGTACTGTGGGTCTACCTGTACCCCGCCTCCTGACAGATTGACCCATTTACACTTAAACAAAGGGACCTTAAAATCATGTCCGTAGTCAAGTTCCCATATGTCCACTATGTAACCATAATATGTGTCCTTTTCCCTCTCGATTGTTGCATCAAAGCGGACACCGTTGTTTTGGTTGGTGCTCTTTTGATCTTGGTCAATCGTGTAAAATGTATTCCCATTTACTCCCTCCGTTCCTTTATGTAAGGTGTATTATTTTTGGCACGGTGACCAAGGCGCATAAATATAGAGGTGTTAGGACAGAATTACCCTTGGCAAATTTATTGATTAGTGGCAAGTAAATCAGTGAGTGCAGGAAAGTAAGAGATACATGCAATTGAGAGAGAGATTCTTTCCTTATTTTGCAACGAAGAGAGGTACATGCAATCAGGAGAAAGATACTTTCCTTTTACTGGAGGGTTAAAAAGGGAATTAGGAGGATTTACAAGAAATGCACCTTACATTGTGGAATTTTATAAAAAAAGAAATACACCTTATATAAAGAAATGGAGGGAGTATCTCGTATCCTTTCCAAATCGTAATAGTCGAAGATGGTCCCCTGGACAACAAGTACAGCTCAGCACAAACAGTGTTGTCACCTCTGAGACGTGCTTCCAACCAACTGCTGAAAGTCCTGATGTGTTCACATGTAATCCAGTCGTCACACTGCTCTGGGTGTTTGGAGCGCAGACTGTTCTTGTGTTCATCGACATACGGGGTCACTAAGGTAGAGTTCTGTAGAACTGTGTAGTGTGCTTGAGACCAAGAATATCCGTCCCTGCATATTATTAAGTCCCTTCCAAGCGTGCCTTTTCCAGTCAGTCTCCCCTCATACCGCGATTGAGGGAGACCTATCTTCTTAAGGCTAGGAATGAAGTCAACACAAAACCCGATGACATCCTCTATTTGATGGCCCATGGAGATGCTTCCTTCTGGCCTAGCGCGGTTACGGACATATTTCTTTAGAACTCCCATGAACCTCTCAAAGGGGTACATATTGTGTAGAAATACGGGGCCCAGAATGACAATCTCGTCAACTATATGAACTAGGACGTGCGTCATGATATTGAAGAAGGATTGTGGGAACACCAGCTCGAAACTTACAAGACATTGCACCACATCACTCCTTAGCCTTGGTATGATTTCTGGATCGATCACCTTCTAAGAGATTGCATTGAGGAATGCACATAGCTTCACAATGGCTAATCGGACGTTTTCCGGTAGAAGCCCCCTCAATGCAACCGGAAGCAGTTGCGTCATAATCACATGGTAGTCATGAGACTTTATGTTCTGAAACTTTTTCTCTGCCATATTTATTATTCCTTTTATATTCGACGAGAAGCCTGTCGGGACCTTCATACTAAGCAGGCATTCAAAGAAGATTTCCTTCTCTTCTTTGATAAGAGCATAGCTGGCAGGACCTTCATACTGCTTTGGAGGCATGCCGTCTTTTTCGTGCAAATGTTGCAAGTCCTCCCGTGCCTCAGCTGTATCTTTTGTCTTCCCATACACGCCCAAGAAGCCTAGCAGGTTCACGTAAAGGTTCGTTGTCACGTGCATCACGTCGATCGAAGAGCATACCTCTAGGTCTTTCCAGTAGGGTAGGTCCCAAAATATAGATTTCTTCTTCCACATGGGTGCGTGTCCCCCAGCGTCACTCGGAACAGCTAATCCGCCAGGACCCTTTCCAAAGATTACGTGTAAATCATTGACCATAGCAAGTACGTGATCACCGGTACGGATGGCGGGCTTCTTCCGGTGATCTGACTCGCCTTTGAAATGTTTGTCTTTCTTTCGACATTGATGGTTGGTCGGAAGAAATTGACGATGGCCCAGGTACACATTCTTCCAGCAGCTTCCCAGGTATATACTATCGGTGTCAAGTAAATATTGCGTGCATGCGTGGTATCCCTTGTTTGTCTGTCCTGAAAGGTTACTGAGAGCGGGCCAATCGTTGATGGTCACGAACAGCAACGCCTTTAGGTGAAATTCCTCCTGTTTGTGCTTATTCCATGTACGTACACCATTTCCATTCCACAGCTGTAAAAGTTCTTCAACTAATGGCCTTAGGTACACATCAATGTCGTTGTCGGGTTGCTTAGGGCCTTGGATGAGAACTGGCATCATAATGAACTTCCGCTTCATGCACATCCAAGGAGGAAGGTTATACATACATAGAGTCACGGGCCAGGTGCTGTGATTGTTGCTCTGCTTCCCGAAAGGATTAATGCCATCCGCGCTTAAAGCAAAACATACGTTTCTTGGGTCACTTGCAAACTCATCCCAGTACTTTCTCTCGATTTTTCTCCACTGCGACCCGTCAGCGGGTGCTCTCAACTTCCCGTCTTTTTTATGATCCTCACTGTGCCATCGCATCAACTTGGCATGCTCTCCGTTTCTGAACAGACGTTTCAACCGTGGTATTATAGGAGCATACCATATCACCTTCGCAGGAACCCTCTTCCTGGGGGGCTCGCCGTCAACATCACCAGGGTCATCTCGTCTGATCTTATACCGTAATGCACCGCATACCGGCATGCGTTCAGATCCTTGTACGCATCGTGGTAGTGGATGCAGTCATTAGGGCATGCATGTATCTTCTGCACCTCCAATCCTAGAGGGCATACGACCTTCTTTGCTACGTATGTACTGTCGGACAATTCGTTATCCTTTAGAAGCTTCTTCTTCAATATTTTCAGTAGCTTCTCAAATCCTTTGTCAGGCACAACATTCTCTGCCTTCCACTGCAGCAATTCCAGTACGGTATCGAGCTTTGTGTTGCCATCTTCGCAATTGGGGTACAACCCTTTTTTGTGGTCCTCTAACATGCGATCGAACTTCAGTTTCTCCTTTTGACTTTCGCATTGCGTCCTTGCATCGACAATGACCCGGCGGAGATCATCATCATCGGGCACATCGTCTGGTTCCTCTTGATCTTCTGCAGCTTCGCCCGTTGCAGCATCATCGTGCACATTGTCTGATTCCTCTTGATGTTCAGTAGCATCACCGTATTCAGGGGGCACATAGTTGTCATCGTACTCTTCTTCTTCGCCATCTTCCATCATAACCCCTATTTCTCCATGCCTCGTCCAAACATTATAGTGTGGCATGAAACCCTTGTAAAGCAGGTGGGTGTGAAGGATTTTCCGGTCAGAGTAAGACTTCGTATTCCCACATATAGGGCATGGACAACACATAAAACCATTCTGCTTGTTTGCCTCAGCCACTTCAAGAAAATCATGCACGCCCTTAATGTACTCAGAGGTGTGTCTTGAACCGTACATCCATTCCCGGTTCATCTGCGTGCATTATATATAATTAAGTGTGTCAAAAATCATTACAGAACATCATGAATAGATAATTAAGTGACCAAATTAATAGAAGTTCATCATCACATTAAAACCAAAGTACATACATAGTTCTCATCTAACAACATAAAGGTCTGCAGAGCATCTAAATTAATTAAACCATACACTGAAACTATGTAAAACATTTCAATGCGAAAACAAATGCGATCATAATCGCAACCAATGTAACAACTGATCCAACGGCATAATGGTACCAAGCATCGGTATGAATGGCATATTTTCTAATCTTTCTAATCTTCAAGCGCATTGCATCCATCTTGATCTTGTGATCATCGATGACATCCGCAACATGCAACTCCAATATCATCTTCTCCTCCTCAATTTTTCTAATTTTTTCCTTCAAGAAATTGTTTTCTTCTTCAACTAAATTTAACCTCTCGATAATAGGGTCGGTTGCAATTTCGGGTTCAACAACCTCCTAGATAAATAAAATCTATGTCACGTTGGTCGGCATAATTGTCATAAACAATAAATGAACCAATAGTTATGAAAAGATAATATATACCACATCCGAATCATAGACAGGACGAGGGCCGACGGGGGCGGATACCAAAACCATCGCACTATATAAGATGCAATAATAAAAGTAAGAAAATTATACAAGTATCTATATAAACATACAAGTAAGAATTTTTTTTCCTTTAGAAAGAAGATAAGAACAAGAGGCTCACCGCGGTGGTGCCGGCGATGAGATCGGCGCGGGCGATCGACGGCGGTAAAGACGGGGACGGGACGTGACGGACCGCTAAACCTAGACAAATATTGAGGAAAATGGAGTTTGGAGGTGGAGCTTGAAGAGGAGAAAGCTTAAGTAGTGTGGCTCGGGCATTCCATCGAACACCTCTTGTGCATAGGAGGTGAGCTAGAGCACCACAAAGCTCTCCCCCCGCCGGCCAGAGAAAAAAAGAGCAGTGAGTGCTTTGCTCGCGGGCGAGGGATATATATAGGCACCTCAATGGTCCCGGTTCGTGGCACGAACCGGGACTAAAAGGCAGCCTGTTGTCCCGGTTCAAGCCACCAACCGGGACCAATGGTGGTGGGTCAGGAGCGAGGACCATTGGTCCCGGTTCATCCCACCAACCGGGACCAATAGGTCCAGTCAAACCAGGACCAATGGCCCACGTGGCCCGACCGGCCCCCGGGGCTCACGAACCGGGTCCAATGCCCCCATTGGTCCCGGTTCTGGATTGAACCAGGACTAATGGGCTGACCTGGCCTGGACCATTGCCCTATTTTCTACTAGTGTAAACTCGTGCCGCCACTAAGCAGCCAGGTTTGTGTGCGAAACCCAAAAGAAAAAAAAAAGGCTCACATCGGATCTGCACCAAAAAGCGAGACCCACAAACGAAACACTGATTGCAATGACTTTTAACCAGAGTTCTCCTACCTTCTCCTCTTCCTGGCAGCGTGCCGCCTGATCCCTGAAGTTTGGAATGGAAGGCGTTGTAGTGTGTCGATCGTTCCACCGCACCCTATGTACGTAGTCAAAGCAGTAGATGAAGCTACTGCTTCTTTGATACGGTGTATGCCATGAGAACGTGGCATTTAGATCATCAGATACAGGAGGACGCACCCTCTATTGTAAGGAGAGCACCCAACCGAGCAGACATGGCTGGATGCACTGGAGGGGCATCAGACCAAGACGTGTAGGCTTTAACTAGCCTAACTCGCGCGGCGGCACGCCGCGCTCGATGATCACTCGCAAATGTGCAATCAACTGATTCAAGAGTGGATCAGTGCACGCTGATTTAATCTCAGAATAATATATAGAGACATTGGAGAAATCAAACATACAAAGCTATTGAAATGTTGCAAACGTAGGGATACAAAGGTACAAATTAAAAGTAGCACACTTCAGAAGTAAACCAGTTATTCAAACTACATACAGTTCACTGCAAATAGAGAATTGTATATAAAAACACAAACACACTACATAAATAAGCTAGAACTAGTTGCTAGTGGATTAGATCTTTCTAGTATATCCTCCTGAAGGATTGGTGCGTGTGATAAAGTGGTAAAGTGATTTTGTGAATTCCTGCACACGTCCCATGGGAGGGTGCGCGGCCGTGTATGTGATAATGGGATCGTCGCTATCTGGACGCAGGGGATACATGCGAAGTGGTAATATATATGGAGTGATATGATATTCGAAACATTGCCACATATCATTGCCAAAATTTTAGTCTGCTGTGTGAATTGACCTTGTTGAGCATTGTTATGTTGGCAAGGATTTTTCTTCTTCTTCACAAAGTAGTAGTGTCTTCTTTTTTTTGCGAGAAAAAAAGAGATTTCATTGCTTAACCAGTGTGGTTACAATCGTTTGAACACATCAAATCAATCTCAGAGGGAACCGATCTAAGCCACACCGCAGTGCGCTTAGATACATCCGTATCTAGATAAATCCGAGTCAACTAATTTGAAACGGAGGGAGTAGGTCAGAGGAAGACAAAACTAATGTCAACTAAAAGAGACAAATACTTCCTAACTTGCTTCTTTTTCAGACATGTCCGTTTCATAGCTATGCTCATGTAGTAACGATGCAGAAATGTCTTATGCCCTTAGTGTCTTAAGCTTTATGTAACTGAGGGAACACGATATATACTAATCCAACAATGATAAGTGGCCTTGGTACCTCTGATAGTAGACTAAATAGAGATCCTGGATTCATGAGTCAAGTTATAAGCCATGTATCTTGAAATAGGGGTCTGAGTTCTGCGTGAACCGAGAATTACTGTTATTGAACCTGACTAAATGTGGGTGTACTTCATTACTTTTATCAACCATGGCTTGATAACATTTTTTTTCGCTCTTTAGAGCTCATATAGCAGCATATTAGGATTGGCGGTTAGTGCATACGTGAGAAATTACACTCCAAATAAAGTGCCTACACGAGAAACTATACTCCAAAAATCGTTTCCAATATTGTTTTGATTATATTAAAATTTTGGAACTTGCCTTTAGTGATGCTTGTAACAGATGAGGATACCCCAAAATTTACATTGACTTCAAGGCAAAGGGAAGTGTGCTCCTAGGAGCACGTGCTCCTGCGCATAAAAATATTTTCAGAATGTCAAAAAAATTCAACAAGAAGTCTATGTATTCTTCGTCACATCCAAATGCTACATACAAATTTATAGGCAAAAAAATTAAACATTTTGGCCTGTGAAAAAAGAACAAAATAAACACCAAATATTATACCACACATGTCACGCAAAATTTATTTTTTCCACCGAAGAAACGCCGCTGCTCCATTTCTCATGAAAATTTGCAAAGATACTTGTGACACTAACACGAACGTCTAAAAAAATTCAGAACTTTTGGAAACATTCACTATATTTTTTTTGTTTATTATTCACGCGGGAGCGTACGCTCCCGGGAGCCGAGACGCCATTCAAGCGGAAGCCACGTTTTCCTATTACCAGGAGTACGCACGCACGAACGTAAGTAGAAATGGCAGCTCGGCAGACCATAGTATCAAGGAAACCGTACTAAATTTCAGTAGTTAGACATGAAAAATATGTTTATAACCCAAATAAACTGCCAGGACAGTTGAAATCCCAGGTTATGTGTTACAACACAGCCATAGTACGCAGAAATATCATGAACCACTTCGAAATATATAGATGAAGCTTGATTCTAGGATTACATTAACAGTTATGCAGCTCGTGTTTTGTTATTGATCTCCATTTAATTGTGTTCCAAGATGAGAACCAACCTGTATGATGATGTGTCAGTAGTTCACTATATGATTCCTAAAGACGGGCATCAAAATCTTATATGAATTTCATTGCAACTCTATAAAATTCCCTTATGAGCATTAGTCCTTTGGACAGTACAACACCAAAAGGAAAATGATGGATAAGTGGGAGGAATTTCTTTCATTCTATCAGGACACATCTCTAGGATACTGCTGCGTTCCACTTCCTAAAAATAATGTTCACAGTTCAAACTTAAAATATGTCAGGACATCATGCCTTTCTAGAAATGGAAGAGGCAAACTTGATTAACAATCCTCAGGTGCTACTACTTTTTACACCATAAGACTGATTGTGCTTCTTCAAAACGTGCAAGATAGGTCTGTGTTTCCTCGATTACTCAGGGAGAAGACATCAAGAAAGCAACCTAGTCATGAGAACGTGGTCAAAGCAGTAGATGAAGCTACTGCTTCTTTGATATGGTGTATGCCATGAGAACGTGGCATTCAGATCCACAGATACAGCAGAACGCACCAGCTATGGTAAGGACAACACCTAAGCGAGCAGACGAAGCTGGAAGCAATGGTGGGGCATCAGACTAAGACGTGTATGCTTTAGTTCCAAGGGTCGATGGATATTTCCCGGTGCCTTCTATACCCATGTTATCAAACTCAAATCCTTTGAGTGGACAGACACCAAATGATGCAGGAGCTAGTAAGACTGGGTAATAATTCTAAGACAAAGAAGTGAAAACGAGGAACTTGCTATTCTTCTTTTGCTTAGGAAAACCAATTTGCTCTTTATTTATAAAGGACTTGACCGTAGCATTGGCATGATGTATGTATCCTCCGGTAGGTGAATAGATAAGGGGCCTTTATAAAAGACTTAGTTATAGGCTATGAGGGTTTATGCTTTAAACACATGTCGAATTTATCGAACTTCTTTTTTAGAAAGAAGAAATTTGTTGAACCACATTGAGATGATGCAGATAGCTAACACAACAACATATTATCATTTCAAAGTTCATGAAAATAAATCCTAACGGTAATGATTCATCATGGAGAAAAATTATGTTAAGCAGAACCAATGTTGCCTGATTCAAATGTCATGTTCCATTGCACACACTAGTGCCACCCCGGCTCACATGAGAGCCGTTTATTTTCTTCTGAAAAGGAGGTTGAAACTGCCGGTCTCTGCATCAATAGATGCACACATTATTAAATTATTTAACAAAGATCCAACAAAAACATACATAATAAGCCGAATCCGCCACTCAGACCTAGAAACTCCATAATGTGAACACCATCACTCCACACCATCTAGAACTGGGATCACCACCGATCCGCTCCGCCCGGACGCATGACGTACCAGGAGCATATACCTGGTCCAACAAACCCAAAGCACACACCACATGCACACGTTTTAGAAGCACATGAAAGTCTCCTCTACATGGTTTTCCAAATGGAATGTGATCATCCAAACTTCCACAAGAACAAATATTACGAAGCAAACATTTAGCAAAATCCTGCTTGTTCCTTAATTAAAAAGGACATCACGATAATACTGGGAAAAAGGAAGGCTCCATCACATCTGCATTGGAATTTGAGATGCTCATTAGCTCCATCTGACTACATTATAGTGACTTCGGACTCAGAGGACCCGTTTTGAGACTTCTACCTCCTCCTCTTCATGGGCTACCAGGACGATGCATTGAGCTACTACTCCTGCTCTGCCTAGTAGCATGCCGCCTTTTGTTGGGAATGGAGCTATCATATTGTCTTGCTTCAGTGCACACGATTTACATGCACCTATGTCACCGCCCACTTGCCGCCGGCATCCTTCACACATTTGTTCAAGCCATCGGTGCATTCCTTCATGGACTTGAGGGCGTCCTTCTGCAGCTCCATCAGAAAGGGGTTTTGCCAAGATTTCCTGACAGCCCGACGATGTAGGGTAGACGCAGCCTCAGACTGTGTCACAGACATCTCGTCTTGGCGCCCCTGCACCATGACAGGACCAGCCGAGGTGCTGGGAACCACTAGCGGTCAAGGTGGAGCTGCGCTGATGATGAGTTTGGTGGATGGCCCAGCCTTCAAGGTCAGATCGGCCGTGGTGGAGGGAGGCGTCGGAAGGTTTGGCCCTTCAGAATGTTGAACCGGGGAAGTCACTTCCCCAGCATCTTCTTTGGAGCCATAGAGCTAAGCCACAGTTGGACAAGGAGAGGCTTCTTTCGTGGGCTAATACGCTTTTGTAGTTGATTTTCCAATCTTCTATAACCCCCTCCTTCTCCACCCCCTCTTCCTGTAGCTCTCCTTGGAAGCTCTTTGTTTCCATAAAACTCAAACTCATGTAATTGACCTCTGGTTACCACTTGGGCTCTTGCCCGTTTTGAATGCATAAGGTAGACACTGGTATGCCTTTTCTTTCACAAAAAAAACATCTTCTTCATTCCCGGCTCCTGGGGTGTAAGCACATAAGCACGAGACTGGTTTGGGCCGCGTGCGTCAGGTGCATGCGGGTTTAATATGACGTCATGTGCTGACATATGGTCGTCGGTGGGCTGGTCAACTTCCTCGGTATTGTTCTCCTTCGTGAATGCGAATACTAGGTCGAGCCGGAAAGAGCGGGGATTACGGGTGCATGCGACTATGCGAGTTATGTTGCCACTTGCCACAGGCTTGTTTTTCAAAACCAAAAGGAGAAGAAAATGGTCTGCAAGACTGCAACGCATCTGCACTGGAAATCGAGACCTACACGACCAGGTTGCAGTGACTTTACACATTGCAGTGACTTTGCACCAGAGTTTTCCTATCTCGTCCTCTTGATGGATTACTACAAGAGTGACAAACCCATCTACTGCCCCTGCTTTTCCTGGCAGCGTACTATCCGACATTGGGAATGGTCGACACCGTAGTGTCTCGTCCCAATGCACACAATGTACATATTCAAAGAAGTAGATTGCCCTACTGTTTCCTCCATTAGGTGTATGACGTGAGAGCGTGGCCTACATAATGTCTAATGCATGAGGACACATCAGCTAGCGGATGGTGAACATTTCACCGAGCAGACCCTTCTTGTTTCGATGGAGACGTCTGACACAGACAAGTGCATGCTTTAACTTTGAGAATCGATGAATGATTCCCGGTGCCTTCTATGCCCATGCTATCAAACTCAAATCCTTTTTGTGCTAAGAGAAAACAAAAACTGAATAAGATTGGCAAACATAGAAGTAAACCAGGAATATGCTATGGACCTTTTGCTTAAAAAGCCTAGCTTGCTCTTTATAATGGACGTGAGTCATAGCATTGTCATAAACTTATGTACATCCAGTAGGTGAATAGATAAGTATCCCTTATTTATAAGCTTGGTCCTCTGGTAGATCAAAAGCTATGAAATCTCTAAATAAAAGACGGATTCTACAGCCTTCTCTTTCTTAGAGGAAAACATTTTATTGAACCTCTAACCTCTTCATTAAGACGGTGCGCTCGGCCAAAAGAACATGAAGTTGATGGACAATAAAGCGCAACAACAAATGTCTTCTCCATCATCAACCTAAGTAGAACCAATGTAGTCAGATCCAATTGTCATGTTGCATTGTACATACTATCTCTGCTTGAACACCAACATTACAATAATACTTTGCAAAAAAATCATGATCTAGTACTCCCTCTGAGTGATTTTGTGATTTGCAAGGTACAAAAATTATTAGGTTTCATCATTTCTATACAATTCGTCCAACATTGATAGATAAATTTATATAATAGATCCATTGTTTTTGTTCCAAATAACCAGTTTTGATCTAGGGATTGTGTCGATTCTCACCCAACCCCTATCTAGCTCTAGAAGAATCGCAAGCCTCGAATCCGTAGCTTTGGGATTAAATTTATTGTCTCCAAAGAGAACTTCAACCATCAAACTATTGGAAGATATTATTCCACTTGGTGTTGCCATGGGCTCTTCTTTCCAATTAAATACAACAATAAGATTGGATAATTGTAATAAGAATAAGTAAAGGGAGAAGAATTATTTTCAACTTTTTGCTCCATATAAAGCACTTGTGTGGTAGCACTAGCATGAAGTCATGGATTCTTTAGTAGGTCAGTAGCAAAGAATTCTGTGATTATGAGTTTGACACTTTGATAGTTTATAGGCTATGAGAGCTTTTTCCAAGATGCCCTTTGGATGTCTCTATTGGGGTCCAAACTGAATTTGGTATTCCCCAACTCCCAATTGGGCTGTTTTGGATGCGCACGAAAACAACAAAAGGAAATAGAATGAATACAACACCAAAATCGCTCACACACATCCTTCCCTCCAATGATGCAGAGCTCGCCACTCCGATTTACGTGGAACTCACTCTAGTCCCGCAAAAATATAATGCTTCGACTATGAATAGAAGCAATTCTCCCCGCTGCGGCCACGAAAAGAGGGGGCGGCACAGGAAACCTTCCCTCCCCAACCCTCCTCTTCCTTATACTCCGGCACCTATAGCCCCTCCGCCGCAGCTTGCTCCACTCCTCCCATGGCCGCCACAACCCTCCTCTCCATGTCCTACCCCTCCTCCCATGAACTCCATGGCCCGCCCAAATCTCGACCGGCGCTCCTCCCCTCTCCCTCTTCCCTTGGTCTGACGCCCCATCCCCTCCTCCTTCTTGGCCCATCCCCATCCCATATCACGCCATCCGCAAAGGCGACAACAAACAGTGGCAGCCCAAATGCATGGCAGGAGGGAAATCAACTTGGTGGAGGCGGACTGCGGTGGGGATGGAGATGGGAGGGGATCTGGGAGGCATCAGGCTCAACCGCACGAGTACCAGGAGCAGAAGTTACTGTTAATAGCTTTGGGATTCTCCAATTCTCCACTCACAATGTGCAACTGCATAACAGGCATTTGGAACTAACTAATTACTATTGTTGGATTCAGGCCATGAGATATGATCCCTACCACATCTCATCATGTGAAGCTGCCAAATGCTAGGGGCGTCGTGCTCCGCTGAAAGACCTAATTTTATGTCAACTGGTTGATAAGAGTACAACATATGTTGAGATTGAAGTAGATCATTTTATGTACGGCATGTTGTTGTTGACATGTTCCATTGCTATTGTGTATTGGTATTATCTATGTTGGTTTATTTCAAATGGCAAGGATATTGCGTTAGTTACACTAAACTTTAAGTGATGATGTGAGGTTTCTTCTGTAGCAGCGCCATGTTTGAAATCATTATCGTGGATGTTGGAAGCCGTGATGGCACTCAGTATTGCTATATAATTATTCAATTATAGTCACACATTGTACAAATTTTGTTTTGATGCATATTGAACAAAGAATTATTTTCGTACTCATGTTACTATGCAATTTCATAGTTTCTCATCCAAAAAGGACTTAATATTAAAACCTCACTATGATTCCATGGGACAATTCAGTGAACATCGAAACAAGAAAATTCGTATCATGTGAATTACATTTTCCTTGACGGATTAGTATTTCAATCAACTCAATATGGAGCCCTCCATTATAGACATACAAAAAACACGTAGAATGTTTCTCTTTTACAAGGAAAAACTTCAGTGAACTTCCGACCTCTCCATTAAGATGATGCACCATTTTTTCGACAAACGACAATTTACCTTAGCCTTCTATTTTTGCAGGAAATACCTTATGATACTTCCAACTTTTGCATTAAGATGATGGACGTAGTCAGCACACAACTTATTGTTATAACAACAAATACAGCCCGAGGGCTAATGTTTATCCCTGTGAAAAAGAAAATTAATGAAAAAGTAATGTGTAGTCCAAATGTCATGCTGCACTGTAGGTACTAGTGCCTTCTAGAGCAGTGCGGGGCACGCTAGGCAACCTCTTGTCGTCCTGCACATGCGATATCGACCTTAATGCGGTGATTCTCAATTTCACTGCTCTACGTGAAATAACTTTTGTGATAATATTTAGCAAAAGAAATCCTCTTCTTGTTGTTAAATAGTGATAAATGTTATGGAAATAGTTAGCTAAAGAACTTCACGAACTACTACCCCCTCCGAGGATACATGCATGCAATTTCACCATTACAATAAATTTACTTTTGGCAACATTCATATATGAAACTGATATTACTAAATACAAGGGATCACAATGATATCGAAAAAACTTCAACATCTCCAGAGAGAGTGTGATATAGCCCCATGCAGGTAGAGATACATCTTTTACTAGATTAACAGTTTTTGCACATTTATCTAATGGATAAAGTCGTGTCGCTAGTCTAATAGAAACCTAATTTCCGCATGGCATGGCAGAGGCTCAAGTATTATGATGTTTCAAAGTCTATTTGGCAGGAAAAAAGAGAGAGAAAATGGCAGAATAGTAAAACCAAACGAATGGCAAGTTACATAGTGTGGATATTTATATTGCCCAAAATTTTAGAGTTTAATTAGCGATTTCTGCTGATGGTTCACATAAATACACTAGCAATATTGAGCCCACGTGGATTTACCTACATAACCATTGTTTAGAAGCACTATATCAAAATTTGATATCTACGATCCTATAGTTTAAGATGCAAAAAAAGTTATAATAAGTGGAAGCTTCCATAATTTACACGAGCGTTGACTTAGGCCTACAGGATGTATCACACGTTCCACACGTGTACTTAGGTGACGTCTGTGTTGCTTCTTCAAAACGTCAGACGAACAGACCACCATCCTCTTATCTCATCATCCTATCGCCCTCCTCCAATAATCACCATTCCACCCTAGACAAAAAAAAGGTCACACTATCGCTTCCTCGAAATGGCATAAGAGCATACAAGACAGCCAGAGTAGGAGCAACTCTCAGCAGAGTAAGAAGAGTCAATAGCTGAAGTTGCAAACTAAACATGTTGTAGTTTCGGTGATCCATTGTTTAACAAACAATGCATGAATAAGATTGGATCACCAATTAAACGAAGCATTTAACATGATCTGACACGAAAAAGGGTTTCCCCCTGCTTTATATTATAAAGCAACCACCAACACAATACATCCGAGCATACAACAAAAGGAAAACAAAGGAAAAAAAAGGATAAAGATACAGAACGGCTAACGGGATTCAAATGCACCAAGCAAAGGCTTGAGCATCGAAGCGCTCAGTGGGCTCCACACCCTGCCATTGATAAGGTGAAGGCAAGAAGACTACTCACCGCCGAAGGACGACCACACTGTCACCTTCCATGAACCACCACTACAAAGCCGCCATCCGCCTCCGCCACCAAAGAGGGCCCCCTGCCCTCTCGTCCTGGACCGTAGGACGCCACGCCGTCGGTAGGCAGAACTGCTCACCCCCGAGCACGCATAGCCGGCCCAGATGTTGGCTGGGAAGGACGACAAGATGGTGACCCCACCAAGCAAAGCAATCCCTCCACCAACACAGAATCTCCTACAAAGAGTGTGGTGCCTACTTCAAACCATCGAACGGGGACACATTGAAGATTATCGATGACCCACCGCTCAGTAGCTCACACCACCACCTCCACCGATCCAAGGCGGTGTCTTCAGGAAGAAAACAACGCCGGAGCGTCACCGCCGCCCAATCCAGCAGATTTTGGGCTTTCACCCAGGTCATGGAAGTGGAGGGCAAGGGAAAAGATCATGATGTCGCCTTTAGGAAGGGTAGCAATGCCCTAAGCATTGCCGACATCGTGGCCGCCGTCGCCGGCCAGGAGCTTCCCCCAATCCAGAGCCCACACCCACATCGCCCCACCCAGTAGCGAGCTAGCAGGGCAAGGCGTGTACCTGTAGCAGTGGAGGACGTCGTCTTCAACTCGATGGACGGGCCACCGGGGCAATCCCATCCTCGATCCCCATGTTCGCCGCTACCTTGCTACCCGAGTAACCAAGGAGGGCGCCCCGCAGCATTTGCGCCAGCCACCCACCGCCGGAAGGGAGGCACGCTCACCAGAAGAGGCTGCCACCCTAGATCCGCGCCCACCACGCGCGGCCCGCACGCCCGCCCCCACATTCGTGCGGATAGGGGAGGAGCCCCCAGGCGGCACGTAAACCACCGCATCCGCCAGATCCGCCACCACGACGCCCCACAGCCGCCGGGCACCATGCATGCCTGCCGGGCCTCCGCCAGATCTCGCCGCCCCCGCGCCGCCAGACCAAGCAAAGGGGAGAGAAGGCCCCGCCGTAGCTAGAGCCACGTGGGCTTAGCTCGGCGACGCCTGCCAGCGGCGATGGAGAGGAGGGCTGGAGAAGAGGGGGCAGGTTCCGACGGCTAGGGTTGAGCCCCTAGGTCGCCGCGGAGGGCGACACGGGAGAGAGAGAGGGATGGTCATATTAGTAGACGTACCTAGGCGAAATGAAGACATCAACAAAGACGCGAGGTGAAATGTGGAAGATCGACAGTACATATACTGAACTGGTCGATGAAGTGCGCGCGGCACGGTGACCGGCTGCAGTGCGGGCAGGACACCAAGGCCACCGCCGCCACGAAGACTTTGCGGGCCAATGTCCTGCGTTGACGTCCTGTCCTGCAGGCCGTACCGATCGATTAATCGATGGCGGCAGATGCGGTGTGCTATGCTGGTCTCAACCGAGCGCCCCGAGGACGCGCTGAGCAGAGCACATGCGTATATCATATGTACGAGTGATCTCATTGGCTCCGAGCTGCTGGTCATGCCGTTTGTGCGTGTGAAGCAGAGTAGGAGCAGGATGAGGAGAGATTTTTTGTTGTTGTAACTTGTTGCCGCCTAGGATATTGGGGGTGGGAAATAGATCGGAGCGTGAGAGGGAGTGGGGATGTAAACTATAGGATCGTAGACAGAGCTTGATGCTCTGGAGGAGGAAGATGGGCAGCATGCGACTTGTGAGGTTTTGGACACACAAAAGAAGGTCAGTGCATCGTATAACACAACATTTCCATCGAAAACTAAGATCCACACGACCAGAGACATCCTGCGATGTAGTCCCCAGTGACCACGATTGAGTGACTTCAAACCAGAGTTCCCCCTGCCCTCGGACCACGTTGGACCATGATTCAGTGACTTCGAACCATCGAGCAAACACGCTGCCTGCCTTTCCTACCTTCCTCTTCTCTTGATCCTCATTAGGACAAAACAATCTATGGGAAAAGATCACGCCACAACTTTCTATAAATGGCATGAGACCGGGGCTTTCTGACTGAATGAAGCAGGAGGGCGTGGCACTTGGAGGAAGGAGAACCACCGATCCAGCACACTAATGAGGAAATGATGTAGTACCTTGGTGCGACAGAGTGCATGATGTAATCTGGAGGATCGATGGGTAATTCCTGGTGCGTCTCACGCCAATGCGATCAAATTCAGATCCAGGCATTTGGATACAATACAACAAACAGTGCACAAAAACGATTGGATGAGGAACATGCTATTCTTTTGCTGCTTAGGAAAGCCTAGCTTGCTCTTTATAAAGTACTTGAGTCATAGCATTGGCATTATATCATTTACATATCCTCCAGTACGTGAATAGCTAAGAATCCCTTAATTATGAGCTTAATATTCTGGTAGTCTGAGGCGCTTTAAACAAACATTGAATTTTCTAAATATTTTCCTTTTGAGAAGGAAAACCTTTTTCAAGTTGGGTCATCTGCATCAAGATGGCACACCTACCCAACACACAACTTATTATTATGTTTACAAACTTCATCGAAATAAAGCCGGACAGCTAATGTTTCATCCTTGAGTGATGCTGGTAGATCCAACATTTTCTCGTCCAATTGGCACGTTGCAATGTATAAACTAGTGCCTTGCTTAAGCCGCGTGAGACTGAGACCTGCCTGCTAGACAACCTCCCCTGCATGGATCTCCAAATAGACACAATTTCACATGAAACAAGTATTGCAACACTACTTAGCAAAACGAAATACCCTGCTACGTCTTGAGCTTGCGTTGGTTTTCCTCGAAGAGAAGAGGGTGATGCAGCAAGTGTAGCGTAAGTATTTCCCTCAGTTTTGAGAACCAAGGTATCAATCCAGTAGGAGGCTCCTCAAAAGTCCCACGCACCTACACAAACAAACTGAGAACTCGCAACCAACGCAATAAAGGGGTTGACAATCCCTTCACGGCCACTTGCGAAAGTGAGATCTAATAAAGATAGTATGAAAATATAAATATATTTTTGGTATTTTATAATATAGATGCAAAAAGTAAAGATGCAAATAAAGGTAGATTGAAAGCAAATATGATAAGAGATAGTGTCGTGGTTCTAAATCTGACAGTAGAATGGGGGATAGGTATGGAGAGGCAAGATCCTAGCTATGGAGTAGTTGTACACACGAGTGTTTTACGAGTTCAGGCCCTTCTCGGAGGAAGTAATAGCCCTACGTCTCGGAGCCCGGAGATGGTCGACTGGTTTATGTGTATATGAGTTACAGGGGTGCGAACCATTTACACTGAGGAGGGGGGTGGCTTATATAGAGTTCGCCAGACCCCTCCGGCCCTCAGTTATGCAGGGTTTAAAGTACATTAAGATAGGGGGTTACTGGTAACGCCCTCATAAAGTGCCATGAAGACTATTAAAGCTACTTAATGACAGACCGTTGCGTGCTGAGTGACTTTAGGTCTCCTGGCCGTCGAGTGGTTAGCTTCATGGTCGAGTGGCTAGCTTCATCGTCGAGTGTCCTTGAGTTCGTCGAGTGAAGTCCCTCTTGGTCGACTGGAAGGTAGCTTCTTCTAAGGATGTCCTTGGGTAGGGTATCCTAGATAGGTCCATGACCCTAACCTAGGTACATGACTTCATCATTAGCCCCTGAATGGATCGAGGTTCGGGTGAGGAAGGAGTTGATAATTTTCTCCGACCTATTTCCCGTGCTCTGATTATGTCGTATCCTGGATCAGCGATTTTTCTTTTTTAGCGTTGGCATTAACTTTTCTTTCAGTCGCCTTGATCCATTCCTTTCTTCTGTCGAGTGAACTTTTGAACTTAGTGAACTTCCGAGCGACGGATCGCAGGAAATCTATCATCTGACAGATTGATGTGTCGTTAGCGGATTTTGTGGGATCCGAATTTTGGGAAGCGCGCGAAGCGGGGCGGACCGCGGTACTCAGATGGGATAAGGCGTGGATGCCTCGATTTCTGCGCCACCTTTTTCGCCACATATCATGTGTGCACGACTATTTCGGGATGTGACAGGACCGCCCGGGCCTACTTGTCAGCCACTCGGAAGCGTCCTTATATAAAGCATCGGGCGAGGGTTTTTGAACACTGCCTTCTCATTCTCCTCTCTGCCCTCTTTGCCTCCGCCCGCTGTGCCTGCTCTCGCCTCCGCCTATCCACTCCTCGCGTGCTTCACCGGCGACAATGGTGAAGGAGAAAACGGAGGCCTTGGAGCGCGCGAAGAAGGCGACGGCGATGGGGAAAGCGAAGGGGAGAGCGTCCACTCGGGGCGGATCTTCGTCAAGGTCCCGCCAGCCAAAAGGTTGGGTCCAAGGGGATTGGATCCGTTCGACCATCACCGAGACGGATCTCAATGACCTGGCCAACGAGGGTCTGATCCCCCACGGGTCAGCAAGGCTTCCGGGGACCGAGTGTCAACCGCAGACGCAGGAGGGTGAGTGCGTTCTCCTAGCCACTCATGCAGACCGTGGATTCTCTCTGCCGCCGAGTGTTTTCTTCCGAGGGTTTCTGAACTTCTTTGGGGCGCAACTCCACCATTTCACTCCCAATTCCATTGCCTATCTTGCTGCTTTCGTGTCCATGTGCGAGAACTTCCTGGGTTGTCGACCACACTGGGGTCTATTTAAGCACATATTCACCTGTCGCTCACAGACGGTGAAAAAGGCGAGTCCGGATGATGAGAGTACTAAGGTTATCCAGATGTGTGGGGGTCTTGGGATTCAGATCAGGAATAAGAGTACTTTCCCGGCCATGACCCTTCCTGAGTCGGTCAGAGGGTGGCAGTCGACTTGGTTCTACTGCCAAGACGAGTCGACACCGGGGCAGTCGACTGGTCTCCCTTCGTTCTCCATGGACCGAGTGGACAAACCCTCTTCTCTGAAGGTGCTCCCTGAGGAGAAAGCTTGATGGAGCGCGTAGTCCAACTCGTTCGGGACGGAGTGACGGGTATGGATCTTCTGGAGGTCTTCCTTAGACGGCGCATCCAACCGCTTCAGTACCGAGGCCACCCGATTTGGCTGTAGTGTGGTACCGAAGACACCACTCGGGTCCATCCAGAAGTGGTCGACGACGCCACACTAGAGAGGTGGGTGACCGCAATCACAGGGAATAAAGACAACCCTCGAGGGGCTAGGAGGATCCCACCACTCGACTGTACCTACACACCGGACACGGTATGACCACTTATCTCCAATTGTAACCTTGCTTTATTCATTCTGCTTCGCTGCGAATTGGTCGATTGACCTTTGTCTTGTTTCGTTGTCTGACAGGCCACCACTGAGTTATACTCGATGCCCAATGGAGCGCAAACGCCGACTGAGGAGGAGGAAGGAAGTGGGGACGAAAGCCCGGAGGAGTGGGATTCGGATGCTGACGACGATGATGAGGGTGATGACTCTGGTGAGGAGGAAGAGGAGGAGGAGGAGGAGGAAGTTGTACCTCCTCGCTCGGAAAGACGCTCGAAGCTTGTCCATGATCCCGCGGCTGAGCGTGGTAAGGGGGTCGCAACCATCACGCAGTCGACCAAGCGCCCTCGGACTACTTCTCCGGTGCCGACTGAGAAAGCTCCGAAGCAATCTCGAGTGGCGCCGTCGAAGTCGGCGAAGGTCTTGCCAAAGATGAAGATGGTGATCCCCACTATCTCAGGGTAATGGTGTAGCTTGAGTTTGTCTGTTCCACATGAACTTATTCTTGGTCAACTCATGAGCTAATCGACTGACTTCTGGAACTGCAGTGTTGCTACTTCTGATACCTCGGTCAGAGCTGAAGATCAGGAAATGGAGGATGCTATTACTTCGAAACCTGGTATGACTCTTGTAGTTCCGTCTTCAGTCGATTGGCTTCTTGTCTCTAATTTTGATTATTTTTCTGCAGCTTCATCTAACGTCGTTATCGACCTTCCCGACGACCACGACGAGGAACCACTGAGGCAGAGAAGGAATAAGAAAGCGTCTGCTGGCAAGGCGACTCAGGACGTGCCAGCACCCGAGATATTGGTCGTGGAGGGAGACAATGTCACTCGGCCTACCGTAACCTTTGCGGTGCCGTTGACGAGTGCTCGTCCTTCGTCCTCGAGTGCTGCTCAACCCTCGCTTTTCTCAGCCTACCACGTCCCAAAAGACCAAGCTAATGCTGCTAAAGAAGCAATACGCCAAGCGGGGGTCATGATGGAGCAAGTGAAGGCAATCCGAGAAGCCAGCCAGGCAGCCTATGACGCCAGTTCGGCTCTTCAGAGTAATGTTCAGGTCAGTCGGTCACTGCCTGTTCTGTTAGGATATGATATCTGAAAACTCTTCTTTCTGAAATTCCCAGGGTTTGTCCTACACCCACTGGTTGTGTCGATTGAAATTCCGGGTTAGTGGGGGCACGCTGAGTGCACCCACTGGGTGTAGTCCCCAAGGCTATGATGGACTGCTGGCAGTCAACCATAGTCTTTATGTCTTAAGTTTTTTCCTTACTCGACTAGGTCGAATAGATTCATAGACCGGTGGGGGCACGCTGAGTGCACCCACTGGGTGTAGTCCCCGAGACTATGGTCGACTGCTGGCAGTCGACTATAGTCTGAAGAACACCTCCCATTTTTTTAGTTGTTGTTGGTCGACTGGTCGACTCTAACTGATGAAACTAGTGGGGGCACGCTGAGTGCACCCACTGGGTGTAGTCCCCGAGACTATGGTCGAATGTTTGTATTCGGCCATAGTCTTAGAAACGCTATGATTTTTCCTTAGTCACTCGGAAGTGAATTGTCTTTGACATCTGTCGATTGGTTCTTCGAAGAAATCCTGTGACCTTGCGGCTCGTTATACTGAGTTGGAGAACAAACACATCCAGCTCGAGCTTGATCTGAAACTGACTCAAGAGAACCTAACGAAGGCGAAGGAGGAAGCTAAAGGTATGTTTGGTGAGGCCTTCGACGACTGCCTTTGCCTCTCATTTGTTTCAGAGTCTGATCTCACTGTAACTTCGCAGACAAAGTGAGGGATGCCCTGAAGAAGAAAGACCTTGACTTGGCTGAGATGCAGAAAGAAGCTTTAGAGAAGACCAAGCTCGCAGATGAGAAGCTGGCTTCAGTCACCAAGCTTGAAGAAGAAAACACCAATCTGAAAGCTGCTCTTGATGCTGCCAACAAGGAGGTCAGTCGACTGAAAAGTGACAAGATTGCCCTGAATGACAAGGCCAGTGAGTTGGTGGGAAAGAAGAACGATCTGGAGGCTTATCTGGATGGACTCGCCAAGAAGCTATTCCTCATGCTTGAAGGTAATCTTTTGTATCAAACAGACATTTTAACTGTGATCTCCGACTGTTGTCTTGACTCGGTGGTTATGCTTGCAGAATTTTGTCAGAACTTTGAAGAGGAGACTGGTCGACTGGAAATAAACCTGGATCCCATCAACTCTCCCGTGAAAGATGAAGTCGCCATGAATGTGCTCCGGCTTGAATCTCGCGTTGCTGCTGTCGTCGACTATCTCGCAAGGCTGAAGGTCGCAACTTCTCGCATCGACACAACACTCTGGCCAAGAGAGACGCTCCAGAACGACCTCAAGTCTCTGATGACTCGACTGAACGAGGTCCCAAGTCGAGTGCAGGAGTGGAAGAAGTCTTCTGCCAGGTGTGGCGTGGATGTTGCTCTGTCTCTGGTCCGCGTTCACTGCAAGGATGCACGAGAAGACAAGCTGGCGGCCTTTAGGGTGGCTAACACCAAGAAGCATGATTTCCGATCTTTCATGGAGACCCTCATCGCCGCTGCCACTAGGATTGCAGATGGAATCGACCTGGATGAGTTTGTTGCACCTTCCAGCCCTCCACAGGAGGGGTAAAAAAACTTCTGAGCTGGATACTTTAAATTTGCCTCGGTATGCCGAGTGAGTTTTGTAACCGACAAACCTTAACAGGCTTAGCGCCTGAGCACTTTCGGTTCCGTTAGGTGTTATCCGAACTTAGATTCGACGTTGAATATGTTTGCATTTGGTTTGAGGTGTCTTTTGCAGGTTAAAGCGAGGTGCTCATTGCAATCGACTTGTTCCCCAATACACTTAGGCGAGCACTGGGCTGCAGCTAAGCCTTCGAGTGGGAGGTCTGCTCTCCACTCGGTAGGATTTTCAAAAACTTAGGCGAGCACTGGGCTGCAGCTAAGCCCTCGAGTGGGAGGTCTGCTCTCCACTCGGTAGGATTTTTCAAAAACTTAGGCGAGCACTGGGCTGCAGCTAAGCCCCCGAGTGGGAGGTTTGCTCTCCACTCGGTAGGATTTTCAAAAACTTAGGCGAGCACTGGGCTGCAGCTAAGCCCCCGAGTGGGAGGTTTGCTCTCCACTCGGTAGGATTTTCAAAAACTTAGGCGAGCACTGGGCTGCAGCTAAGCCCCCGAGTGGGAGGTTTGCTCTCCACTCGGTAGGATTTTCAAAAACTTAGGCGAGCACTAGGCTGCAGCTAAGCCCCCGAGTGGGAGGTTTGCTCTTCACTCGATAGGATTTTCAAGGCGTACCTCTGGAGAAGGAGGTAGCAGTCGACCTGCAACTCGTCCTCCTTGCAGAGCACACGTTGTATTTGTGGCGTAGCTCGGAAGGACAGGGTAGCAGTCGACCTGCGTCTCGTCCTCCTTGCAGAGCGCACGTTGTATTTGTGGCGTAGCTCGAAAGGAGAGGGTAGCAGTCGACCTGCACCTCGTCCTCCTCGCAGAGTGCACATTGTATTTGAACTTAGGCGAGCGCAATGCTGCAGCTAAGCCTCCGAATGGAAGGCTGGCTTACCACTCGATAGGATTTTGTTTAACTTAGGCGAGTACTTGGACTGCAGCTAAGCCTCCGATTGGAAGGCTGGCTTTCCACTCGGTAGGATTTTCAAAAACGTAGGCGAGTACTTGGACTGCAGCTAAGCCTCCGAGTGGAAGGCTGGCTTACCACTCGGTAGGATTTTCAAAAACTTAGGCGAGTACTTGGACTGCAGCTAAGCCTCCGAGTGGAAGGCTGGCGTACCACTCGGTAGGATTTTGTTTAACTTAGGCGAAACGGATTTCGCAGCTAAGCCTTCGAGTGGGAGGCTGGCTCACCACTCGGTTAGGATTTTTTACAGACTTAGGCGAATTAGATTCGCAGCCAAGCCACCCACTGGGGGATTTCTTTATGTGGACAAAAGTAATAACAATTACTGGGAAAATTATAAAGCTCTTGTCTTTGATAAATAAACTACAGAAGTACTTTTATTACAACTCATCCGAGTGAATACTTAAGTGTAAAAGGGGCGGAGAAGCTCCGCGTTCCAAGCTCGGGGCTCGTTGATCTGATGCTCGACATTGTAAAGACGATATGCTCCATTGTGGAGAACCTTGGTGACGATGAAGGGACCTTCCCAAGAAGGAGCAAGCTTGTGTGGTTTCTGCTGATCCACTCGGAGAACCAAATCTCCTTCCTGGAAGGCTCGACTCTTCACGTTTTTGGCGTGGAAGCGACGCAAGTCTTGTTGATAAATGGTCGATCGGATCAGAGTCATTTCCCTTTCTTCCTCTAAAAGGTCGACTGCATCCTGCCGTGCTTGTTCTTCTTCAGCTTCGGTGTAGAGCTCGACCCGAGGAGCATTGTGGAGAAGGTCACTCGGCAAGACTGCTTCAGCTCCGTAGACCAAGAAGAACGGAGTTCTTCCAGTCGACCGGTTGGGCGTGGTCCTTAACCCCCAAAGCACCGAGGGAAGTTCGTCGACCCATGCACCAGCCGCATGCTTGAGATCACGCATCAAACGGGGTTTCAACCCTTTGAGAATCAGGCCGTTGGCTCGTTCTACCTGTCCATTCGACTGTGGATGGGCGACTGAAGCATGGTCGACTCGTGTGCCTTGAGACGTGCAGAAAGCTCTGAATTCTTCAGAATCGAAGTTTGACCCGTTGTCAGTGATGATGTTGTGCGGGACTCCATATCTTAATATCAATTCTCTGATAAAGCTGACAGCAGTACCGGCATCGAGGTTCTTGATGGGTTTGGCCTCAATCTACTTGGTGAACTTGTCGACTGCTACCAGCACATGGGTGAAACCGCTTCTGCCTGTTCTCAAAGGGCCGACCATATCCAACCCCCATACTACAAAGGGCCAAACGAGTGGTGTGGTCTTTAAAGCTGAGGCGGGCTTGTGTGACATATTGGAGTAAAATTGACATCCCTCACACTTGTCGACTATCTCCTTTGCCATCTCATTCGCTCTTGGCCAATAAAATCCGGCTCGGTATACTTTGGCCACAATGGTCCGGGAAGACGCATGATGGCCACAGGTCCCCGAGTGGATGTCATCAAGGATTATTCGACCTTCCTCCGGCGTTATGCATTTCTGACCAACTCCAGTCGCGCTTTCTCTGTACAGCTGCCCCCTTATCACAGTAAAGGCTTTAGATCGGCGGACAATCTGTCGAGCCTCTTCTTCGTCCTCCGGGAGCTCTTTCCTCAAGATATACGCGATATACGGTACTGTCCAATCGGGAGTGATCACTAAAGCTTCCATGATCAGGTCGACCACTGCTGGAACTTCAACCTCAGTCGGATCTGTAACACTCTTAGGTTGCGGGGCTTCGTCGGTAAAAGGATCTTCTATGACTGATGGAGTATGGATATGCTCCAAGAACACATCACTGGGGATGGCTTCTCTCTTGGATCCTATCTTCGCCAAATCATCAGCCGCTTGATTTTTCAGTCGGGGTATATGGTGGAGCTCTAACCCTTCGAATTTCTTTTCGAGCTTCCTCACTACATTGTAGTATCCAGTCATGGCTGGGCTTCTAACGTCCCACTCCTTCATCACCTGATTGACCACCAAATCTAAGTCGCCATAAACCATAAGGCGACGGACGCCGAGTGAAATCGCCATGCGCAACCCATACAAAAGTGCTTCATATTCTGCTTCATTGTTGGAGGAATCAAAGTGGATCTGGAGCACATATCTGAGCTTATCTCCTCGGGGAGAAACCAAAACTACCCCCTCACCAGACCCATTTAACATCTTAGAGCCATCAAAGAACATGGTCCAATGCTCGGAGTGAACTTGAGTCGGCTGCTGTTGTTCAATCCACTCGGCAAGGAAATCTGCTATAGCCTTGGACTTAATGGCTTTCTTTGCCTCAAATTTTATATCAAGGGGAAGGAGTTCAATCGCCCATTTAGCCACTCGACCAGTTGCATCTCTGTTGTGCAGAATCTCTGACAATGGTGCGTCGCTGACGACTGTAATGTCATGATCAGAGAAATAATGAGCAACCTTCTTCATGGTCATGTAGATCCCATATACGAGCTTTTGATAATGAGGATATCTTTGCTTCGATGGGGTCAAAACTTCAGAGAGATAATACACTGGGCGCTGAACTTTGAAGGTTTTACCTTCCTCTTCCCGCTCGACCGTAAGTATTGTACTGACGACCTGTCCTGTGGCTGCAATGTAAAGCAAGAGAGGCTCTTTGCTGATTGGAGCAGCAAGCACCGGCTGGGTGGAGAGCAGAGCTTTTAGCTCGGCAAACGCTGCATCATCTTCTGGAGTCCACTCGAACTTGTATGCCTTCTTCATCAGTCGGTAAAGAGGCAACGCCTTTTCACCGAGGCGAGAGATGAATCGACTTAACGCGGCCAAGCATCCAGTAAGCTTCTGGACATCGTGCACACGCACAGGGCGTTTCATTTGGAGTATGGTGCCAACTTTTTTTGGGTTAGCATCGATTCCTCGTTCTGAAACAAGAAAACCGAGTAACTTTCCGCCAGGTACTCCGAATGTGCACTTTGATGGATTAAGCTTGATATCATACCTCCTGAGATTGGCAAATGTTTCAGCTAGGTCAGTCAACAGGTCGGAACCCTTTCGTGACTTGACCACGATATCATCCATGTACGCTTCCACATTCTGACTGATTTGAGTGAGTAAACACTTTTGAATCATTCTCATGAACGTGGCTCCGGCATTTTTGAGACCGAATGGCATGGTGATATAGCAGAAGCACCCGAATGGAGTGATGAAAGTTGTTTTGATTTCGTCAGGTCCATACAGACGGATCTGATGATACCCAGAATAAGCGTCTAAAAAAGACAATCTCTCGCATCCCACAGTCGAGTCGACAATTTGGTCGATGCGAGGGAGAGGAAAATGATCTTTTGGGCAGGCCCGATTGATATGTTTGAAATCGATGCACATGCGAACTGAGTTGTCCTTCTTGGGAACCGTGACGACATTCGCGAGCCACTCGGAGTGGTATATCTCTCAGATAAACTCTGCTGCAAGGAGTCGAGCCACCTCCTCGCCAATGGCTTTTTTCTTCTGAACGGCGGACCATCGATGTCACATCCCTGGTCCTGTTATGCACTAGGCCAGACCTCATGTGAGCATCATGTTTTAATTCAACTGAAATTTGAATTGAGGGATTTTCAAAGCCTCAGAAACCTTCTAAAAATGATCAACATTAAAATCTTCTCAAAGAAGTCCAAGAAAATGTTCCTCTTAGCCTCTGAAAATATTGCAAAGAGGTAAAACTCAAAACAATATTTTTGGTATCTCAGAGTTAATTATTTTGGGCCTTTGAATTAAATAAATAACTATTTGCATTGGATATATATTTGATATATAAATAATATATGTCCAATAATACTGGAACATTTTATGTGGTTTGGTATATTTTAGTTCTAGCCACATAACTATTTTCAGGATTTTATAAAATGGTTTAGTATTTTACTAAACTAAAACAACACAGAACAAAATAAATAAATAAAAACAGAAATAGGAAAAGCAGAGAAGAGAGAAACCTTACCTGGCGCTCACCTGGTAGCCCAGCCGGCCCAGCTCCTGTGTGGCCCAGCCCACCAGGCGTTCCCCCCCCCCTGTCGTCTTCCTCCCCTCGCCCCAAAGCAGCTCGGTGGCGAGCGCTGGCGATGCCCCGGCCACCTCCTGCTTGCCGCCTTCCTCTCGTCGCCCTGGACCCCATCCGCGACGCCAC
>NC_041389.1:686535161-686543087 GCF_002162155.2 Triticum dicoccoides | reverse complement strand
CCCCCATCCTCTATTTCTCGCACGCAGCCACCGAGCGGAGCTCGTCGCCGCCGTCCACTGCCACCACGGCCACCGGGCCTCCCTCGCTTCCCCGACTAGCCCACAAGCTCCGTCACTCCGTCCTCGACCCACCTCACCAAGCCTTGCCCCTCCAGAAGCCCCCGAACGGCCTCACCGGGCTCGTCTTCTACCTCGGAACCACCGGCCATCACCGTCAAATTCGTCGGCTCCGGACCGTCCCCGACCTCGCCAAGGCCACCGCTGCACCCGCTGTGAGCTCCGCCACCGTTTCCCCCTCTTCCCCTCTTCGTTTGATTGCCGTAGCCGTCGCCCCCTTGATGACCGAGATGCACCACCGCCTGAGCTCGCCGTCGACGATGCTCCGGTGACCAAATGGTCACCCTGGAGTGTCCAACCTACTCCTCGCGATGCGTAGCACCCTTCTAGCCCCTTGCCCCGCTCTTCTACGCACTGAAACGCGATCCCGCGCGCAACCGAACTCCGGCGGCCACCTAAGTCGTCGCCGGCGCCGATTCCGGCCACCCCGACCCCAGCTAACTCGACCAAGAGCTTCAGCTCGTCCCCAGCTCCACCTAGATGCCCTCCGCGGCCCTTTTGGTCGTCGGAGTGGCCAAAACCACTCTTGCCGCCGCGTCGGGCTCGCCGGCGGCTAAACGCCGGCGTAGCTGACGTTGACTTTGACCACGGGTGGGCCCTTGTTGACTCCGATGAGTCACTGACAGGTGGGGCCCAGCCCTGTTAATTAACCCAGTTTAGTTTAATTAAATTCTAACTAAACTAATTACACTGACACGAGGGACCCACTGTCAGGTTTGACCGGACAGTGACCTGTTGACCTGCTGACGTCACTATGAGGTCATGCTGACGCAATAATTCCTTTCTGGAATTTAAATAAATCTTAAATAATTTAATAATTCCAGAAAAAGTTCAAAACTTCAAAATTTCATAGTAAATTAACCGTAACTCCAAATTAAATAATTTATATATGAAAAATTATCAAAAAAATTCAAGGAATCCATCTGTACCATTTTCATGCATGTTTGAACAATGTTTGTCCTCTGTTTTGGACAAAACAAATAAAGGGCATTTAAATAACCATATATGGAGTTGGAATTTGAATCTTGTATTCAAACCAACTTCATTTAATCTGTTGCTAGTTGCATTAGCTCAAAACACATTCATATTGCCATGTCATAGCATGCATCATATTGTGCATTGCATTGATTGTATTTCTTCTTGTTGCCGGTATCTGTTCCCTCCCGGTAGACGATGTTCCGACGTTGTGATCGTTGACACTGATGAAGACTCAATGTTATCTTCAGAAGTGCCAGGCGAGCAAAACCCCCTTGTTCATTCCGATACAATCCTACTTTCTCGCTCCTGCTCTCTTTTAATGCATTAGGACAACATCGATTCATCTGTTACTTGCTGCGGTAGCTGAACCCCTTTATCCTTTGCATGACCTGTCATTGCCACAGTAAATAGATGAAACCCACTAGCATGAGTAGGAGTTGTTTGAGCCCTGTTGTGCCTACTCATTCATGCTTGTTTGTCATGCCTGCTACTGCTTAGAGTTGAGTCAGGTCTGATTCATCGGGGATGAATCAGAGGTGTGTGAACATGTCCTACTGTGTGTGAGCTAAGTGTGTGAATACGATTTGGTAAAGGTAGCGGTGAGAGGCCATGTAGGAGTACATGGTGGGTTGTCTCATTGCAGCCGTCCTCAGGAACTGAGTTCTGTGTTTGTGATCCATGATTCAGCTACTACCACGCATTGGGCCCGAAACCAATGGACCCTCTCGGCTTCTTAATCACCCTTGTCCTCTGTCCAGGAGTTGCAAGTAGTTTCTGGTGTTTGTAGTATGCTGGAGGCCGTGGGCAGCGCTGACCGTAGGGCTGGGCTGTGATGCGGTAGGCATGTGGCCCGGTGTACCGAGCGCCCGTTTGGTGTCTCGGGAACCCTGCACACATCGTTTGGGGCTGTGAGCGAAACTCCGGCCGGATCTCCTCATGGATGGAACCCGAATAGGCGATAAACCTGGACTAGAGACTCGAGTGTTTAGGTAGGCCGTGGCCGACACCCACGTTGGGCTTCCGCTTGAAGGTTGCCGAGTACATGTCGTGTAAACGGCGGTAAGTGGTGAGAGCGTGTGTGAAGAAGTACACCCCTGCAGGGTTAACATCATCTATTCGAATAGCCGTGTCCGCGGAAAAGGACTTCTGGGTTGCCTGTACAGTTCATAGACAAGTGAAAGTGGATACTCTAAAATACGCAAGATAAGCGTGAGTGCTATGGATGGCGCTCTCGTAGGGAGACGGGAGTGGATCCATAGTGGTGTATTGATATAGTGAATATGTGGACTCGTGTGCGCCACCTCAAAGAGTCGCTTGCAGTCGTAGTTCAGGATAGCCACCGAGTCAAAGCTGGCTTGCTGCAGTTAAACCCCACCATCCCTTTGTTGATAATGATGCATATGTAGTTAGTTCTGATGTAAGTCTTGCTGGGTACATTTGTACTCACGTTTGCCTATTTTATGTTTTTGCAGAGAGACTTCGGTCTCACTAGTAGTTCCACGTGGACTTCGACGTTTAGCTTGTTACCTCAGCTACGATCTTGTGCCCTCGGCAGGATCTGCTAGATAGTCAGGCTTCTCAGCCTTTTTCATTTATAGATGTCTGTACTCAGACATGTTAAGCTTCCGCATGTGCTTTGACTTGTATGCTCTGATTGTTGGGTCATGAGACCCATGTTTGTAATATTCCGCTCCTCGGAGCCTAATGAATAAATATTTGAGTCGTAGAGTCATGTTGTGATGCCATGTTGTATTTGCACATATCGAGCATATTGTGTGTATGTTATTGAAATGCTTGGTATGTGTGGGATCTGGCTATCTAGTTGTTTATCCTTAGTAGCCTCTCTTACCGGGAAATGTCTCCTAGTGCTTCCACTGAGCCATGGTAGCTTGCTACTGCTCTGGAACACTTAGGCTGGCCGGCATGTGTCCTTCGTTCCTGTGTCTGTCCCTTCGGGGAAATGTCACGCGATGAATATTGGAGTCCTGTTAGCCCGCTACTGCCCGGTTCACCGGAGTCCTGCTAGCCCAGTGCTACAGCCTGGATTCACTCGCTGATGACCGACACGTTCGATGCTGGGTCATGGATGCCTGTCCCTGTAAGTTAGTGCCACTTTGGGTTCACGACTAGCCATGTCAGCCCAGGTTCTTTGTCATATGGATGCTAGCGACACTATCATATACGTGAGCCAAAACGCGCAAACGGTCCCGGGCCAGGTAAGGTGGCACCCGTGGGGATACCGTGCGTGAGGCCGCAAAGTGATATGATGTGTTACATGCTAGATCGGTGTGGCATTGAGTCGGGGTCCTGACAGCGTTGGTATCAGAGCTTGACTGCCTGTAGGATTACCAAGCCAAACTTGTCGAAGTTGAGTCTAGAAATTCTTTAGTTATATAAGGGAATTGATTGTGGGATGGAACATAAGGCTCTTTTTACTCCTTATACCTTATGTCTTCTGATCTGAGTCATCTTATCTTTCCTGCGGGGATTAAGAACTAGGCTATCTCTTCTTTCTATCAGGATCACGTGTTACTAATCCGTAGACTTGCAAGATTGTTGGATTTAAGCTTGAGTTCAGTTCCTACGACTTCTGTATGTTAACAGTTGATCTCCAAACCTTGGTATTATGATGATCAAGTGGTTATGCCACCATTTTGTAGCATGTCTCAAATCTTTTCGAGCATTTACCGCCGTTATGCTGTCCAAGTCATCCCAGGTTTCTAAACAATCTGATGCATTTGCAAATCCGTTCTTCCCATTCCCGATGTTCTTTTGGTCAGATTAATCACACAAATTAGTGAGTTGAGGTACTTTATTGCCTCGACATATATGTTGGAATAATTATTATGACCCTAGGTGTCTCAGGGGATCATCTAGTAGTCTAGCCATGTTTTGTGTCCCAGTGTGATGATTCTGGCTTTTATTCTCGAAAGCATCCCATGATGCCACTTAGTAGTAGGTATTCAACTCCTTGGGTTTTGAACCCGAGATTCACCCTACTTACTTCATGTTGATAGTAATTGCTAGCTCCTTTAGGTTATTAGTAACCTTTGCGATAGTCCTCGAGGTTCGTGGTACATCCTTCTTCCAATTACCATGAACCATTCTTGGCAGGAGTTCTTCTGAACCAAAAGATGACAACAAGAGTGCTCTCGATGAGTTCTCCATGCTATATTGTGACTCTGCCAGCTGAACCTTTCTGCATGGGTTATCCGGAAGAATTATGTTGAACTTGGTTCGACATACTAATCTATGCATCCACCACTCAGAAAGTTATATGTTCCTTTGAGTTGTCCCTCTTTAGTTGTCTACTGACCTTCGTCTATCAATTGATAGTCAAGAGTATGCGTGCGTTCGTTTATCGATGCCTATTACTCTTGTGGTCCGTCAAGCCATTCTATCGCGGAATGACTAGGAGAAACAAACTCCAGTACCTCTTCCATATCCAGGATTGGGTCAAAGAAGTTGTGCTCCGCAGATCAAATTGCTAATCCAGCTTTTGTTCTGCTCTACCTTGGAGTATTACCATCTTTTATATCGGGATTGTTATAGGAATTGCACACCATCCTATCAACTCTTGGTACAGTGATACTTCTTGCCATCATTGTTCATTCCTCGGTTCCTGTGTTATCGTAACCGGAATGCCGACAAGTGAATCGTGGTGTGTGAAATCAATACTGCTAGCAACTCCATTGCTTGGTAGTTAAATGGACGATAACCTCATTCTTAGCGTGTTGATTATTGAATCGTCACCCTAAGGTTGATTGTGCTACCTAGTCCTTATTTCTGGTGCACTCTCCGATCAGTGAGTTAGGATAGTGCCAATCCTTGCTTATTTGATCATATCGTCTTGCCCTGGAAAGCAAGATTGTTCTCGAGCTTAGTAACATACAGGTGGTTCGTGATTTTCTGAATATCTTCTCGAAAGTATCACCAGGTTGTCACCTGACTGTTATGTTGAGCTCGTGATCAAGTTGGTTTATCCTGCAAACCACCCTTTCTCCAAGAATCTGTGTTGGATACCCCTGAGCTAGTTTGTTAAGCCAAGCAACAACTTGGAGAGTTGGAAGATAAAAGCTTACCTGACTTAGTTCATTTCAAAGGGATACCTTTGTATGTGTGCGTTGAAGAAAATTGATATTTCATCGACTGACCCTCGTGATTAGTTAATGGACATATCATCTTGTCCAACCTTTGATTTGGGTGTGGGCTATCCTCAAATCAAGTCAGAACCAACGATGTTCGTAATGTTGTCTTACTCGTGGGTTTTCCTCGAGCATACACCATTATATTCTTTGGTCTGACCAATGCTATCACCGTGTCCACTTAACTATGGAATTTCTCTTAAAAGGAAATCTGGATGAATTGTTGTTGAGCCCATCGACAACATCCTTGTCTTCTCCATAATTTTGCTGAACATTAAGCTAGTGTTGGAAACTTTTGAAAGCATTTGTTCATGCTAGCTCATGAAGCATATGTTAGGATGTAAGAAGTGACTTCCTCTAGTTCATGTGCATTTGATGCAAGTTGCCGCCGTGGATTCGAGAAATTCAATGTTATTTCCTTTGGAATCATCCCAAATCAGTCATGCATACGTGCGAAGTATTCTGTGGTATGGAGACTTGCAACCTCCATTCTATATGTGTCCCTAGCACACCAAGCCACTGATTGATTTGTTCAAGGTTAATAAGTTCTAAGTGCCAGTCCCGAAGGTACCAGACGGATTTGTACAAAACTTCAATATCCTCGTTGATGGTTCCCCCTCCTGAACTCGGTAGTGTTTTATTATAAGACTACTTTGTGGTCATGTTTGTCTTGGACAACATGTTCACATGTTGTAGCAGAACCGGCTCGTGTTTTTGGAGCTTGCTATCATAGTTCATTTCCCGAGAATCTCGCAACGTCATCTCGTCGATTTGTGTTGCAAACTTTCGTTTTTCTTCCTAGACTCGATGAGTCTGGAATATCCTGACACCAACCAGATCTGAATCTCAGGCAGATGTGATGGTTGGAACATTTCCCAAGAACTATAATATTGGTCTCTCGATAACCAGTAAGGTGGATGTCATGGCCAACACACCCATCCGGTAGACCTATTATTATAGTATCTTGTTTGAGGAAGTTGGCCACCTCCCCATAGGGATTTCGTAGGATTTACTCCCTAGTTGCCCCTATGGATTTTTGAGATCCCGAAGTCCGACCTTTTACTTGATGTTCTAGATATCAAACCGTATCTATGGGTGGATTACGCTAGCACATCAAGGAGAACATTAGAAGCGGAGTGCTAAATGTCTCTCGGTCGATCATCCAGATTTCGTCCCCTTGGCCTCGTTAAGGTGAAATCTAAGAAAGTGTTATCTTCCTTTGCATCTACATCTTCCACCGGTATTCATCATGGTAGTATGATGTGTTGCCAGGATCCTTGACACGGATGTTGGTAAAACCTTGATGATTGTGGAAATGCTCAAGTTCTTGAGAGCACGCACAAGCGCTACGTGTTATCATCGACACTAACTGGGATGCTCTCAGTTTCCTCGGCAATGCTATGATCTTTTCAAACAGTGAATTCACTCTCTATTGTTGGGTTCTTCCCCAGTTATCAGAATCATTCCCAGCATTTGCATTTTGTTCCCAGCTTGCACCACCAATGTGCCATTCTACCATGGGTCTCTTCCATTCCCGGTGGTAAGCAAATTCATCCATTACGTTGTCTTCAACAAGGTAATCCACATCATCCAAGTCCGAGTATGCCATTCTACCGACCCCCTCCAAACGATCGGTCGAGAATTGCCTTAGGTTGATTTAAAGAGTTTCAATGATCCTGAATCAAAGGTAATTCTTTTTGCCACTTACGGGGGATATATATCTACGAGTCACCATCCCTCAGGTGTCTCGATATGGTATCATGGCAACCCAATTCCTCGCTACGTTGACAATCGTTTACCACCGTTTCAAAGTATGGAATTGTTGTCTACCTAGTGAACCCTCGTCATCTGTCTCACTCCACTCCTCTAGAGGTGTGCTTCGTCTCTCAGCTCGAGAGATGTTGCTATGTCTCATTCTGTGAGTTAATCCTGAGTTATTCGACCTTCAAGAAGACCGATCATTCTAGAGTCTCCTTCTCCTCTCATTGTCATAATAACTGGAGTTCTCAGAACAAGACGTCGAGACAAAGATGGTGATCGAAACAACGTTCCTATGAAGTGCAACCTGGATCGTGAAGATTGTGCTAGTTTGCATTCCCCCTTCACCTTACCCTACGCTTGAATCTCGGGACGAGATTTTTGTTTAGTGGGGGTGAGTTGTCACATCCCTGGTCCTGTTATGCACTAGGCCAGACCTCATGTGAGCATCATGTTTTAATTCAACTGATATTTGAATTGAGGGATTTTCAAAGCCTCAGAAACCTTCTAAAAATGATCAACATTAAAATCTTCTCAAAGAAGTCCAAGAAAATGTTCCTCTTAGCCTCTGAAAATATTGCAAAGAGGTAAAACTCAAAACAATATTTTTGGTATCTCAGAGTTAATTATTTTGGGCCTTTGAATTACATAAATAACTATTTGCATTGGATATATATTTGATATATAAATAATATATGTCCAATAATACTGGAACATTTTATGTGGTTTGGTATATTTTAGTTCTAGCCACATAACTATTTTCAGGATTTTATAAAATGGTTTAGTATTTTACTAAACTAAAACAACACAGAACAAAATAAATAAATAAAAACAGAAATAGGAAAAGCAGAGAGGAGAGAAACCTTACCTGGCGCTCACCTGGTAGCCCAGCCGGCCCAGCTCCTGTGCGGCCCAGCCCACCAGGCGT
>NC_041389.1:686518126-686534516 GCF_002162155.2 Triticum dicoccoides | reverse complement strand
CACCGAGCGGAGCTCGTCGCCGCCGTCCACTGCCACCACGGCCACCGGGCCTCCCTCGCTTCCCCGACTAGCCCACAAGCTCCGCCACTCCGTCCTCGACCCACCTCACGAAGCCTTGCCCCTCCAGAAGCCCCCGAACGGCCTCACCGGGCTCGTCTTCTACCTCGGAACCACCGGCCATCACCGTCAAATTCGTCGGCTCCGGACCGTCCCC
Source organism: Triticum dicoccoides (assembly GCF_002162155.2). Lineage (NCBI taxonomy): Eukaryota > Viridiplantae > Streptophyta > Magnoliopsida > Poales > Poaceae > Triticum > Triticum dicoccoides. The sequence goes on along the minus strand of NC_041389.1, from coordinate 686,534,302 downwards.
GACCTCGCCGAGGCCACCGCTGCACCCGCTGTGAGCTCCGCCACCGTTTCCCCCTCTTCCCCTCTTCGTTTGATTGCCGTAGCTGTCGCCCCCTTGATGACCGAGATGCACCGCCCCTGAGCTCGCCGTCGACGATGCTCCGGTGACCAAATGGTCACCCTGGAGTGTCCAACCTACTCCTCGCGATGTGTAGCACCCTTCTAGCCCCTTGCCCCGCTCTTCTACGCACTGAAACGCGATCCCGCATGCAACCGAACTCCGGCGGCCACCTAAGTCGTCGCCGGCGCCGATTCCGGCCACCCCGACCCCAGCTAACTCCACCAAGAGCTTCGGCTCGTCCCCAGCTCCACCTAGATGCCCTCCGCGGCCCTTTTGGTCGTCGGAGTGGCCAAAACCACTCTCGCCGCCGCGTCGGGCTCGCCGGCGGCTAAACGCCGGCGCAGCTGACGTTGACTTTGACCACGGGTGGGCCCTGGTTGACTCCGATGAGTCACTGACAGGTGGGGCCCAGCCCTGTTAATTAACCCAGTTTAGTTTAATTAAATTCTAACTAAACTAATTACACTGACACGAGGGACCCACTGTCAGGTTTGACCGGACAGTGACCTGTTGACCTGCTGACATCACTATGAGGTCATGCTGACGCAATAATTCCTTTCTGGAATTTAAATAAATCTTAAATAATTTAATAATTCCAGAAAATGTTCAAAACTTCAAAATTTCATAGTAAATTAACCGTAACTCCAAATTAAATAATTTATATATGAAAAATTATCAGAAAAATTCAAGGAATCCATCTGTACCATTTTCATGCATGTTTGAACAATGTTTGTCCTCTGTTTTGGACAAAACAAATAAAGGGCATTTAAATAACCATATATGGAGTTGGAATTTGAATCTTGTATTCAAACCAACTTCATTTAATCTGTTGCTAGTTGCATTAGCTCAAAACACATTCATATTGCCATGTCATAGCATGCATCATATTGTGCATTGCATTGATTGTATTTCTTCTTGTTGCCGGTATCTGTTCCTTCCCGGTAGACGATGTTCTGACGTTGTGATCATTGACACTGATGAAGACTCAATGTTATCTTCAGAAGTGCCAGGAAAGCAAAAACCCCTTGTTCATTCCGATACAATCCTACTTTCTCGCTCCTGCTCTCTTTTAATGCATTAGGACAACATCGATTCATCTGTTACTTGCTGCGGTAGCTGAACCCCTTTATCCTTTGCATGACATGTCATTGCCACAGTAAATAGATGAAAACCACTAGCATGAGTAGGAGTTGTTTGAGCCCTGTTGTGCCTACTCATTCATGCTTGTTTGTCATGCCTGCTACTGCTTAGAGTTGAGTCAGGTCTGATTCATTGGGGATGAATCAGAGGTGTGTGAACATGTCCTACTGTGTGTGAGCGAAGTGTGTGAATACGATTTGGTAAAGGTAGCGGTGAGAGGCCATGTAGGTGTACATGGTGGGTTGTCTCATTGCAGCCGTCCTCAGGAACTGAGTTCTGTGTTTGTGATCCATGATTCAGCTACTACCACGCATTGGGCCCGAAACCAATGGACCCTCTCGGCTTCTTAATCACCCTTGTCCTCTGTCCAGGAGTTGCAAGTAGTTTCTGGTGTTTGTAGTATGCTGGAGGCCGTGGGCAGCGCTGACCGTAGGGGTGGGCTGTGATGCGGTAGGCACGTGGCCCAGTGTACCGAGTGCCCGTTTGGTGTCTCGGGAACCCTGCACACATCGTTTGGGGCTGTGAGCGAAACTCCGGCCGGATCTCCTCATGGATGGAACCCGAATAGGCGATAAACCTGGACTAGAGACTCGAGTGTTTAGGTAGGCCGTGGCCGACACCCACGTTGGGCTTCCGCTTGAAGGTTGCCGAGTACATGTCGTGTAAACGGCGGTAAGTGGTGAGAGCGTGTGTGAAGAAGTACACCCCTGCAGGGTTAACATCATCTATTCGAATAGCCGTGTCCGCGGAAAAGGACTTCTGGGTTGCCTGTACAGTTCATAGACAAGTGAAAGTGGATACTCTAAAATACGCAAGATAAGCGTGAGTGCTATGGATGGCGCTCTCGTAGGGAGACGGGAGTGGATCCATAGTGGTGTATTGATATGGTGAATATGTGGACTCGTGTGCGCCACCTCAAAGAGTCGCTTGCAGTCGTAGTTCAGGATAGCCACCGAGTCAAAGCTGGCTTGCTGCAGTTAAACCCCACCATCCCTTTGTTGATAATGATGCATATGTAGTCAGTTCTGATGTAAGTCTTGCTGGGTACATTTGTACTCACGTTTGCCTATTTTATGTTTTTGCAGAGAGACTTCGGTCTCACTAGTAGTTCCACGTGGACTTCGACGTTTAGCTTGTTACCTCAGCTACGATCTTGTGCCCTCGGCAGGATCTGCTAGATAGTCAGGCTTCTCAGCCTTTTTCATTTATAGATGTCTGTACTCAGACATGTTAAGCTTCCGCATGTGCTTTGACTTGTATGCTCTGATTGTTGGGTCATGAGACCCATGTTTGTAATATTCCGCTCCTCGGAGCCTAATGAATAAATATTTGAGTCGTAGAGTCATATTGTGATGCCATGTTGTATTTGCACATATCGAGCATATTGTGTGTATGTTATTGAAATGCTTGGTATGTGTGGGATCTGGCTATCTAGTTGTTTATCCTTAGTAGCCTCTCTTACCGGGAAATGTCTCCTAGTGCTTCCACTGAGCCATGGTAGCTTGCTACTGCTCCGGAACACTTAGGCTGGCCGGCATGTGTCCTTCTTCGTTCCTGTGTCTGTCCCTTCGGGGAAATGTCACGCGATGAATACCGGAGTCCTGTTAGCCCGCTACAGCCCGGTTCACCGGAGTCCTGCTAGCCCAGTGCTACAGCCTGGATTCACTCGCTGATGACCGACACGTTCGATGCTGGGTCATGGATGCCTGTCCCTGTAAGTTAGTGCCACTTTGGGTTCACGACTAGCCATGTCAGCCCGGGTTCTTTGTCATATGGATGCTAGCGACACTATCATATACGTGAGCCAAAAGGCGCAAACGGTCCCGGGCCAGGTAAGGTGGCACCTGTGGGGATACCGTGCGTGAGGCCGCACAGTGATATGATGTGTTACATGCTAGATCGGTGTGGCATTGAGTCGGGGTCCTGACAATCGAAGATGTTCTTTAACAGGTTTCGCTTTTGAGTCAACTCTAAGGCGATGCTCAGCCAGCCCCCTGGGAACACCCGGCATGTCAGCTGGCTTCCATGCAAAGATGTCCCAGTTCTCACGGAGGAACTGGAGGAGCGCTTCTTCCTACTTAGAATCGAGTGTTGTGGAAATATGGGTCGGAGCTGCGTTGGGGTCAGTCGGGTGGATATGAACTGGCTTCGTCTCTCCAGACAACTGGAACGCTGACTCTGTGGCGGGCTTCTTGGCCCGCAACAAATCACTCGGATCTGCATTTTTCTTGTATCCTTCCAGCTCCACCACTGTTATCTGGTCATCTGCAATCTTCGAGCCTTTCTGGAAACACTCTTCTGCCTTCTTTCAGCTGCCAGTGATAGTGATCACGCCTTTGGGGCCAGGCGTCTTTAATTTGAGGTACACATAACATGGTCGAGCCATGAAGCGGGCATAGGCTGGTCTTAGCAAAATGGCGTGGTAAGCGCTCTGGAAATCCATGACTTCAAATGTCAGCTTCTCTTTGCGGAAATGCTTCGAGTCGCCGAACACTACATCCAGAGCTATTTGACCGAGTGACTCGGCCTTCTTTCCCGGAATGACTCCGTGAAAACTCATGTTGCTGGAGCTGAGCCTGGACATCGGAATGCCCATTCCCTTGAGCGTCTCTGCATACAGTATATTCAATCCACTGCCGCCATCCATCAATACCTTCGTCAGTCGAGTGCCTTCGACGACTGGGTCGACCACCAGTGCTTGCCTCCCAGGGGTGGCAATGTGAGTAGGGTGATCGGACTGGTCGAACATAATGGGAGTTTGCGACCATTTCAGATAGCTTGGTGTCGCCGGGGCGACCATATTTACCTCTCGGTTGACCACTTTCAGTCGACTTTTGCTCTCTACATCAGCAAAAATCATCATGGTGGAATTGACATGAGGGTACCCTCCATCACTGTCCTCCTTGTCCTCGGCCTTGTCCGACTCCTTCTCTTTGTCCTTGGGCTGTTTTCCTTGAAACTGCTGGATTAAGAGCCGACACTGGCGAGTGGTATGTTTCGGGTAGATGAAGTTATCCTCTTCATCTTTCTTCGTGTGGATGTGACACGGTAGATCCATCACGTCATTTCCCTCTTTATCCTTTACCTTCTTGGGGTTCCAAGATCCTTTGGGCTTCCCTTTGAATTTGCCCTGAGTCACGGCCAGAGCCTCTCCAGGAGCAGCTGGCTCGGCCTTCCGCTTCAGCTTCCGACTGGAGTTTCCTTTTTCCGATTGACTCGGCTTATACTTGCCACTCCGGAGCCTGTCCTCTTCTTCACCGTTAGCGTATTTGGTGGCAATCTCCATCATTCGACTTAGGGTCATATCTCCGGTTCGACCAAACTTTAGGCTCAACTCTCTGTTCTTGACACCATCCTTGAAGGCGCAGACCGCTTGATGGTCCGACACATTCTCCACAGTATGATGTAAAGTGATCCATCTCTGGATGTAATCTCTCAATGTTTCACTCGACTTTTGTACGCAGACTTGCAGCTCCGTCAATCCGGCCGGTCGCTTGCAAGTTCCCTCGAACGTCCTAACGAACACTCGGGAAAGATCTTCCCAAGTGTAAATGTTGCTAGGAGCTAACTGATTCAACCATGCCCTGGCCGAACCCTCTAGCATGAGTGGCAAATGCTTCATGGCCACCTCATCATTACCGCCACCAATCTGTACCGCCACTCGGTAGTCTTCAAGCCAAGTTTCAGGCTTGGATTCTCCGGTGAACTTACTTACCCCAGTCACCAACTTGAAGTTGGAGGGTATCACTGCGGCTCTGATGGCTCTGCTAAAGCATTCTGGACCTGAAACATGGACTCGGCCACTAGTGGGCACATCTCTGTCATGGCCACCTCTATGAGCTCTATTCCGATCGACCAAACATTGCACGATGATGGATCTCGCGTCAAAGCCTGGTTCTCTGGGGTCGACCGGAGCTCTCCGCCCAACACTGAGCTGGCGCCTGTCATCTTGCTGCCGATGGGCGTTAGACCCACTTCTCGGGGGAGGAGTGGGCACTCGACGCCTATCATCACGACCAGATCGGTCATCATAGTGGTCCCACCGGCCTTCACGTCCCACGCGCCTCGGAGGTGACCTTGGGCTGTGAGCCGACTGAATAGTATTCGCAACGACGGATCGACTGTGAATCCTATTGCGCGACTGTGACACAACTGAATTCTGAACTCCTGCCGCCCGGAGCAAATCCCTGATCTGCATCAAGCCTCTTCCAGCCTCCGACTGAGAGGGCTGAATTGACTCCGCTATACTGGCTGCAGCTGCCAAATTCTGAATCGGGGTTCGATATACCTGAGTCGGTTGCGGAAAGAGCTGACGTCGGCTGGAGTCGGGTACTCGTTGATGCGCACGCTCGTCGAGTGCTCGCTGGAGGTTCTCCAGGCGAGTGCGTTCAGCCAAGTTGGCCAAACGCGCCTCTTCCAAGGCACGAGCCTCAGGAGTTTCTCCTGTGATGGGAGTATGCAGGGCATCCATGTTCCGGCGGCGAAGATCTTCTCTTTGCTGAGAAGTGAGTGGCTCGGGCTGATATTCTTCGTGGGCCTGAGCGGGGTCGCCTCCATCGTCCATCCCGTCGATGCAGGGGAAACCGGGAGGGCTACGAGGCCCATTGACCATCAGGACCTCCGCCGCTGGATCACTGCTGTCGCACTCGGAAGCAGTCTCTACGGAGCCAGTCGACAGATCGAACAGGTCATAGAGAGATTCGTCGGGCTCAATTGCCGCGACTTGGGTGGTGGCCGATTGGCGATCCACTGCGTGTCTCACCCATTGCTGAAGCCTCGACCGACCGGAGCGCTTGCGCTGGCGGGAGACAGGGAGGGAAGACAGCACAGGAGTCGACCGGTATGGGGTCGACGACTGCCGCAGCAGGACGCCGCGGACACATGCCCGAAAGTGCGTCGCCCCGCGGACGGGGAGCGCGTCGATGTCGAGTGGTGCCTCCTGGAGCCAAGCAGAGTTGTCGGCGATGAAAGCGAGCGCACCGAGACGGATCTCGCGGCCCTCGACCAGAGCTCCGCTAGAAACCATGATGAAGGCAATCGGACAAATTGCAACTTCTCCAAAAAGTCGCTAAGACACCTGCCCCACGGTGGGCGCCAACTGTCGTGGTTCTAAGTCTGACAGTAGAATGGGGGGTAGGTATGGAGAGGCAAGATCCTAGCTATGGAGTAGTTGTACACACGAGTGTTTTACGAGTTCAGGCCTTTCTCGGAGGAAGTAATAGCCCTACGTCTCGGAGCCCGGAGGCGGTCGACTGGTTTATGTGTATATGAGTTACAGGGGTGCGAACCATTTACACTGAGGAGGGGGGTGGCTTATATAGAGTTCGCCAGACCCCTCCGGCCCTCAGTTATGCAGGGTTTAAAGTACATTAAGATAGGGGGTTACTGGTAACGCCCTCATAAAGTGCCATGAAGACTATTAAAGCTACTTAATGACAGACCGTTGCGTGATGAGTGACTTTAGGTCTCCTGGCCGTCGAGTGGTTAGCTTCATGGTCGAGTGGCTAGCTTCATCGTCGAGTGTCCTTGAGTTCGTCGAGTGAAGTCCCTCTTGGTCGACTGGAAGGTAGCTTCTTCTAAGGATGTCCTTGGGTAGGGTATCCTAGATAGGTCCATGACCCTAACCTAGGTACATGACGTCATCATTAGCCCCTGAATGGATCGAGGTTCGGGTGAGGAAGGAGTTGATAATTTTCTCCGACCTATTTCCCGTGCTCTGATTATGTCGTATCCTGGATCAGCGATTTTTCTTTTTTAGCGTTGGCATTAACTTTTCTTTCAGTCGCCTTGATCCATTCCTTTCTTCTGTCGAGTGAACTTTTGAACTTAGTGAACTTCCGAGCGACGGATCACAGGAAATCTATCATCTGACAGATTGATCTGTCGTTAGCGGATTTTGTGGGATCCGAATTTTGGGAAGCGCGCGAAGCGGAGCGGACCACGGTACTCAGATGGGATAAGGCGTGGATGCCTCGATTTCCGCGCCACCTTTTTGCCACATATTATGTGTGCACGACTATTTCGGGATGTGACAGGACCGCCCGGGCCTACTTGTCAGCCACTCGGAAGCGTCCTTATATAAAGCGTCGGGCGAGGGTTTTTGAACAGTGCCTTCTCATTCTCCTCTCTGCCCTCTTTGCCTCCGCCCGCTGTGCCTGCTCTTGCCTCCGCCTATCCACTCCTCGCGTGCTTCACCGGCGACAATGGTGAAGTAGAAAACGGAGGCCTTGGAGCGCGCGAAGAAGGCGACGGCGATGGGGAAAGCGAAGGGGAGAGCGTCCACTCGGGGCGGATCTTCGTCAAGGTCCCGCCAGCCAAAAGGTTGGGTCCAAGGGGATTGGATCCGTTCGACCATCACCGAGATGGATCTCAATGACCTGGCCAACGAGGGTCTGATCCCCCACGGGTCAGCAAGGCTTCCGGGGACCGAGTGTCAACCGCAGACGCAGGAGGGTGAGTGCGTTCTCCTAGCCACTCATGCAGACCGTGGATTCTCTCTGCCGCCGAGTGTTTTCTTCCGAGGGTTTCTGAACTTCTTTGGGGCGCAACTCCACCATTTCACTCCCAATTCCATTGCCTATCTTGCTGCTTTCGTGTCCATGTGCGAGAACTTCCTGGGTTGTCGACCACACTGGGGTCTCTTTAAGCACATATTCACCTGTCGCTCACAGACGGTGAAAAAGGCGAGTCCGGATGATGAGAGTACTAAGGTTATCCAGATGTGTGGGGGTCTTGGGATTCAGATCAGGAATAAGAGTACTTTCCCGGCCATGACCCTTCCTGAGTCGGTCAGAGGGTGGCAGTCGACTTGGTTCTACTGCCAAGACGAGTCGACACCGGGGCAGTCGACTGGTCTCCCTTCGTTCTCCATGGACCGAGTGGACAAACCCTCTTCTCTGAAGGTGCTCCCTGAGGAGAAAGCTTGATGGAGCGCGTAGTCCAACTCGTTCGGGACGGAGTGACGGGTATGGATCTTCTGGAGGTCTTCCTTAGACGGCGCATCCAACCGCTTCAGTACCGAGGCCACCCGATTTGGCTGTAGTGTGGTACCGAAGACACCACTCGGGTCCATCCAGAAGTGGTCGACGACGCCACACTAGAGAGGTGGGTGACCGCAATCACAGGGAATAAAGACAACCCTCGAGGGGCTAGGAGGATCCCACCACTCGACTGTACCTACACACCGGACACGGTATGACCACTTATCTCCAATTGTAACCTTGCTTTATTCATTCTGCTTCGCTGCGAATTGGTCGATTGACCTTTGTCTTGTTTTGTTGTCTGACAGGCCACCACTGAGTTATACTCGATGCCCAATGGAGCGCAAACACCGACTGAGGAGGAGGAAGGAAGTGGGGACGAAAGCCCGGAGGAGTGGGATTCGGATGCTGACGACGATGATGAGGGTGATGACTCTGGTGAGGAGGAAGAGGAGGAGGAGGAGGAAGTTGTACCTCTCGCTCGGAAAGACGCTCGAAGCTTGTCCATGATCCCGCGGCTGAGCGTGGTAAGGGGGTCGCAACCATCACGCAGTCGACCAAGCGCCCTCGGACTACTTCTCCGGTGCCGACTGAGAAAGCTCCGAAGCAATCTCGAGTGGCGCCGTCGAAGTCGGCGAAGGTCTTGCCAAAGATGAAGATGGTGATCCCCACTATCTCAGGGTAATGGTGTAGCTTGAGTTTGTCTGTTCCACATGAACTTATTCTTGGTCGACTCATGAGCTAATCGACTGACTTCTGGAACTGCAGTGTTGCTACTTCTGATACCTCGGTCAGAGCTGAAGATCAGGAAATGGAGGATGTTGTTACTTTGAAACCTGGTATGACTCTTGTAGTTCCGTCTTCAGTCGATTGGCTTCTTGTCTCAAATTTTGATTATTTTTCTGCAGCTTCATCTAACGTCGTTATCGACCTTCCCGACGACGACGACGAGGAACCACTGAGGCAGAGAAGGAATAAGAAAGCGTCTACTGGCAAGGCGACTCAGGACGTGCCAGCACCCGAGATATTGGTCGTGGAGGGAGACAATGTCACTCGGCCTACCGTAACCTTTGCGGTGCCGTTGACGAGTGCTCGTCCTTCATCGTCGAGTGCTGCTCAACCCTCGCTTTTCTCAGCCTACCACGTCCCAAAAGACCAAGCTAGTGCTGCTAAAGAAGCAATACGCCAAGCGGGGGTCATCATGGAGCAAGTGAAGGCAATCCGAGAAGCCAGCCAGGCAGCCTATGACGCCAGTTCGGCTCTTCAGAGTAATGTTCAGGTCAGTCGGTCACTGCCTGTTCTGTTAGGATATGATATCTGAAAACTCTTCTTTCTGAAATTCCCAGGGTTTGTCCTACACCCACTGGTTGTGTCGATTGAAATTCCGGGTTAGTGGGGGCACGCTGAGTGCACCCACTGGGTGTAGTCCCCAAGGCTATGATGGACTGCTGGCAGTCAACCATAGTCTTTATGTCTTAAGTTTTTTCCTTACTCGACTAGGTCGAATAGATTCATAGACCGGTGGGGGCACGCTGAGTGCACCCACTGGGTGTAGTCCCCGAGACTATGGTCGACTGCTGGCAGTCGACTATAGTCTGAAGAACACCTCCCGTTTTTTTTTGTTGTTGTTGGTCGACTGGTCGACTCTAACTGATGAAACTAGTGGGGGCACGCTGAGTGCACCCACTGGGTGTAGTCCCCGAGACTATGGTCGAATGTTTGTATTCGGCCATAGTCTTAGAAACGCTATGATTTTTCCTTAGTCACTCGGAAGTGAATTGTCTTTGACATCTGTCGATTGGTTCTTCGAAGAAATCCTGTGACCTTGCGGCTCGTTATACTGAGTTGGAGAACAAACACATCCAGCTCGAGCTTGATCTGAAACTGACCCAAGAGAACCTAACGAAGGCGAAGGAGGAAGCTAAAGGTATGTTTGGTGAGGCCTTCGACGACTGCCTTTGCCTCTCATTTGTTTCAGAGTCTGATCTCACTGTAACTTCGCAGACAAAGTGAGGGATGCCCTGAAGAAGAAAGACCTTGACTTGGCTGAGATGCAGAAAGAAGCTTTAGAGAAGACCAAGCTCGCAGATGAGAAGCTGGCTTCAGTCACCAAGCATGAAGAAGAAAACACCAATCTGAAATCTGCTCTTGATGCTGCCAACAAGGAGGTCAGTCGACTGAAAAGTGACAAGATTGCCCTGAATGACAAGGCCAGTGAGTTGGTGGGAAAGAAGAACGATCTGGAGGCTTATCTGGATGGACTCGCCAAGAAGCTATTCCTCATGCTTGAAGGTAATCTTTTGTATCAAACAGGCATTTTAACTGTGATCTCCGACTGTTGTCTTGACTCGGTGGTTATGCTTGCAGAATTTTGTCAGAACTTTGAAGAGGAGACTAGTCGACTGGAAATAAACCTGGATCCCATCAACTCTCCCGTGAAAGATGAAGTCGCCATGAATGTGCTCCGGCTTGAATCTCGCGTTGCTGCTATCGTCGACTATCTCGCAAGGCTGAAGGTCGCAACTTCTCGCATCGACACAACACTCTGGCCAAGAGAGACGCTCCAGAACGACCTCGAGTCTCTGATGACTCGACTGAACGAGGTCCCAAGTCGAGTGCAGGAGTGGAAGAAGTCTTCTGCCAGGTGTGGCGTGGATGTTGCTCTGTCTCTGGTCCGCGTTCACTGCAAGGATGCACGAGAAGACAAGCTGGCGGCCTTTAGGGTGGCTAACACCAAGAAGCATGATTTCCGATCTTTCATGGAGACCCTCATCGCCGCTGCCACTCGGATTGCAGATGGAATCGACCTGGATGAGTTTGTTGCACCTTCCAGCCCTCCACAGGAGGGGTAAAAAAACTTCTGAGCTTGATACTTTAAATTTGCCTCGGTATGCCGAGTGAGTTTTGTAACCGACAAACCTTAACAGGCTTAGCGCCTGAGCACTTTCGGTTCCGTTAGGTGTTATCCGAACTTAGATTCGACGTTGAATATGTTTGCATTTGGTTTGAGGTGTCTTTTGCAGGTTAAAGCGAGGTGCTCATTGCAATCGACTTGTTCCCCAATACACTTAGGCGAGCACTGGGATGCAGCTAAGCCTTCGAGTGGGAGGTCTAATCTCAACTCGGTAGGATTTTCAAAAACTTAGGCGAGCACTGGGCTGCAGCTAAGCCCCCGAGTGGGAGGTCTGCTCTCCACTCGGTAGGATTTTTCAAAAACTTAGGCGAGCACTGGGCTGCAGCTAAGCCCCCGAGTGGGAGGTTTGCTCTCCACTCGGTAGGATTTTCAAAAACTTAGGCGAGCACTGGGCTGCAGCTAAGCCCCCGAGTGGGAGGTTTGCTCTCCACTCGGTAGGATTTTCAAAAACTTAGGCAAGCACTGGGCTGCAGCTAAGCCCCCGAGTGGGAGGTTTGCTCTCCACTCGGTAGGATTTTCAAAAACTTAGGCGAGCACTGGGCTGCAGCTAAGCCCCCGAGTGGGAGGTTTGCTCTCCACTCGGTAGGATTTTCAAAAACTTAGGCGAGCACTAGGCTGCAGCTAAGCCCCCGAGTGGGAGGTTTGCTCTTCACTCGATAGGATTTTCAAGGCGTACCTCTGGAGAAGGAGGTAGCAGTCGACCTGCAACTCGTCCTCCTTGCAGAGCACACGTTGTATTTGTGGCGTAGCTCGGAAGGACAGGGTAGCAGTCGACCTGCGTCTCGTCCTCCTTGCAGAGCGCACGTTGTATTTTTGGCGTAGCTCGGAAGGAGAGGGTAGCAGTCGACCTGCACCTCGTCCTCCTCGCAGAGCGCACATTGTATTTGAACTTAGGCGAGCGCAATGCTGCAGCTAAGCCTCCGAATGGAAGGCTGGCTTACCACTCGACAGGATTTTGTTTAACTTAGGCGAGTACTTGGACTGCAGCTAAGCCTCCGATTGGAAGGCTGGCTTTCCACTCGGTAGGATTTTCAAAAACGTAGGCGAGTACTTGGACTGCAGCTAAGCCTCCGAGTGGAAGGCTAGCTTACCACTCGGTAGGATTTTCAAAAACTTAGGCGAGTACTTGGACTGCAGCTAAGCCTCCGAGTGGAAGGCTGGCTTACCACTCGGTAGGATTTTGTTTAACTTAGGCGAAACGGATTTCGCAGCTAAGCCTTCGAGTGGGAGGCTGGCTCACCACTCGGTTAGGATTTTTTACAGACTTAGGCGAATTAGATTCGCAGCCAAGCCACCCACTGGGGGATTTCTTTATGTGGAAAAAAGTAATAACAATTACTGGGAAAATTATAAAGCTCTTGTCTTTGATAAATAAACTACAGAAGTACTTTTATTACAACTCATCCGAGTGAATACTTAAGTGTAAAAGGGGCGGAGAAGCTCCGTGTTCCAAGCTCGGGGCTCGTCGATCTGATGCTCGACATTGTAAAGACGATATGCTCCATTGTGGAGAACCTTGGTGACGATGAAGGGACCTTCCCAAGAAGGAGCAACCTTGTGTGGTTTCTGCTGATCCACTCGGAGAACCAAATCTCCTTCCTGGAAGGCTCGACTCTTCACGTTTTTGGCGTGGAAGCGACGCAAGTCTTGTTGATAAATGGTCGATCGGATCAGAGTCATTTCCCTTTCTTCCTCTAAAAGGTCGACTGCATCCTGCCGTGCTTGTTCTTCTTCAGCTTCGGTGTAGAGCTCGACCCGAGGAGCATTGTGGAGAAGGTCACTCGGCAAGATTGCTTCAGCTCCATAGACCAAGAAGAACGGAGTTCTTCCAGTCGACCGGTTGGGCGTGGTCCTTAACCCCCAAAGCACCGAGGGAAGTTCGTCGACCCATGCACCAGCCGCATGCTTGAGATCATGCATCAAACGGGGTTTCAACCCTTTGAGAATCAGGCCGTTGGCTCGTTCTACCTGTCCATTCGACTGTGGATGGGCGACTGAAGCATGGTCGACTCGTGTGCCTTGAGACGTGCAGAAAGCTCTGAATTCTTCAGAATCGAAGTTTGACCCGTTGTCAGTGATGATGTTGTGCGGGACTCCATATCTGAATATCAATTCTCTGATAAAGCTGACAGCAGTACCGGCATCGAGGTTCTTGATGGGTTTGGCCTCAATCTACTTGGTGAACTTGTCGACTGCTACCAGCACATGGGTGAAACCGCTTCTGCCTGTTCTCAAAGGGCCGACCATATCCAACCCCCATACTACAAAGGGCCAAACGAGTGGTATGGTCTTTAAAGCTGAGGCGGGCTTGTGTGACATATTGGAGTAAAATTGACATCCCTCACACTTGTCGACTATCTCCTTTGCCATCTCATTCGCTCTTGGCCAATAAAATCCGGCTCGGTATACTTTGGCCACAATGGTCCGGGAAGACGCATGATGGACACAGGTCCCCGAGTGGATGTCATCAAGGATTATTCGACCTTCCTCCGGCATTATGCATTTCTGACCAACTCCAGTCGCGCTTTCTCTGTACAGATGCCCCCTTATCACAGTAAAGGCTTTAGATCAGCGGACGATCTGTCGAGCCTCTTCTTCGTCCTCCGGGAGCTCTTTCCTCAAGATATACGCGATATACGGTACTGTCCAATCGGGAGTGATCACTAAAGCTTCCATGATCAGGTCGACCACTGCTGGAACTTCAACCTCAGTCGGATCTGTAACACTCTTAGGTTGCGGGGCTTCGTCGGTAAAAGGATCTTCTATGACTGATGGAGTATGGATATGCTCCAAGAACACATCACTGGGGATGGCTTCTCTCTTGGATCCTATCTTCGCCAAATCATCAGCCGCTTGATTTTTCAGTCGGGGTATATGGTGGAGCTCTAACCCTTCGAATTTCTTTTCGAGCTTCCTCACTACATTGCAGTATCCAGTCATGGCTGGGCTTCTAACGTCCCACTCCTTCATCACCTGATTGACCACCAAATCTAAGTCGCCATAAACCATAAGGCGACGGACCCCGAGTGAAATCGCCATGCGCAACCCATACAAAAGTGCTTCATATTCTGCTTCATTGTTGGAGGAATCAAAGTGGATCTGGAGCACATATCTGAGCTTATCTCCTCGGGGAGAAACCAAAACTACCCCCTCACCAGACCCATTTAACATCTTAGAGCCATCAAAGAACATGGTCCAATGCTCCGAGTGAACTTGAGTCGGCTACTGTTGTTCAATCCACTCGGCAAGGAAATCTGCTATAGCCTTGGACTTAATGGCTTTCTTTGCCTCAAATTTTATATCAAGGGGAAGGAGTTCAATCGCCCATTTAGCAACTCGACCAGTTGCATCTCTGTTGTGCAGAATCTCTGACAATGGTGCGTCGCTGACGACTGTAATGTCATGATCAGAGAAATAATGAGCAACCTTCTTCATGGTCATGTAGATCCCATATACGAGCTTTTGATAATGAGGATATCTTTGCTTCGATGGGGTCAAAACTTCAGAGAGATAATACACTGGGCGCTGAACTTTGAAGGTTTTACCTTCCTCTTCCCACTCGACCGTAAGTATTGTACTGACGACCTGTCCTGTGGCTGCAATGTAAAGAAAGAGAGGCTCTTTGCTGATTGGAGCAGCAAGCACCGGCTGGGTGGAGAGCAGAGCTTTTAGCTCGGCAAACGCTGCATCATCTTCTGGAGTCCACTCGAACTTGTATGCCTTCTTCATCAGTCGGTAAAGAGGCAACGCCTTTTCACCGAGGCGAGAGATGAATCGACTTAACGCGGCGAAGCATCCAGTAAGCTTCTGGACATCGTGCACACGCACAGGGCGTTTCATTTGGAGTATGGTGCCAACTTTTTCTGGGTTAGCATCGATTCCTCGTTCTGAAACGAGAAAACCGAGTAACTTTCCGCCAGGTACTCCGAATGTGCACTTTGATGGATTAAGCTTGATATCATACCTCCTGAGATTGGCAAATGTTTCAGCTAGGTTAGTCAACAGGTCGGAACCCTTTCGTGACTTGACCACGATATCATCCATGTACGCTTCCACATTCCGACTGATTTGAGTGAGTAAACACTTTTGAATCATTCTCATGAACGTGGCTCCGGCATTTTTGAGACCGAATGGCATGGTGATATAGCAGAAGCACCCGAATGGAGTGATGAAAGTTTTTTTGATTTCGTCAGGTCCATACAGACGGATCTGATGATACCCAGAATAAGCGTCTAAAAAAGACAATCTCTCGCATCCCACAGTCGAGTCGACAATTTGGTCGATGCGAGGGAGAGGAAAATGATCTTTTGGGCAGGCCCGATTGATATGTTTGAAATCGATGCACATGCGAAGTGAGTTGTCCTTCTTGGGAACCGTGACGACATTCGCGAGCCACTCGGAGTGGTATATCTCTCAGATAAACTCTGCTGCAAGGAGTCGAGCCACCTCCTCGCCAATGGCTTTTTTCTTCTGAATGGCGGACCATCGATGTCACATCCCTGGTCCTGTTATGCACTAGGCCAGACCTCATGTGAGCATCATGTTTTAATTCAACTGAAATTTGAATTGAGGGATTTTCAAAGCCTCAGAAACCTTCTAAAATGATCAACATTAAAATCTTCTCAAAGAAGTCCAAGAAAATGTTCCTCTTAGCCTCTGAAAATATTGCAAAGAGGTAAAACTCAAAACAATATTTTTGGTATCTCAGAGTTAATTATTTTGGGCCTTTGAATTAAATAAATAACTATTTTCATTGGATATATATTTGATATATAAATAATATATGTCCAATAATACTGGAACATTTTATGTGGTTTGGTATATTTTAGTTCTAGCCACATAACTATTTTCAGGATTTTATAAAATGGTTTAGTATTTTACTAAACTAAAACAACACAGAACAAAATAAATAAATAAAAACAGAAATAGGAAAAGCAGAGAAGAGAGAAATCTTACCTGGCGCTCACCTGGTAGCCCAGCCGGCCCAGCTCCTGTGCGGCCCAGCCCACCAGGCGTTCCCCCCCCCCCCTGTCGTCTTCCTCC
>NC_041389.1:686509874-686517770 GCF_002162155.2 Triticum dicoccoides | reverse complement strand
TTCTCGCACGCAGCCACCGAGCGGAGCTCGTCGCCGCCGTCCACTGCCACCACGGCCACCGGGCCTCCCTCGCTTCCCCGACTAGCCCACAAGCTCCGTCACTCCGTCCTCGACCCACCTCACCAAGCCTTGCCCCTCCAGAAGCCCCCGAACAGCCTCACCGGGCTCGTCTTCTACCTCGGAACCACCGGCCATCACCATCAAATTCGTCGGCTCCGGACCGTCCCCGACCTCGCCGAGGCCACCGCTGCACCCGCTATGAGCTCCGCCACCGTTTCCCCCTCTTCCCCTCTTCGTTTGATTGCCGTAGCCGTCGCCCCCTTGATGACCGAGATGCACCGCCGCCTGAGCTCGCCGTCGACGATGCTCCGGTGACCAAATGGTCACCCTGGAGTGTCCAACCTACTCCTCGCGATGCGTAGCACCCTTCTAGCCCCTTGCCCCGCTCTTCTACGCACTGAAACGCGATCCCGCGCGCAACCGAACTCCGGCGGCCACCTAAGTCGTCGCCGGCGCCGATTCCGGCCACCCCGACCCCAGCTAACTCCACCAAGAGCTTCGGCTCGTCCCCAGCTCCACCTAGATGCCCTCCGCGGCCCTTTTGGTCGTCGGAGTGGCCAAAACCACTCTCGCCGCCGCGTCGGGCTCGCCGGCGGCTAAACGCCGGCGTAGCTGACGTTGACTTTGACCACGGGTGGGCCCTGGTTGACTCCGATGAGTCACTGACAGGTGGGGCCCAGCCCTGTTAATTAACCTAGTTTAGTTTAATTAAATTCTAACTAAACTAATTACACTGACACGAGGGACCCACTGTCAGGTTTGACCGGACAGTGACCTATTGACCTGCTGACGTCACTAATGCTGACGCAATAATTCCTTTCTGGAATTTAAATAAATCTTAAATAATTTAATAATTCCATAAAAAGTTCAAAACTTCAAAATTTCATAGTAAATTAACCGTAACTCCAAATTAAATAATTTATATATGAAAAATTATAAGGAAAATTCAAGGAATCCATCTGTACCATTTTCATGCATGTTTGAACAATGTTTGTCCTCTGTTTTGGACAAAACAAATAAAGGGCATTTAAATAACCATATATGGAGTTGGAATTTGAATCTTGTATTCAAACCAACTTCATTTAATCTATTGCTAGTTGCATTAGCTCAAAACACATTCATATTGCCATGTCATAGCATGCATCATATTGTGCATTGCATTGATTGTATTTCTTCTTGTTGCCGGTATCTGTTCCCTCCCGGTAGACGATGTTCCGATGTTGTGATCGTTGACACTGATGAAGACTCAATGTTATCTTCAGAAGTGCCAGGCGAGCAAAACCCCCTTGTTCATTCCGATACAATCCTACTTTCTCGCTCCTGCTCTCTTTTAATGCATTAGGACAACATCGATTCATCTGTTACTTGCTGCGGTAGCTGAACCCCTTTATCCTTTGCATGACCTGTCATTGCCACAGTAAATAGATGAAACCCACTAGCATGAGTAGGAGTTGTTTGAGCCCTGTTGTGCCTACTCATTCATGCTTGTTTGTCATGCCTGCTACTGCTTAGAGTTGAGTCAAGTCTGATTCATCGGGGATGAATCAGAGGTGTGTGAACATGTCCTACTGTGTGTGAGCTAAGTGTGTGAATACGATTTGGTAAAGGTAGCGGTGAGAGGCCATGTAGGAGTACATGGTGGGTTGTCTCATTGCAGCCGTCCTCAGGAACTGAGTTCTGTGTTTGTGATCCATGATTCAGCTACTACCACGCATTGGGCCCGAAACCAATGGACCCTCTCGGCTTCTTAATCACCCTTGTCCTCTGTCCAGGAGTTGCAAGTAGTTTCTGGTGTTTGTAGTATGCTGGAGGCCGTGGGCAGCGCTGACCGTAGGGGTGGGCTGTGATGCGGTAGGCACGTGGCCCGGTGTACCGAGCGCCCGTTTGGTGTCTCGGGAACCCTGCACACATCGTTTGGGGCTGTGAGCGAAACTCCGGCCGGATCTCCTCATGGATGGAACCCGAATAGGCGATAAACCTGGACTAGAGACTCGAGTGTTTAGGTAGGCCGTGGCCGACACCCACGTTGGGCTTCCGCTTGAAGGTTGCCGAGTACATGTCGTGTAAACGGCGGTAAGTGGTGAGAGCGTGTGTGAAGAAGTACACCCCTGCAGGGTTAACATCATCTATTCGAATAGCCGTGTCCGCGGAAAAGGACTTCTGGGTTGCCTGTACAGTTCATAGACAAGTGAAAGTGGATACTCTAAAATACGCAAGATAAGCGTGAGTGCTATGGATGGCGCTCTCGTAGGGAGACGGGAGTGGATCCATAGTGGTGTATTGATATGGTGAATATGTGGACTCGTGTGCGCCACCTCAAAGAGTCGCTTGCAGTCGTAGTTCAGGATAGCCACCGAGTCAAAGCTGGCTTGCTGCAGTTAAACCCCACCATCCCTTTGTTGATAATGATGCATATGTAGTTAGTTCTGATGTAAGTCTTGCTGGGTACATTTGTACTCACGTTTGCCTATTTTATGTTTTTGCAGATAGACTTCGGTCTCACTAGTAGTTCCACGTGGACTTCGATGTTTAGCTTGTTACCTCAGCTACGATCTTGTGCCCTCGGCAGGATCTGCTAGATAGTCAGGCTTCTCAGCCTTTTTCATTTATAGATGTCTGTACTCAGACATGTTAAGCTTCCGCATGTGCTTTGACTTGTATGCTCTGATTGTTGGGTCATGAGACCCATGTTTGTAATATTCCGCTCCTCGGAGCCTAATGAATAAATATTTGAGTCATAGAGTCATGTTGTGATGCCATGTTGTATTTGCACATATCAAGCATATTGTGTGTATGTTATTGAAATGCTTGGTATGTGTGGGATCTGGCTATCTAGTTGTTTATCCTTAGTAGCCTCTCTTACCGGGAAATGTCTCCTAGTGCTTCCACTGAGCCATGGTAGCTTGCTACTGCTCTGGAACACTTAGGCTGGCCGGCATGTGTCCTTCGTTCCTGTGTCTGTCCCTTCGGGGAAATGTCACGCGATGAATACCGGAGTCCTGTTAGCCCGCTACTGCCCGGTTCACCGGAGTCCTGCTAGCCCAGTGCTACAGCCTGGATTCACTCGCTGATGACCGACACGTTCGATGCTGGGTCATGGATGCCTGTCCCTGTAAGTTAGTGCCACTTTGGGTTCACGACTAGCCATGTCAGCCCAGGTTCTTTGTCATATGGATGCTAGCGACACTATCATATACGTGAGCCAAAACGCGCAAACGGTCCCGGGCCAGGTAAGGTGGCACCCGTGGGGATACCGTGCGTGAGGCCGCAAAGTGATATGATGTGTTACATGCTAGATCGGTGTGGCATTGAGTCGGGGTCCTGACAGCGTTGGTATCAGAGCTTGACTGCCTGTAGGATTACCAAGCCAAACTTGTCGAAGTTGAGTCTAGAAATTCTTTAGTTATATAAGGGAATTGATTGTGGGATGGAACGTAAGGCTCTTTTTACTCCTTATACCTTATGTCTTCTGATCTGAGTCATCTTATCTTTCCTGCGGGGATTAAGAACTAGGCTGTCTCTTCTTTCTATCAGGATCACGTGTTACTAATCCGTAGACTTACAAGATTGTTGGATTTAAGCTTGAGTTCAGTTCCTACGACTTCTGTATGTTAACAGTTGATCTCCAAACCTTGGTATTATGATGATCAAGTGGTTATGCCACCATTTTGTAGCATGTCTCAAATCTTTTCGAGCATTTACCGCCGTTATGCTGTCCAAGTCATCCCAGGTTTCTAAACAATCTGATGCATTTGCAAATCCGTTCTTCCCATTCCCGATGTTCTTTTGGTCAGATTAATCACACAAATTAGTGAGTTGAGGTACTTTATTGCCTCGACATATATGTTGGAATAATTATTATGACCCTAGGTGTCTCAGGGGATCATCTAGTAGTCTAGCCATGTTTTGTATCCCAGTGTGATGATTCTGGCTTTTATTCTCGAAAGCATCCCATGATGCCACTTAGTAGTAGGTATTCAACTCCTTGGGTTTTGAACCCGAGATTCACCCTACTTACTTCATGTTGATAGTAATTGCTAGCTCCTTTAGGTTATTAGTAACCTTTGCGATAGTCCTCGAGGTTCGTGGTACATCCTTCTTCCAATTACCATGAACCATTCTTGGCAGGAGTTCTTCTGAACCAAAAGATGACAACAAGAGTGCTCTCGATGAGTTCTCCATGCTATATTGTGACTCTGCCAGCTGAACCTTTCTGCATGGGTTATCCGGAAGAATTATGTTGAACTTGGTTCGACATACTAATCTATGCATCCACCACTCAGAAAGTTATATGTTCCTTTGAGTTGTCCCTCTTTAGTTGTCTACTGACCTTCGTCTATCAATTGATAGTCAAGAGTATGCGTGCGTTCGTTTATCGATGCCTATTACTCTTGTGGTCCGTCAAGCCATTCTATCGCGGAATGACTAGGAGAAACAAACTCCAGTACCTCTTCCATATCCAGGATTGGGTCAAAGAAGTTGTGCTCCGCAAATCAAATTGCTAATCCAGCTTTTGTTCTGCTCTACCTTGGAGTATTACCATCTTTTATATCGGGATTGTTATAGGAATTGCACACCATCCTATCAACTCTTGGTACAGTGATACTTCTTGCCATCATTGTTCATTCCTCGGTTCCTGTGTTATCGTAACCGGAATGCCGAGAAGTGAATCATGGTGTGTGAAATCAATACTGCTAGCAACTCCATTGCTTGGTAGTTAAATGGACGATAACCTCATTCTTAGCGTGTTGATTATTGAATCGTCACCCTAAGGTTGATTGTGCTACCTAGTCCTTATTTCTGGTGCACTCTCCGATCAGTGAGTTAGGATAGTGCCAATCCTTGCTTATTTGATCATATTGTCTTGCCCTGGAAAGCAAGATTGTTCTCGAGCTTAGTAACATACCGGTGGTTCGTGATTTTCTGAATATCTTCTCGAAAGTATCACCAGGTTGTCACCTAACTGTTATATTGAGCTCGTGATCAAGTTGGTTTATCCTGCAAACCACCCTTTCTCCAAGAATCTGTGTTGGATACCCCTGAGCTAGTTTGTTAAGCCAAGCAACAACTTGGAGAGTTGGAAGATAAAAGCTTACCTGACTTAGTTCATTTCAAAGGGATACCTTTGTATGTGTGTGTTGAAGAAAATTGATATTTCATCGACTGACCCTCGTGATCAGTTAATGGACCTATCATCTTGTCCAACCTTTGATTTGGGTGTGGGCTATCCTCAAATCAAGTCAGAACCAACGATGTTCGTAATGTTGTCTTACTCGTGGGTTTTCCTCGAGCATACACCATTATATTCTTTGGTCTGACCAATGCTATCACCGTGTCCACTTAACTATGGAATTTCTCTTAAAAGGAAATCTGGATGAATTGTTGTTGAGCCCATCGACAACATCCTTGTCTTCTCCATAATTTTGCTGAACATTAAGCTAGTGTTGGAAACTTTTGAAAGCATTTGTT
The DNA here is from genome assembly GCF_002162155.2 of Triticum dicoccoides. Lineage (NCBI taxonomy): Eukaryota > Viridiplantae > Streptophyta > Magnoliopsida > Poales > Poaceae > Triticum > Triticum dicoccoides. The sequence continues at coordinate 686,512,241 of NC_041389.1, read as the reverse complement.
CATGCTAGCTCATGAAGCATATGTTAGGATGTAAGAAGTGACTTCCTCTAGTTCATGTGCATTTGATACAAGTTGCCGCCGTGGATTCGAGAAATTCAATGTTATTTCCTTTGGAATCATCCCAAATCAGTCATGCATACATGCGAAGTATTCTGTGGTATGGAGACTTGCAACCTCCATTCTATATGTGTCCCTAGCACACCAAGCCACTGATTGATTTGTTCAAGGTTAATAAGTTCTAAGTGCCAGTCCCGAAGGTACCAGACGGATTTGTACAAAACTTCAATATCCTCGTTGATGGTTCCCCCTCCTGAACTCGGTAGTGTTTTATTATAAGACTACTTTGTGGTCATGTTTGTCTTGGACAACATGTTCACATGTTGTAGCAGAACCGGCTCGTGTTTTTGGAGCTTGCTATCATAGTTCATTTCCCGAGAATCTCGCAACGTCATCTCGTCGATTTGTGTTGCAAACTTTCGTTTTTCTTCCTAGACTCGATGAGTCTGGAATATCCTGACACCAACCAGATCTGAATCTCAGGCAGATGTGATGGTTGGAACATTTCCCAAGAACTATAATATTGGTCTCTCGATAACCGGTAAGGTGGATGTCATGGCCAACACACCCATCCGGTAGACCTATTATTATAGTATCTTGTTTGAGGAAGTTGGCCACCTCCCCATAGGGATTTCGTAGGATTTACTCCCTAGTTGCCCCTATGGATTTTTGAGATCCCGAAGTCCGACCTTTTACTTGATGTTCTAGATATCAAACCGTATCTATGGGTGGATTACGCTAGCACATCAAGGAGAACATTAGAAGCGGAGTGCTAAATGTCTCTCGGTCGATCATCCAGATTTCGTCCCCTTGGCCTCGTTAAGGTGAAATCTGAGAAAGTGTTATCTTCCTTTGCATCTACATCTTCCACCGGTATTCATCATGGTAGTATGATGTGTTGCCAGGATCCTTGACACGGATGTTGGTAAAACCTTGATGATTGTGGAAATGCTCAAGTTCTTGAGAGCACGCACAAGCGCTACGTGTTATCATCGACACTAACTGGGATGCTCTCAGTTTCCTCGGCAATGCTATGATCTTTTCAAACAGTGAATTCACTCTCTATTGTTGGGTTCTTCCCCAGTTATCAGAATCATTCCCAGCATTTGCATTTTGTTCCCAGCTTGCACCGCCAATGTGCCATTCTACCATGGGTCTCTTCCATTCCCGGTGGTAAGCAAATTCATCCATTACGTTGTCTTCAACAAGGTAATCCACATCATCCAAGTCCGAGTATGCCATTCTACCGACCCCCTCCAAACGATCGGTCGAGAATTGCCTTAGGTTGGTTTAAAGAGTTTCAATGATCCTGAATCAAAGGTAATTCTTTTTGCCACTTACGGGGGATATATATCTACGAGTCACCATCCCTCAGGTGTCTCGATATGGTATCATGGCAACCCAATTCCTCGCTACGTTGACAATCGTTTACCACCGTTTTAAAGTATGGAATTGTTGTCTACCTAGTGAACCCTCGTCATCTGTCTCACTCCACTCCTCTAGAGGTGTGCTTCGTCTCTCAACTCGAGAGATGTTGCTATGTCTCATTCTGTGAGTTAATCCTGAGTTATTCGACCTTCAAGAAGACCGATCATTCTAGAGTCTCCTTCTCCTCTCATTGTCATAATAACTGGAGTTCTCAGAACAAGACGTCGAGACAAAGATGGTGATCGAAACAACGTTCCTATGAAGTGCAACCTGGATCGTGAAGATTGTGCTAGTTTGCATTCCCCCTTCACCTTACCCTACGCTTGAATCTCGGGACGAGATTTTTGTTTAGTGGGGGTGAGTTGTCACATCCCTGGTCCTATTATGCACTAGGCCAGACCTCATGTGAGCATCATGTTTTAATTCAACTGAAATTTGAATTGAGGGATTTTCAAAGCCTCAGAAACCTTCTAAAAATGATCAACATTAAAATCTTCTCAAAGAAGTCCAAGAAAATGTTCCTCTTAGCCTCTGAAAATATTGCAAAGAGGTAAAACTCAAAACAATATTTTTGGTATCTCAGAGTTAATTATTTTGGGCCTTTGAATTAAATAAATAACTATTTGCATTGGATATATATTTGATATATAAATAATATATGTACAATAATACTGGAACATTTTATGTGGTTTGGTATATTTTAGTTCTAGCCACATAACTATTTTCAGGATTTTATAAAATGGTTTAGTATTTTACTAAACTAAAACAACACAGAACAAAATAAATAAATAAAAACAGAAATAGGAAACGCAGAGAGGAGAGAAACCTTACCTGGCGCTCACCTGGTAGCCCAGCCGGCCCAGCTCCTGTGCGGCCCAGCCC
>NC_041389.1:686467224-686509864 GCF_002162155.2 Triticum dicoccoides | reverse complement strand
TGCCTACTCATTCATGCTTGTTTGTCATGCCTGCTACTGCTTAGAGTTGAGTCAGGTCTGATTCATCGGGGATGAATCAGAGGTGTGTGAACATGTCCTACTGTGTGTGAGCTAAGTGTGTGAATACGATTTGGTAAAGGTAGCGGTGAGAGGCCATGTAGGAGTACATGGTGGGTTGTCTCATTGCAGCCGTCCTCAGGAACTGAGTTCTGTGTTTGTGATCCATGATTCAGCTACTACCACGCATTGGGCCCGAAACCAATGGACCCTCTCGGCTTCTTAATCACCCTTGTCCTCTGTCCAGGAGTTGCAAGTAGTTTCTGGTGTTTGTAGTATGCTGGAGGCCGTGGGCAGCGCTGACCGTAGGGGTGGGCTGTGATGCGGTAGGCACGTGGCCCGGTGTACCGAGCGCCCGTTTGGTGTCTCGGGAACCCTGCACACATCGTTTGGGGCTGTGAGCGAAACTCCGGCGGGATCTCCTCATGGATGGAACCTGAATAGGCGATAAACCTGGACTAGAGACTCGAGTGTTTAGGTAGGCCGTGGTCGACACCCACGTTGGGCTTCCGCTTGAAGGTTGCCGAGTACATGTCGTGTAAACGGCGGTAAGTGGTGAGAGCGTGTGTGAAGAAGTACACCCCTGCAGGGTTAACATCATCTATTCGAATAGCCGTGTCCGCGGAAAAGGACTTCTGGGTTGCCTGTACAGTTCATAGACAAGTGAAAGTGGATACTCTAAAATACGCAAGATAAGCGTGAGTGCTATGGATGGCGCTCTCGTAGGGAGACGGGAGTGGATCCATAGTGGTGTATTGATATGGTGAATATGTGGACTCGTGTGCGCCACCTCAAAGAGTCGCTTGCAGTCGTAGTTCAGGATAGCCACCGAGTCAAAGCTGGCTTGCTGCAGTTAAACCCCACCATCCCTTTGTTGATAATGATGCATATGTAGTTAGTTCTGATGTAAGTCTTGCTGGGTACATTTGTACTCACGTTTGCCTATTTTATGTTTTTGCAGAGAGACTTCGGTCTCACTAGTAGTTCCACGTGGACTTCGACGTTTAGCTTGTTACCTCAGCTACGATCTTGTGCCCTCGGCAGGATCTGCTAGATAGTCAGGCTTCTCAGCCTTTTTCATTTATAGATGTCTATACTCAGACATGTTAAGCTTCCGCATGTGCTTTGACTTGTATGCTCTGATTGTTGGGTCATGAGACCCATGTTTGTAATATTCCGCTCCTCGGAGCCTAATGAATAAATATTTGAGTCGTAGAGTCATATTGTGATGCCATGTTGTATTTGCACATATCGAGCATACTGTGTGTATGTTATTGAAATGCTTGGTATGTGTGGGATCTGGCTATCTAGTTGTTTATCCTTAGTAGCCTCTCTTACCGGGAAATGTCTCCTAGTGCTTCCACTGAGCCATGGTAGCTTGCTACTGCTCCGGAACACTTAGGCTGGCCGGCATGTGTCCTTCTTCGTTCCTGTGTCTGTCCCTTCAGGGAAATGTCACGCGATGAATACCGGAGTCCTGTTAGCCCGCTACAGCCCGGTTCACCGGAGTCCTGCTAGCCCAGTGCTACAGCCTGGATTCACTCGCTGATGACCGACACGTTCGATGCTGGGTCATGGATGCCTGTCCCTGTAAGTTAGTGCCACTTTGGGTTCACGACTAGCCATGTCAGCCCGGGTTCTTTGTCATATGGATGCTAGCGACACTATCATATACGTGAGCCAAAAGGCGCAAACGGTCCCGGGCCAGGTAAGGTGGCACCTGTGGGGATACCGTGCGTGAGGCCGCACAGTGATATGATGTGTTACATGCTAGATCGGTGTGGCATTGAGTCGGGGTCCTGACAATCGAAGATGTTCTTTAACAGGTTTCGCTTTTGAGTCAACTCTAAGGCGATGCTCAGCCAGCCCCCTGGGAACACCCGGCATGTCAGCTGGCTTCCATGCAAAGATGTCCCAGTTCTCACGGAGGAACTGGAGGAGCGCTTCTTCCTACTTAGAATCGAGTGTTGTGGAAATATGGGTCGGAGCTGCGTTGGGGTCAGTCGGGTGGATATGAACTGGCTTCGTCTCTCCAGACGACTGGAACGCTGGCTCTGTGGCGGGCTTCTTGGCCCGCAACAAATCACTCGGATCTGCATTTTTCTTGTATCCTTCCAGCTCTACCACTGTTATCTGGTCATCCGCAATCTTCGAGCCTTTCTGGAAACACTCTTCTGCCTTCTTTCAGCTACCAGTGATAGTGATCACGCCTTTGGGGCCAGGCATCTTTAATTTGAGGTACACATAACATGGTCGAGCCATGAAGCGGGCATAGGCTGGTCTTCCCAAAATGGCGTGGTAAGCGCTCTGGAAATCCATGACTTCAAATGTCAGCTTCTCTTTGCGGAAATGCTTCGAGTCGCCGAACACTACATCCAGAGCTATTTGACCGAGTGACTCGGCCTTCTTTCCAGGAATGACTCCGTGAAAACTCATGTTGCTGGAGCTGAGCCTGGACATCGGAATGCCCATTCCCTTGAGCGTCTCTGCATACAGTATATTCAATCCACTGCCGCCATCCATCAATACCTTCGTCAGTCGAGTGCCTTCGACGACTGGGTCGACCACCAGTGCTTGCCTCCCAGGGGTGGCAATGTGAGTAGGGTGATCGGACTGGTCGAACAAAATGGGAGTTTGCGACCATTTCAGATAGCTTGGTGTCGCCGGGGCGACCATATTTACCTCTCGGTTGACCACTTTCAGTCGACTTTTGCTCTCTACATCAGCAAAAATCATCATGGTGGAATTGACATGAGGGTACCCTCCATCACTGTCCTCCTTGTCCTCGGCCTTGTCCGACTCCTTCTCTTTGTCCTTGGGCTGTTTTCCTTGAAACTGCTGGATTAAGAGCCGACACTGGCGAGTGGTATGTTCCGGGTAGATGAAGTTATCCTCTTCGTCTTTCTTCGTGTGGATGTGACACGGTAGATCCATCACGTCATTTCCCTCTTTATCCTTTACCTTCTTGGGGTTCCAAGATCCTTTGGGCTTCCCTTTGAATTTGCCCTGAGTCACGGCCAGAGCCTCTCCAGGAGCAGCTGGCTCGGCCTTCCGCTTCAGCTTCCGACTGGAGTTTCCTTTTTCCGATTGACTCGGCTTATACTTGCCACTCCGGAGCCTGTCCTCTTCTTCACCGTTAGCGTATTTGGTGGCAATCTCCATCATTCGACTTAGGGTCATATCTCCGGTTCGACCAAACTTTAGGCTCAACTCTCTGTTCTTGACACCATCCTTGAAGGCGCAGACCGCTTGATGGTCCGACACATTCTCCACAGTATGATGTAAAGTGATCCATCTCTGGATGTAATCTCTCAATGTTTCACTCGACTTTTGTACGCAGACTTGCAGCTCCGTCAATCCGGCCGGTCGCTTGCAAGTTCCCTCGAACGTCCTAACGAACACTCGGGAAAGATCTTCCCAAGTGTAAATGCTGCTACGAGCTAACTGATTCAACCACGCCCTGGCCGAACCCTCTAGCATGAGTGGCAAATGCTTCATGGCCACCTCATCATTACCGCCACCAATCTGTACCGCCACTCGGTAGTCTTCAAGCCAAGTTTCAGGCTTGGACTCTCCGGTGAACTTACTTACCCCAGTCACCAACCTGAAGTTGGAGGGTATCACTGCGGCTCTGAGGGCTCTGCTAAAGCATTCTGGACCTGAAACATGGACTCGGCCACTAGTGGGCACATCTCTATCATGGCCACCTCTATGAGCTCTGTTCCGATCGACCAAACCTTGCACGATGATGGATCTCGCGTCAAAGCCTGGTTCTCTGGGGTCGACCGGAGCTCTCCGCCCAACACTGAGCTGGCGCCTGTCATCTTGCTGCCGATGGGCGTTAGACCCACTTCTCGGGGGAGGAGTGGGCACTCGACGCCTATCATCACGATCAGATCGGTCATCATAGTGGTCCCGCCGGCCTTCACGTCCCACGCGCCTCGGAGGTGACCTTGGGCTGTGAGCCGACTGAATAGTATTCGCAGCGACGGATCGACTGTGAATCCTATTGCGTGACTGTGACACAACTGAATTCTGAACTCCTGCCGCCCGGAGCAAATCCCTGATCTGCATCAAGCCTCTTCCAGCCTCCGACTGAGAGGGCTGAATTGACTCCGCTATACTGGCTGCAGCTGCCAAATTCTGAATCGGGGTTCGATATACCTGAGTCGGTTGCGGAAAGAGCTGACGTCGGCTGGAGTCGGGTACTCGTTGATGCGCACGCTCGTCGAGTGCTCGCTGGAGGTTCTCCAGGCGAGTGCGTTCAGCCAAGTTGGCCAAACGCGCCTCTTCCAAGGCACGAGCCTTAGGAGTTTCTCCTGTGATGGGAGTATGCAGGGCATCCATGTTCCGGCGGCGAAGATCTTCTCTTTGCTGAGAAGTGAGTGGCTCGGGCTGATATTCTTCGTGGGCCTGAGCGGGGTCGCCTCCATCGTCCATCCCGTCGATGCGGGGGAAACCGGGAGGGCTACGAGGCCCATTGACCATCAGGACCTCCACCGCTAGATCACTGCTGTCGCACTCGGATGCAGTCTCTACGGAGCCAGTCGACAGATCGAACAGGTCATAGAGAGATTCGTCGGGCTCAATTGCCGCGACTTGGGTGGTGGCCGATTGGCGATCCACTGCGTGTCTCACCCATCGCTAAAGCCTCGACCGACCGGAGCGCTTGCGCTGGCGGGAGACTGGGAGGGAAGACAGCACAGGAGTCGACCGGTATTGGGTCGACGACTGCCGCAGCAGGACGCCGCGGACACATGCCCGAAAGTGCGTCGCCCCGCGGACGGGGAGCGCGTCGATGTCGAGTGGTGCCTCCTGGAGCCAAGCGGAGTTGTCGGCGACGAAAGCGAGCGCACCGAGACGGATCTCGCGGCCCTCGACCAGAGCTCCGCCAGAAACCATGATGAAGGCAATCGGACAAATTGCAACTTCTCCAAAAAGTCGCTAAGACACCTGCCACACGGTGGGCGCCAACTGTCGTGGTTCTAAGTCTGACAGTAGAATGGGGGGTAGGTATGGAGAGGCAAGATCCTAGCTATGGAGTAGTTGTACACACGAGTGTTTTACGAGTTCAGGCCCTTCTCGGAGGAAGTAATAGCCCTACGTCTCGGAGCCCGGAGGCGGTCGACTGGTTTATGTGTATATGAGTTACAGGGGTGCGAACCCTTTACACTGAGGAGGGGGTGGCTTATATAGAGTTCGCCAGACCCCTCCGGCCCTCAGTTATGCAGCGTTTAAAGTACATTAAGATATGGGGTTACTGGTAATGCCCTCATAAAGTGCCATGAAGAGTATTAAAGCTACTTAATGACAGACCGTTGCGTGCTGAGTGACTTTAGGTCTCCTGGCCGTCGAGTGGTTAGCTTCATGGTCGAGTGGCTATCTTCATCGTCGAGTGTCCTTGAGTTCGTCGAGTGAAGTCCCTCTTGGTCGACTGGAAGGTAGCTTCTTCTAAGGATGTCCTTGGGTAGGGTATCCTAGATAGGTCCATGACCCTACCCTAGGTACATGACTTCATCAGATAGACCTGGGGCCATAGGTTTCCCTAGAGGCTTCTCTCAAGATAGCATAAGTATTACGGTGGGTGAACAAATTACTGTCGAGCAATTGATAGAAAAGCACATAGTTATGAGATTATCTAGGCATGATCAAGTATATAGGCATCACGTCCATAACAAGTAGACCGACTCCTGCCTGCATCTACTACTGTTACTCCACACATCCACCGACTCCTGCCTGCATCTAGAGTATTAAGTTCATAATAACAGAGTAACGCATTAAGCAAGATGACATGATGTAGAGGGATAAACTCATGCAATATGATATAAACCCCATCTTGTTATCCTCGATGGCAACAATACAATACATGCCTTGCAACCCTTTCTGTCACTGGGTAAGGACACCGCAAGATTGAACCCAAAGCTAAGCACTTCTCCCATGGCAAGAAAAACCAATCTAGTAGGCCAAACCAAACTGATAATTCGAAGAGATTTGCAAAGATTACTCAATCATACATAAAAGAATTCAGAGAAGATTCAAATATTATTCATAGATAAACTTGATCATAAATCCATAATTCATCGCATCTCGACAAACACACCGCAAAAAGAGTTTACATCGAATAGATCTCCACAAGAGAGGGGAAGAACATTGTATTGAGATCCAAAAAGAGAGAAGAAGCCATCTAGCTAATAACTATGGACCCGTAGGTCTGTGGTAAACTACTCACAACTCATTGGAGGGGCAAGGATGTTGATGTAGAAGCCCTCCGTGGTTGATTCCCCCTCCGGCAGAGTGCCGGCGAAGGCTCCAAGATGAGATCTCGAGGATACAGAAGGTTACGGCGGTGGAAATTGTGTTCCGTGGTGCTCCTGGATGTTTTCGGGGTACGTAGGTATATATATAGGAGGAAGAAGTACGTCGGTGGCCGCCCGAGGGGCCCACGAGACAGGGGCGCGGCCTCCTATCTCGTGGCTTCCTCGGCAGCTTCTTGACTTGCACTGCAAGCTCTCCGGATCACGTTTGTTCCAAAAATCACACTCCCGAAGGTTTCATTCCGTTTGGACTCCATTTGATATTCCTTTTCTTCGAAATACTAAAATAGGCAAAAAAAACAGCAATACGGGTTGGGCCTCCGGTTAGTAGGTTAGTCCCAAAAATGATATAAATGTGTAAAATAAAGCCCATAAACATCCAAAAGAGATAATATAATAGCATGGAACAATAAAAAATTATAGATACGTTGGAGACGTATCAAGCATCCCCAAGCTTAATTCCTGCTCGCCCTCGAGTAGGTAAATGATAAAAAGAGAATTTTTGATGTGGAATGCTACCTAGCATAATTCATAATGTAATTTTTTTATTGTGGCATGAATGTTCAGACCCAAATGAATACAAAATAAAAGTTCATATTGATAAAAGAAATAGTAACACTTCAAGCATACTAATCAAAGTAATCATGTCTTCTGAAAATAACATGGCAAAAGAAAGTTCATCCCTACAAAATCATATAGTTGGGCTATGCTTCATTTTCGTCACACAAACATGTTCCCAACTTTTATACCCCCGATGACAAGCCAAGCAATTGTTTCATACTTAAATAATCTCAAGCTTTTTCAACCTTCACGCAATACATGAGCGTGAGCCATGGATATAGCACTATGGGTGGAATAGAATATGATGATGGGGATTATGTGGAGAAGACAAAAAGGAGAAAGTCTCACATTGACGAGGATAATCAACGGGCTATGGAGATGCCTATCAATTGATATCAACATGAGGAGTAGGGATTGCCATGCAACGGATGCACTAGAGCTATAAATGAATGCTCAACAAAAGAAAACTAGTGGATGTGCATCTAACTTGCTTGCTCACGAAGACCCAGGGCATTTGAGGAAGCCCATTGTAGGAATATACAAGCCAAGTTCTATAATGAAAAATTCCCACTAGTATGAAAAAGACAACTTATGAGACTCACTATATGAAAAACATGGTGCTACTTTGAAGCACAATATATGAGACTCACTACATGGAGAACAAGGTGCTACTTTGAAGCACAAGTGTGGAAAAAGAGATAGTAACATTGCCCTTTTTATTTATTTTCTTCCCTTTTTTCTTTTTTTCTTCTCTTTTTTTCTTTTTTTTTCTTTTTTTTCTTTGGGCCCTTCTTTTTTTCTTTTTTGCTTTTTTTTTCTTTGGGCAATGTTCTAATACTGATGATCATCACACTTCTATTGATTACAACATAAGAATTACAACTCGAAACAAGAACAAGATATGACTCTATATGAATGCCTCCGGCGGTGTACCGGGATGGTGCAATGAATCAAGAGTGACATGTATGAAAAATAATGCATGGTGGCTTTGCCACAAATACGATGTCAACTACATGATCATGCAATGGCAATATGACAAAAGTAAAGTATGTCATGATGAACAGAACGGTGGAAAGTTGCATGGCAATGTATCTCGGAATGACTATGAAAATGCCATAATAGGTAGGTATGGTGGCTGTTTTGAGGAAGATATAAGGAGGTTTATGTGTGATAGAGCGTATCATATCACGGGGTTTGGATGCACCGGCGAAGTTTGCACCAACTCTCAAGGTGAGAAAAGGCAATGCACGGTACCGAAGAGGCTAGCAAAGGTGGAAAGCTAAAAGTGCGTATAATTCATGGACTCAACATTAGTCAAAAGAACTCATATACTTATTGCAAAAATTTAGAAGTCATCAAAAATCAAGTACTACGCGCATGCTCCTAGGGGGGTAGATTGGTAGGAAAAGACCATCGCTCGTCCCCGACCGCCACCCATAGTTCTCAACACTTGTAACTTACCCTAAGTATGTTTTTTGATGGTTGAGATAAATAAACTAGCAATTTCGGAAGACACACAATGAGTATGTAAAGATGTATAGAGAGAGTGTGTTGTGGTTCTTAAAAGATACAGATCAAGGTTTGAGCCCATGTTAATTGTCCCGTAAAATGACACTTTGGGAACATGTTATTCTTCTTTTGCTTACAAAATCTTAGCTTGCTCCTTATAAAAGACTTGAGTGGTAGCATTGATATCAAGTCATGGATCCTCCGTTAGGTGAACATCTAAGCATCCCTTGAATATGATCTTGTTCCTCGTAGGCCAGGGGCTATGAGACCTTTAAACAAACGAGGAATTCCCCGAGCATTTTCTTTTTTGGAAGGAAATTTTTTATTGAATGCCCAACCTCTACATTAAGATGATGCACCTAGCCAACACACAACTTACTATTACAAAGTTGATGGAAATGAAAGCTTGGCGCCTAATGTTTCAACTTAGAGAAATAGCAACCTGAGTAGAACCAACATTGTGTGGTCCAAATGTCATGTGGCATTGCAGTAGATTGCATAAAACCACCACTTTGAAATTAGATTTGCGAAAAATACTATGCTACACTTTTGTGCAATTGATTTATAAAAACCACTGGTCGTAGGATTTGGCTCGATTGAGCATGTTTATGACAGATGGAGCCCGCTCGTTAGGCTGACGTGGCATGAATCTATAACACCGTTTCATTGAATCATTTTGCTGTGCATGCCCCGCTTGTCAGTGTAACACTCCTCTCTCTCACACACACACACCATTTTCTCTTCACACCATTTTATCGAGTAGTCGCTATGCAGTACACCGGCGGGTGGCAACAAGATGCACGGAAGCAGATGGTGCTCAGCCGGCTAGGTCCTGGCCGCTTGCTGCATGTAAAGGCGCTAGAGAGACCTCGTCGTCGTACCGCAGCTGCTTCGCTTGCGTTAGGAAGACCTTGCGCTCGCGGTGGCCATTCCTGTTCGGGGTCGAGCCACGCGCCAGCGTCGGGGACAAGCTCTACGCTGTCGGCGGCTGGTCCGAGGGCCGAGCGCCGGCTCCATCAAGACCCACAAGGGGTCATTTAGCCCTCTCACTGGTGCGTGGCGGAAGGCCGCTCCTCGGCTGGGGGCAAGGCGGGACGGCACCGCCGGTAGACGACAGGCAGGGTATGGAGCGGGCGGCGGCGTTACGTGCTTGCTGCCATAGACGGAGAGGGAGAGGAAGAAGGCTTGGGCCGCGGCGGCCCGACGGCCTAACACCCGGAGCGGCTCTTGACGACTTGCCACCACCAACCAGAGAGGAAGCAAAAGAAGGCCTGGGGTGCGGAGGCCTGCCGTGCGGAGCGGCTCTTGGTGGCTTGCCTACACCAACAGAGAGGGAGCCAAAGAAGGCCCTGGGTTGCGGCTGCTCCCCCTTGCGGCGACCAGCTGCCTGCAGGTGCCGCTGTTGGGGATGACACATATGAAGACTACCCTAATCTTAGCGTGGTGGTTGACCCAGCGCGGGATGCGGGCCCGGGCGACGAGGCGGCGGTGGCCTCTGCGTCTACGTGGGCATTGGGCAACAGCGTCAACGGCGTTTGCCTCGGCAATGGGCAGGACCGGCGGCGGCTCGACTGACGAACGAGATTTGCGGCGGGTGGTGAAGATAGGACGTAACAGTTCTTTTTTTCTTTTCTTCCGATGGGTAGTGGACCCCGCAGGACAACACATATGACAAACGTTATCAAACAACACTGTTACATGTGATATGTAAAGCGGTGCCACGTCAGCCAACGGGCAGGCCCCATCTGTCCTAAACGTGCTCAATCGATCCAAATCTGCCGATCAGTGGTTTTTGACAACACCATTACGTAAGAAGTGGTGTTTTCTACAAAAGAAATGTATTGTAGTGTTTTTCACAAATCTAACCTTCAAAATGATGGTTCTATACAATTTACTCTGTTGCGTTGAGAGACTAGTTCCTTTCTTAAGCCGCGTCGGTCCAACCTGATAGCCCTCCCCCCTTCTGGATTTCCAAAAAGATACAATTCCACATGAAACAAATATCACAACAATAATTAGCAAAAGAAATGCCCTTCTTTGTTGTTCCTCAATAAAACTTTTACGGCAGTATTTAGCAAAAGCAAATTATGAACTAGCCCTCCCTCCGAGGGAAAATTCATATAATTTTAGGACCGGAAATGTCAAAAAGTATTATGTTTCACCATCACTATAGAATTTGTTTTACCATTGATATTGTTGGATCCTTTATTTTTATTTGAAGCGACATGTTTTGATGTAAGGTCTACATGGTCATCCAAAAGTACTTTCACTTCTGATTAGACAGTATAGTATAACACCATACGGGTAGACACCAATAATTTAGTCGATTAATGTTTCACTGAAATGTACTCTAAGCTCTTCGTTTGCACTTTTCCTTATCAATCATGGCAATGTCGCCGATCTAAAAGTGAAACTACATAATTATTGTTTTTTAGAATAATAGTTTCAAACTCTAACAGTGAAACGTGTGACTTCATGCTCAAGCTAAACTCCTGATGGTTAATAGGATTCACATCTTACTATTGTCTGGAAAACAACAAGTGCAGACTTGGAAACGAGGGAGAATAGAACCCGGAAGTTAAGCGTGCTCTCAGGCTGGAGTAGTGAGAGGGATGGGTGACCGGCCGGGAAGTTAGATGATTTGGAATGAGTGATCCACACTCGAGCAGTTAAGATGGGTGATTAGAGACTAAATCATCAAATAATTCAGAAAATTGAAAATTGAAAAAAAATCAATTTTTTTCCAACATTTTCAAAAAACAATTTCAAAAAAAAAATACCTTTAGTACCGGTTGATAACACCAACCGGTACTGAAGGTCCCCCATACCACGGCGCGAGCTCACGCCACGTGGTGGGCCTTTAGTGACGGTTCATGCCGAATCGGTACTAAAGGGGGGAGGCCTTTAGTCTCCACTCTTTAGTGCCCACTAAAGGCCCTTATGAACTGGTATTAAAACTCCGTTTTCTACTAGTGAACCAATCTCCGGGAACCGCCATCCCATTGCAGCCAGGCAAGAGAAGACCAAGCCACTGCTTTCTCTAGATGGCATGAGACCGGGGCTTTCTGACTAAATGGAGCAGGAGGGTGTGGCACTTGGAGAAAGGAGAACCACCTACCCAGCACATCAATGAGGAAATTATGGAGTGCAGCGGTGCGACAGTGTGCATGATATAATCTTGAGGATCGATGGATAATTCCCAGCGCCTCTCACGCCCACGCTATCAAATGCAGATCCGGACATTTGGATAAAATACCACAAATAATGCACAAAGACGATTGGATAAGGAACATGCTATCCTTCTGTTGTTGCTTACAAAAGCCTACCTTGCTCTGTATAAAGGACTTGAGTCGTAGCATTGGCATGGTATCATGTATATATCCTCCACTAGGTGAATAGCTAAGAATCCCTTAATTGTGAGCTTGGTCTTCCGGTAGGTCTGAGGTCCTTATTTATTGGTGTCACTAACAAATTTATCTTCAATTTGATGTCTAATCCTGATTTTGCTAAGGTGTTCATCCCCAATCTGAATCAGTACCGGTATGAAAAAAAGACGGATAATGCATTGTTGATTAACATTACAGCCTAGATAGTATTTTTAAATTGTTAACAGGTAAAATAACATCATATTTAGATTCTACATATTTTTCTAATCAAATTTCATATATAATATGCTAAATTTGGAGTTACGATTTATAAGATATGAGTATTTTAAAAAGATTTGATATATACTGCGGGTTTAATGTCAGAAACATCAGGGGGGTTTCTACAAAATAGCATGATGGACTAAGAATACCTATTTCTTTTATTAGTAGGTATAGATTATACACATATATATACATTGTGTATTGAGAAATGTATGCGTGCTATGAACATTTTTGTAGCACGGAAAAAATTATAACTCGTTAACGTAGCAGGCACATACCTTTTTATGCTATTACTATTGACATGTGCTAGACTTTTTAACCGTTCCTTTTTTTGGATTTCTTTTATCTATTTTCAGATTTAGGTATTCTTTGGGCCGTATGCAGTGTGTATCGTGTATTGAAAAATTATACACATTATGGACAGTGACTATAATTATATAATATACCACGTACTAAAATTATGGTCACTGCATATTATTCAAAAATTATAGTCACCGTGTATATATTGTATAATGATCTAATGTACAGCATATGATGTGTATTTATAAAGATAACATACAATATGTATATTGTCAACATTTTTTCAGTATACATACACACACGACATAAGGCCGAAGAATACACAAGACTAAAAAATATAAAAGAAAACCGAATTAAAAAACATATCAAAAAAGTGGAAAAGTCCTAAAGGACATGTCTAAAAATGTTCATCGCACACATACATTTTTTAATACATAATGTATATATGTGTATAATTTTTTTTATATATGACACGCAAAAAAGAACATGAAAAAAAAAACAAGTACAGAAAAAAACGAAATGACCCAAACTATAAAAAGACGTACGCGTGCGCTATGAGAGGAAGGTTGCTGTAGCCCAGTGGCAGCGAGCGTTGCGTTCCGAACCTGACGTCGCGGTTTTGAATGTTTTTTTCTAAAAAAAATCCTGGCAGAGCCGTTTTTAGCAAACCAGGGATGTATGCGTGATTAAATAAGAGGTAAGGGTCTTTTTGGAAAAAGAACATGCCATGTCAGCACCTGACAGGCGGGCCCCAATGGTCAGATACACGGTTTAGACTAGTTTGTAACAGACTGCCCCAAACACGGTACTGACATGTAAAAATTACGAAAAGTGGTACCAATCCGCCACTATCGCCCCCACTGTGGTATTATCGTGTAATTTACTTTGAGTGTGAAGCAGAGTAGAAGGACGATTAGGAGAGAATTTTCTTTGTTATAACTTGTTGCCGCCGGTTAGGGAGTACATTGGGGGTGGGGAAGAGATGGAGGCGTGAGAGGGAGTGGGGATATTTTGGAGGAGGAAGAAGGGTTGGAGCAGAAAAGAGAAAGGATCGTGCGTGCATGCGACTTGTGACGTTGTCGACACACAGAAAAAAAGTCAGTACATTGCATAGCACAACATTTGCACTGAAAGCAGAGATCCACACGACCGAAGACCTCAGCAGTTTCCTGAGTCCACTTTCCTGTGACTTCAAACCAGAGTTTCCTCTGCCCTCGGACCATGTTGGGACGACAACGGAGATATTGTTCATCGGCGTCGCTTCTCGTGAACCATCGAGCGAACACGCTGCCTCCTTTTTCTGTCGCCCTCTTTTCTTGAACGCCACCAGGACGAACCAATCTCCTCGAACTACCATCCCATCCCAGCCAGGCAAGAAAAGATCATGCTACTATTTTCTATAGATGGCATGAGACCAGGGCTTGCTCGTTAGATGGAGCAGGAGGGTGTGGTACTTAGAGGAAGGAGAACCGCCCAGCCAGCACAATAATAAGGAAACTATGGAGCTCAGCGATGCGTTGCGGTACAAGATGTAATCTTGAGATTCCACGGGTAATTCCTGGTGCGTCTCATGCCCACGCTATCAAATTCAGATCCAGACTATGAGGGTACAATTCAACAAATAATGCACAAAAACGATTTTATAAGGAACATGCTATTCCTCTCTTGCTTAGGAAAGCCTGGCTCGCTCTTTATAAAGAACTTGAGTCATAGCATTGGCACGATATCATGTATATATCCTCCAATAGGTGAATACTAAGAATACCTTATTTATGAACTTGGTTATCCGATAGGTCTACGCTGCCTTAAACAAACATTGAGCTTTCTGAACCTTGTCTTTTTTAGAAGGAAACCCTTTTCTAAACCTACACTATATTCAAATTGATAACCACAACCTTATAATTTGAAATGCCGGTAGTGATAAAGTTCTAATGAGTCGAAGCTTTCATATTTCACATGAGCGGTGACTAACACCTAGTAGATTTATTGATCACTCCACACTTTTGTACCATGATGTCCTCTGTGTTGCTTCTCATGAACCATCAAGCAAAAGAACTACCATTTTTCTCTCTCACCATTCTATCCTCATCCTCACTGGCATGAACAAGTCTCCACCAGTCACCATTCCAACCCGTACAACAAAATAAAGATCACGCCATTACTTCCTCAAGATAGCATAAGAGTGTTGCGTACATCGCAACCTGAGTAGGAGCAACGATCATCAGAGCAAGCGGTATGAAGGGCTGAAACTGCAAAATATGGAGGCAAAGCCAGCAATTTGAACCAATCTGTGCATATTATAGTTTTGGTATTGTTAATTCCTGACAGATGGATTGTTCGTACTTGGAGTTTCGAAGCCAGACAGCCAGTGCATATTCAGTGAAGTGCAACGGTCGCAAACGTGATCACGCCATGCAGTCCTAGTTTAGTGTTAAGCCGTGAGTTGATGTAACTGGGCTTGGTTTGTGTGGTTCCGCTATCTTGGATACTTGTTGCTAGTTTAGATTAGTGTTAAATCTTGAGATAATGTTACCTGATAAAAAAATCGAGGGAAACAGCAGGACTCTGCTGCATGTTACCTGATAATCACACTTGATGGATACAGTTAGCTATGTTAATGTACGTTTGCAATTGGTGACCTCATAGTTGAGTGTGTCTTACTTTGCAGTTGTCGTTTGTTCAGTTTTTTGTTATATACTCATTCCATCAGCTCAAAGGTGGGTACTGATCATTACTACTCCCTCCATATGAAATCACAACGAACGTGCAACAAGTGCTCATGCATGTGTAGAAGTGTTTATAGGTTTACTCTAATGTATATACAGAACTGCTAATTAAAACTTGATTTGACTTTAAAAGGTTTGATTTGATCACATCTCCTCAAACTCCAGTAGTACAGGATATTTCCTAACTCGACAAATACATCAGTACAAGATAGGGCAGGACAATTCAAGCATTCTAGAAGGCCCCCTTTACAAAATGTACCAGTAGCCCATCTCTTAGATGGATCCTGTCCGTCCCATTCCAATCTAATGGCTCATCTGCATCAAGTGCTTATGGTGCATGAGTTAGCTCATTGCACTGGATACGTCCAGTCACCACTGTAGGCGCAGCTGCTGCCCCCTTGATGTGTCATATGGTGCGAGAACATGGCATACAGAACGTCTCATACAGGAGGACACATTGGCTAGCGGAAGGTGAACAACTGACTAAGTAGACCTAGGCACCCAACTGGGTGCGATGGAGACAAAACTGATGAACAAGTGCATGCTTTAGTTCAGAGGGTCGATGGATAATTCCCGGTGCCTTTTATGCCCACTCTACCAAACTCGGGTCCTTATTATGTGAAGACACAACAAATGATGGACAATTTAGATTGGGTAATTCTAACTTCTAAGACAAAAAGTAAAATGAGGAACATGTTATTCATCTTTTCTGAGGGAAGCCTAGCATGCCTCTTATAAAGGATGGGCGTGGTAGCATTGACATGAAGTTATGGGTCCTTCGATACATCAATAGCCGAGCATCCCTTGATTATTTGCTTGGTCTTCTGGTAGGTGAGAGGCTACGAAGCTTTTAAAAATAAAGGAGCAAATTTCCTAAGAATTTTCTTCTCGGACCTCATTGAACTTTTAACCTGCTGCATTATAGTGATGCACCTAGCCAACGTACAGCTTGTTGTTTCAAATATCATGGAAAATAAAGCCTTGCTGCTAAGTTTCATTTTTTAGCAAGATGAATAGAGTCAACATTGTCTGGTCCAAATGTCATGTTGCATTGTACATACTAATGCTTTCTTGAGCAAAAACGTGATGCCCATGCTTAGCAAAAGAACATTATGAACTACTACTCCCTCCAAGTGCATATGCATGTGATTTTAGGATTTGAAAGGTCAAAACTTGTTACGTGTCTCCATTACTATAGAACTTCTTTTGCCAGCATTGATAGAGAACATTTATATGCTAGATCCATTATTTTTATTTGAAGTGAGCGGTTTTTCTTTAGGGATTGCCTTGATTATCTTATCTGACCCTCTACGTTCAAGAATCTATAACCTCAAGTCCGCATATTTGGGATTAATTTGTTCCTTGCAAAGAAAACTTCCAACTATCAAATTGACACGGATCTACTGCCCTCACTAGACTACCACTCGACTAATCACTATTATTTGCCAAATCACAATGTCCACGCTGAACTTGCCACCGTTGTTGCACCGCAATTGGAACTTGTATAGGTAGCAGGTCTTCATCAAGAATCGGAAGCTATAGAGGCAAGCCAGCATGGAGTTGCCACATGTGGATCACCGGGTGGATCTTGGCATGTTCCGACAGGGCCAGTTTGTATGCCAACTAATCAACATGTTTTTGGCATAAGGTTGTGTCTTCAAATACACCAACCTGAAATGGACCAAAGAAACGAAATGCTAGTTTTTGGCGTCAGGTTGTGTCTTCAAGTACACCAGTTGCCAATTGCAAACACCCTCTAAGAATACTTGAGGTCGACCTTGTCTTTCATATGTTGGGCAACATGATTCAAGTGTTGGCGGAGTAGGGCAACCATTATATCTCTGTCTTTTGTCCATGCCATGAGGTTGGTAACTACTACATCCACACATTGTTATCTTGCCCATGCCAAAGAATTGAGACTTATGCCCATACAATACTTCAAACAATGTGGATTTTAGGGTAGAATGGTAGGAGGCATTGTACCAAAATTTGGCCAACGAGAGCCACTCCATCCAACTCGATGGACAATTATGCACAAAATAACGCAGATAGATCTCCATGCACTGATTAACACACTTTGTCGTGCCATCCGTTTGCAGGTGCCGAGCTAAGGAGATATTGAGAGTGGTATGGGGTCAACCTGCAAAGCTCCTGCCAAACTTTGTTGGGGAAGATTCAACCTCGATCCGAGACGATGGCATCTAGAGGTCCATCGAGTTTGAAGACATAATCCATGTATGCCTTTTCCACTTGCATAGCCAAGAAGAGATGTCGAAGGGGAATGGAGTGAGCATACCTCATCAACTTACCACCACCACCACCGGAATCCAATTGTAGCCATGAGAGGTAGGTAGCACCTCCACGAAATTCATTGCCATCGTTTGAAAATCTTGCTTTGGCATGGGCAACGGCAGCAGCAGACTGGGGTACTACACATGCTTCGGCCTGGCTTCTTTGTAGACAAGACATGCACTCACAAAGTCTGTTAGTATTTTCTTCAATCACGGTCACGCAAACAGCGGATGACACGGTTGTAGGTCGCCTGCACCCAAGAGTGGCCATCAATGGATCCAGCATGAAGCTCCTACAAAAGTTGTTGTTGCATGACAGTGTTGTTGCCAATCCAAATTCGTCCTTTGTATTGATGATTCAAACCTTCTAGTATAGTAAAAGGGGCTTCCAAGGAGTCCTGGACCACTGCAGTTTTGAGCAACTAAGTGCACTATGGGTCTTTTTGGTAACATGCCATGACAGCTTCCAACCATTTAGGCGGACACACACACGGACAAGGTCACGGGGCATAGCTTCCCCTTTTGTTCATCGTGACGAGACAAGGAATCATCCACAAGTTTGATGGCTCCTTTGTGATACTCAATAGTGTGCTAAAGGTCGAGTAATTTGGTGAGGGTCTTATGCTACCATGGTGTGGTCAAACGTTGTTCAGCCATGTGGGCGCGCCCATGCGCGTTCACCATGGTCGAACTAACGGCTGGGTCCCATGTGGAATCAGTCGGAAACAATCGGTCCAACGTTCGTCCCTTCCGATTTCGAGTAAGGCGTTGAGGACTCATTGAGGGCACCATGTGGCGCGTCGCCCGATGATTGAAGCCCAGTTATTTAAGTCGGATGGTGAAGACAACCCTAGCCACACCCCATTCGCTCCCCTCCACACCGCCACCCACCCATCTCTCATGTCCGTCGTTATCCGCTAGCCATGGTCCACGAGAAGATCACCAACCATGACATGCTCACGCTGAAGCGCGCGCTAGCTGCAGCTGCTTGAGAAGATCCGAGCTAAACGCGAAGCTCGGTTCATAGCCGGCTTGCCTCCGGACTCATCAGAGCGAGGTAAGACGAGGGGAGGAGCAGGAGGAGGAGGCCAACATGGCTGAAGGCAGAGGTGGAGCAAAACGTGGCCATGGAGGTCGCACAACCGGTGGAGGACACGACAGAGGAGACTGACGTGGATCTGACACCTCCTGTTCTAGGCTTCGGCATGCCCAAGGCGCCGGCGGAGTACGAGCTGCCCATGCAGCGGAGTCGGCGAAGCAGGCGGCCATCCTCACCTCAATCTAGTCAGAGGCGGAGGTGGAGGCCAACTGCTACTTCATTCGTCACCGGAACACGGAGATCGACGACCTGTTCGCCGATCTGGAGGCGGAGGAGTCGTAGGAGTCAGAGTTGAGCTTGTTGCCCATGCACCCGTAGTCCTGCACAGAGATCGTGGACATCTTCGATGACGACGAGTAGTAGGCTAGCTTGGTGATCTACGTAGTACGTATATTTTCTTTGCATGTTTTGTATGGATCTGAAATATGAAATATGAGTATTCTGATGCAGAGAAGGAAAAATAAGGATTGCCCCGTCACTGCCCGCGGACACGCCCAAACATGTCCCAGGCATTTGAGGGCTCGAATTTGGTGTCTGCGGTTGTTGTAGATGCTCTTAGATCTTTCATAGTGTTTGAGTCACAAGGTTTTGCCCTTCAATCACATGCATCAGGCGCTACCATTAATGTGGTTACGATCAGTGCCAGAGCATGAACCAAATATTAAGGGGGGCAAATGGGTGTATGACATAGAAAAGCCTAGGGGTGATCAAAACGCCAGAGCATTAGTGGGGCAATTAGCAGATAGATAAGCATATTTGAAGAAAAAAATCCTCTAGGAAGAGGGGGAGGCAAGGCCAGGAATTGTCAGGGGAGACTTGTATAAGATCTCACATCAGGTGAGATCAACCCAAAAAAATACATACTTATACATTTTGAGAAAATCTAAAATTATTTGACAACATCCACATGGGGTATGTCTAAAACTCCGGAAAAAAATCAGCTCAAAACTCGATGTAGATTTGACGATTTAAAAAAGACAAATTCAAATTTGAATAGTGGCAGCATTGGGTGAATAGTACTTTGACACTATTCATATCTAATTTGTCTGTTTTGTTTCTATCAATGTAGGTCAAATTACGAGCTGAAACATTTTGAGGCTGAACATCAACCATTGATGCGTGTCTACATTTTTTTTTTTGAGAATCTTATGTAGATTTATTAAAAAAAATCGATCTCACTGATCTCACCTAATATGGGATCTCACCCCCAAATCTCTCAGGAATTGTCATGCTGACGCTCCGCCACTGCTTACGATAAAGATCTCCCATGTGTTTAGACTGTTTGGGCCCGTCAAACACACGAATTTTTTGACTCTTTCTTTTTAAAGAAATATTTCTTTTCTTTTCTTTGAGAATGTTGAAAGCAAGATTTTGACTCTCGCTACGCCACGAGTTGCCTACACACTGTCGTTGGAGAGCTGCTGACCGAGGATTTTTTGTATTCTTTGTTATTATTGGAATTAAATCCAACCAAAGTTCGAAAAAAAAAGGAAAAACTTAATCCAACCAGTTTCTTTGAAAATCGTTTTCGATCTGGCCGTCCGTGGCTCAATCCAACGGCTCGCTCGGTGTAGGCCCACGGGCACGAGGAAAACCGAAACTGCACGTGGACCAGCGAGGACTGCAAGTGGGCCCCGCTTGCCAACAACCGGCCCTATCGGCCGCATCTCTCCACGAGGGCGCAAAGCTGTAGCAGGCGTCATATGCCACGCCTGGACCCCGCGTGAGCTTCCCCCACTGCCATGCGGGTCCCACGGCCGTCGGGCCCACGTGTCGGTTGTGGGCTAGTATGATATTTGGGTAAGGGAAATACGGTTGGGTTTGGGCTCGGAGCAATCATGATGTAGTATGTGTGCGACCCTGTCGTCGGGTCGAGCTGACCAATTGGCGCGTCCATGTGACGTCCACGCTGTACTGCCGGGCCCACCACCTTCCATGACTATCCAGATTTCCATGTTCCAGAGAGCTCACTGCTGTGCCGCGTCAAGATTACAAGGTTTGCTGAGGGCTTTTTTTCTCAAAGGTGTACATACATACTTCATGCCCATGGTTTCTTCTTTTTTTTTTTCCAGACAGGTTCAGGCCAAAATTTATATAGTTTTATTACTATAGTTGTGGTGACTCATTCATTCAGTAGAAGATTGGACTTGGCAGTAGTTCTATGGCACAAAGTAGACACAAATTCATCTCGCAAGAAAAAGAAGTGGACACAAATTCAAGAAGTTGGAAAACTCGAAGTAAATCATGAGAACGATGATCTAGACCGCCACGGTGATCAAAAACATTATTGGGTCCTCGCGGGTTCCATTATCGAATGATTAAATGTCAATTTGATCCAGGAGAGGGGACGCCTCTGCAAGGCCACTTGGGCATGCAGGCTTCGGTCGAACTCCATCATTAGACGTCGTGTCTGGATATCGTGTTGCCATGATGGCTTGTTCCTTGATGTGTTAAAATGCCTCAGATTTTCTAATAGTTGACAACAATGCATGGGTCTCATGTTCACTACGCCGGTCTCATCGTCAAATAAATAGTTGCACGACCCCTTTGAGACATCTGGCATGTTTGGACCGCAATCCATCTTTTCCGTGCATCGTTTCAAACCAATGAAAACTCACAATCGTATGTACAAGTGAAGGTGAGTTTTCTTTTGTTGAGATGTGAGCCCATGAATTATAAAAATGTTACGCGATGAGCCGATAATTTTAGCCCCTGTTCAAGAATTCGCCCGATTAACCAGTTAACTTGCCGATTAATCCCTACTCGCAGGGTTACCGAGTAGCCGATAAACCGATAAATCGTTCGATTTAATTAATTAAATGGCCGATTAACTCGCCGATTAACCTATTAATCACTTACTCGCTAGCCAACCGAGCAGCTACCAGTTAACGATTTCCTCGATAACGATTTTAGCACTGAAACAAGCACTAGTTATGCATTGTAAATTCGGTGAAGTAAGGGCAACCGGGAATTCACTTTATGCTGCAACTATTATGCTAGTTGGAGTTGTATATAGTTTTTCAAAAAAATTCACCGGATCCCCAAGGCAAGTCTCCCTCACTTGCAAGCCACTGCAACTTTTTCAAATCCACCCCTCTACAAATCCAAGCTTCACTCTTCCCCCGTCTTCGTCGCCACTTCAATTCTTCAACGCCTCCAGTCGGCTGCGATCGCCCAAATCCCGCCGGTCGCGGATCCCGATGCCCGCCGCCGTGGCCGCCGCGGCGGCGGTCGCAGCCTCGGGCGGCGCGCTCCTAGTATACCTGCTCATCACCACCTGCCGGCCGCCGGCCGCCGAGGGGCCGGCGTCGGCGGAGGAGGAGGCGCCGCTGCTGACGTCGCGGCCGGAGGACGGCGAGGGTCCCTGGCCGCACAGCCCTCCGGTGTCCTGCTGCGAGGCCGCGGCGGTGGCCGCGCGCACCGCTCGCCGGGCGTGGGAGCTCACCGTCGGCCGGTGGGGCCTCCACGGCCTCGCCTTCGGGATCAAGCGCCACATGAAGCGCCAGGTCAGTGTGAAAGCTTTTCTTTTTGTCCCCTTCTCCCCCTTGCTTCCGTAGCCAGTCTCTGCGTGACAGCACTAAGCTTGTGCTCCGTGTCTCTGTTCGTGCGCGTGCATACTCTGCTTTTATGCTTTACTGAAACAACAAGGGACCAGTTCGACCAATGGCTGAAGGTAAGTGATTGATCATGGAGTTCTAAGGCAAATAATGCGTGCTTAATCCCACAGGGCAAGACGGGATGCTAAGATTGGTTAGTGTTCGGCTAGTTGCTTTTCAGTAGAATATCCTAGTAGAATTCAGTATTAGTGTTTTTGCCTTTTCATTCTGTATGTGCTGAAAATTTTGCTGCGAAGGCAAGATTTCTCACCATTCTAAAATTTGACTTGAGTTGACTTGCAAGGAAGGTTTGAATTTACTGTTTCCCATCCCGAGAAACTAATGCTTTCATTTTGGTCAAGATCTCGAATTGGTTCACCTCCTAGAGTGGATTAGAATCCTGGTAATTTCCGGTTATTTTTGTTTGAGGGATCTGTGTAAGATCACAGTGATGTGCTTACTTGGGCTTCAGTTAAGATCCTTTCGGTTAGCATTGCTAATTTTCATGGATCTGTAAGATCTGATTCATCAGTTTCCTAGTGACATTACTTGTATAGCGAATGAGGAAGAATCAGAAGTTAGAGATATTAGCAATAGATGTTTCTAATTGTATTTTACCACCGCTCCAATCAGCATAAGTTTAGCATTTTCTTTTGATTACATGAAGTATGGCCACATACCCAAAGTATTACCGCCGTGCTTCTGTATTGCTCTCTTGAACACATTGTGTATGCAATGGACGAAACATGTGGTGATTATTGTTTTATTCTTTTCGTGTACTCCAGGGTAATTTGCAGCATGAGTATAGTGGAAGTGACTGCCTTCAACTAAAAGGTCACGATGCGCATACTGAAGTAGCTTATCTTCTTGAGCACTTGAAGCTTTGCATGTTCTACTCAAAGCATAGGTTTTCTGAATTTCTCAAGTTTGGTGGGTACAGTCAAGAGGACGTTCTCATCCACAAGTCTAGGGCGAGGGTGAGTAAGTATCCCTATATTCTTCTTATCTCGTGATTTAAGGTACTTTGCTTCTGTATTTCTGTGTAATGGCCCCCATATTTTGACTCATTCTTGACTCCTCACTTCATGCAGCTTATGCAGCCCTCCTTCGTACTTGTGTGTGACCAAAAAGCCAAGTGTTTTCTGCTTTTCATCCGCGGTGCTATCAGTCCTAGGGAGCGCCTGACAGCAGCAAGTTCTGTTGAAGTTCCGTTCCACCATATAGTTCTGAATGAAGGACAGATTGAGAACGTAATCTTAGGGTATGCACATTGTGGAATGCTTGCTGCAGCTCGCTGGATATCTAACCTTGTCATGCCCCCTCTGCGCAATGCAGTACGAGAATTTCCTGACTACCAAATAAAGGTAATTTTCATCAAGTTCGTCTTTTGTTTACCTTCCCGTTGATTTATTGATTTGTGAGTTCTAGCAAGTGGAGGTTGATGCACAACAAGTAAAACTAAGTTATTAAGCCTGTCTAAACTGTGGGACTACTTGTTAAATTTACTGATTTGACCATGTGCTATGAAGTACAATAGTACTGATAAGCCTTGATCTTGCAGTAAGCTGCTTGACATTTATACCATTTCGATTTCAGCATTTATAGTTGGAACTATTGAGGTTAGAGTCCACTTCTCATCTGGTAGCATTGCTATACAAAGCTACAGTTTATATGATCTATGCTGTATGTGATATGCATTTTAGTGTCCATATGCTTTTAGTAGAACCTAGTGTACATATACATTTATGTGTTCCTCCTAAGTTGATTCATATGACTAGAAAGAATAAGGTTTTGTTTGAATTAATATGACTAGAACACTTTAGGAGCATGTATCAAATATCTCTGCCTCTGCCACACCATGTTTACATTTCCAAAATGATCCAATCCAATACATTATGTACCTTTTGCACTAGGTCATCGGGCACTCAATGGGAGCAGGTATTGGGGCAATTCTGACATATATTCTTCGTGAGCATTATGATTTTACATCATGCACATGTCTAGCCTTTGGTCCTGGTAAGTGATTCTACATGATTTTTATCCTGTTGAAAGCATGATTCCATTCACAGATGCCTGAGCATTTCAGATCCTGTTTGCCTTTAAGATAATCAGATGTTTCCTTTGATTTTGCGTATGCCAAGTTGTAACTTTTAGCCCTTTTGATGTTTCTTAAATGGTTATAAAGTTAGTAGTCACATAAACATTCCGTGCATGCTACATGTTTGGCAGAAAAACAAGAAAATACCATTACTTCAGTGTGACATTAGGCACATAGCAGATATAACAAAGATATATTTATGCCTTGAGCAATTTAATTGCAGACCACAAATTTATTTCAATCGCAGTTGACTTGTGAGATTATTCTATCATCTATGCTGAGAATTAATATCAGTATATTGTGTTTGTAAAGAAACAATTTCAGAACTCTGAAGTACTTTTTCTTCCTACTTAGCTGCCTGTATGACATGGGAGCTGGCAGAATCAGGGAAAGATTTTATCACTTCTCTTGTCAACAGAGATGATGTGGTGCCAGCACTTTCGAAAGTTGCTATGGAGAGCTTGCGATCTGAGGTATTCTGATGGCCACTGTGCTTTACTGCAACATCGTAAAAAAAGTTTAAACTGGACCTTCACAGCGTGGAGTTCTTTTGCAGTTGACACGAAAACACTGAAGTACTTGGCAAGTAATGCATTATTATCCCGTATATACTGCCTAGGTTTCAAAATATAGGGCATATTTTGACTGTTCAATTTTGGACATTGACCATAAATTAAATTATCTTGCATTATTTTTATTTGTATAATATTTAAAATCATTAGAAAGTGCTTTTGAATACGTATCCGAGCATGTCAATTTTGTAACATAGCACACATATTGTTGGACCAACTTTTGGTCAAAGCATGGATTTAGACAAGTCAAATATTCCTTATATCTTAAAACAGAGGGAGTATTGCGTTGAGCTTTCCTTTTTTTCCCCTTAAAATTGTAAATCGTACCCTTTGATATTCTGACCTTTCTTCTGTGAACCTGATATGGGAACAGATAGCATTTACATCGTGAAGTCGATGATGTTTATTTTATGAATAATGACATCATATCGTATTCCCCGCAAAATTTTATGTGATGACTGAATTGCTGCTTGTCTTACTACTGCAGGTAATGGTATCATCAAAGCTGGATGATCTGCAGGATGAAGCTCACCTTGGTTTATTCGCGAAAATAAGTCAGCGTGTAGCTGTTGCAAAGTCTCACATGCTGTCCATCTCTCATTCAACGGGAAAGACTGCAGATCCACACTCTAGCATTTCGGAGGTAACAAAAATTGCTGCCGTTTCTAGATCTGAACTTTACTGTCGGAATTTAATAACAATCCAATGATATTCCCGCGAGGTAAATTTGGAGAGGAAAAACCTCTCAAGCAACGTTGGTAGTATAGCAGTTTGATAAACCAGTGGCCATTATACTACTAACAGTCGGGATCCATCCACTGGTTCGTTCTGGTATCCAGTCGCAATCAGCACCAATATCACTAGCAAAAGTGGGCCTGAAATCCTGCTGTTATTTATTTAGTAGTTGGTGCAATTAGTGCCAATGCTTATCCTTTAGGTGACGATGCAAGCTTTAGAAATACGTGTTCATTTCTCAATAAAATAATATGCCACCATGCACATTTCTGGGCCAGTCGGAGTAACATCAGGATTCAGGAGCTCCTGCTTCCCTAAGATAAACTAGCAAAGGGCACTTAGAAGGCTACAAACCTCATGATTTTTCTTATATTAATCAGTTGGTGCTAGTGTGTACATAGAGAATATGGGTGTTTTTTAACAGTTTGCTCCTTCTGTCATGCAGCCTTTACTGAAAGAAGCAGTAGAAATCACACAGCCTGAAGAAAATGGGCTGAAGATTGACTGCATCCATGAATCATATTTCGCGGCAAATCCAGAACACGACCTTTCAGCCGTATCTGTCGACACTTCTGAAGAACGGGTCGTACTAGTTAACAATGATGATGATGTCGGTGTCGAGTCTGCTGCTGGGTCAGCAGTATCTGCATCACAAGGGGATGTTGAAAGCAACGCAACATTGGACACCGAGCAAGCGTCGTTGACAGCAAAGGAAGAAGCGTCCCAGAATCTGAACGGTGGCGGTAAAGAAAAACAGAAAGAATCACCGTCTGCCCCCGCACTGCGCCAGCTTTTCTCTCCCGGGAGAATTATTCATATGGTCGCGCAGCCCTCACCGGACCCGAATCCTGGAGAAGGCACCAGCAGCAAGGAGGCCATCAGTATCTATGAAACGCCAAGAGATTTGTATGGCAAAATAAGGCTCGCGCCAAATATGATAGATGAGCATTACATGCCTAGTTACATAAGTACAATGGAGTCATTGTTGGAACAGCTTCAGAGTGATAATATTGTAAGTACAGCATCAGATGATTTGTGAAACTGTTGTACAACTTGGTAATGGTTATATCCAATTCTTTTATTTCGATAAAGAAATCTATAGTCACCGTGAACAATTGATCCTATCTAAGTGCACGGCGCTCTCTGTTCATCAATTGGCTGATTATCTTTTAAATCTGAGTCACTGTTCTTTAACCTATAAACTGAAATTGGCAAGTCGCTACATACATACACTAAACTAAAAATTGCACTGACGACCATGCACGCTGCTTTTATGTCTGGTTTTTTTATATAGTTTTGTTTTTTATAACCAAATTTAGGCGGTCAAATTAAATTCCATTGCCTGACTATGTACTTTCTGCTACTACCTCTATACCCCTTTTGAAGTAAATTTCATTGATCCAGAAATGTAATGACACACGCTTTTTAATATTATGTGTGACCAATAATTTATTCTATAGAATTTGAATTTGGGTTCGAACCAGCCTCCTTGCAAAATTGTAGTATTATGCAAGGGTAAGGCTGTCTAGAAATTCCCTTCCCCGGACCCCACCTTTTGTGGGAGCTTTTAGCACTGGGTATGCCCTTTAATATGAATTATTTCATATAAAATTGATATTGTTGGATTTGTATGAAAAAGCAGCTTTGAATGCCATATGTTGCGTATCAAATAATCCATATGTAGTTACACTAAAATTGACTTAAGTTGAGTCTTGTCTTGACTCCCTGAAAAATGATAAAAAATAGTTAAATCGTAACAGAAATGTGTGTCTTATATTTCGTTTATTTTTTAGTTGGAAGAAGTAAAAAAACATTGGGAGGTACAAAAATTAGCTAATATACTAGTAGTAGTACAAAACTGCGGTCGGGATTGCAATCAGAAAAGGGGAATGGAAGCTGACAAAAGAAAGCATTAGGTGGAGTAGTGGAGCATCTTTCGGCGTTCATACTCTGAAACGCAACATATCCTCAGTTTTCAGCAGCTCCGCTCCAGTGGGAGAGGGATCGATGGAGGCTGTTCTTGTGAGCGTCTCCACCGGAGTCATGAAGCCGCTGCTCGCCAAGCTCTCCAAGCTGCTGGAGCAAGAGTACGGCAGGATCAAAGGCGTGCACCACCAAATCGCCTTCCTGAGGGACGAGCTGGGCGGCATGAAGGCCGCGCTGGAGACGCTCGCGGACGCGGAGCAGCTCGACGCT
Organism: Triticum dicoccoides; assembly: GCF_002162155.2. Taxonomy (NCBI): domain Eukaryota; kingdom Viridiplantae; phylum Streptophyta; class Magnoliopsida; order Poales; family Poaceae; genus Triticum; species Triticum dicoccoides. The sequence continues at coordinate 686,482,163 of NC_041389.1, read as the reverse complement.
CTCAAGGAGGAGTGGCGGGACATGGTGCGCGAGCTTGCCTACGACGTCGAAGACTGCATCGACGTCGGGGTAGACCATGAGCACGATGAAGAAGAAGAAGAACCCACAGCCACAGGCTTCATCAAAGGGTTCTTCCGCAAATTCAAGAAGCTCAAGGCTCGCCGGGAGCTTGCTGGCCAGATCCAGCAGCTCAAAAGTCGTGCAACCGAAGCGAGTGAGCGGCACAAGAGGTATAATTTCGTCGATCCGGCGCCCAATTCTAGCACCTGTGCCATTGACCCTCGGCTGCCGGCGCTCTACGAGGATGTGGATAAGCTTGTAGGCATCCATGGCCCAAGGGAGCACATTATTGAGTGGTTTAGCAGGAAGGAACATGATGAGAACCTCAAGGTGTTGGCCGTTGTGGGTTCTGGGGGCCTTGGTAAGACTACTCTCGCCAACCAAGTCTACCGTCAACTGAAACCGCAATTCCAGTGCTCTGCTTTTGTGTCGGTGTCCCGAAATCCACACATCAAAATGGTTTTCAGACAAATACTTACTGAATTAGGGGTCACTGATTACTCGTTGGACGATGAGCGGCACCTTGTTGACAGGATAAGAGACTACCTCGGTGATAAAAGGTAACCATTTTGACCTCCATATACCCATGTCTGTACAATTTCGGTTCACAAAGTGCATAAGCCCATTTTAGACACTATAGAGGTTTAAATCTGTTAACTCCTGTTGTAGTGTATTGAGGAAATTGCATACAGTTTCGTGACCAAAATTTTCGGCAATTACGAAGAACTATATACAATTAAAGGCACTTCCTGTAAGAAAAACTCCCAGAACGAATGCATTTAATTTGCTTGTGTGCAATTATCTGAAACAAGCAAGATATGAAAACACCTCTGCACTTGCAGAAACTTCTGCTACATACTCCAGTATATATGTTGATTATAAGTTCACCACATTGATATAAAACTTTCTTACAACCATATGGCCGCAGGTATTTTATTGTCGTTGACGATGTATGGGATGCGGATACATGGAAAGCTATCAGCCTTGCTTTGTTCAATAACAGATGTGGTAGCAAAGTTATCACGACAACACGTAATGTTGCGGTTGCATCACTCTGTTCGTCTGATGGTGGTTATGTTTATCGAATGGGGGCTCTTAGTTTCTCTGACTCCAGAAGGTTACTTTTTAAAAGAGCATTTGGCTCCGAGGAAGTATGCTATCCTCACCTGGAAGAGGTTTCTCGTGAGATATTAGAAAAATGTGGTGGACTGCCACTAGCAATTGTTACTATATCCAGCTTGTTAGCTGGGCAACATGCACAAGATGAATGGGGGAGGGTCCTAACTGCTATTGGTTGTTCACTTGCCAAGGATCCTGATGCTGTTAATATGACCAAGATACTGTCACTAAGTTACTTTGATCTTCCTCACCATCTCAGAGCTTGTTTGCTCTACTTGAGTGTGTTCCCAGAAGATTCAAGGATCAACAAGCAACGGCTGATAAGTAGATGGATCGCCGAAGGATTTGCTCATCAAGAACAGGGACGAAGTGCATATGAAACATGCGAGAGTTACTTTAATGATCTCATCAACAGAAGCTTGATCCAGCCGGTTGATGTTGTGTATGGCCAAGCAGAGGCATGTCAAGTTCACGACATCGTTCATGATTTCATCACATGCAAGGCCGCTGAAGAGAACTTTGTCACCTCAATCAATGATGCTGAGTGTGGACACATTTCGGGTTATAGGGTCCGCAGGCTTTCTGTCAGTAATCACAGCGAAGAGGCCATCTTGTCGACAAGCCTTATGCTCTCTCATGTTCGATCACTTACTATATTTAGGGGTTTCATGCCAAAGTCTTTGTTGGCTTTTCCCACTCTGCGTGTGCTGGACCTAGGAGAATGCTGGAGGTTGGAAGACCATCATATCGCAAATATTGAAAAGCTATTTCTTCTGAAGTACTTGCGTCTTGGGATGTACTTGCACCTGGGACAATCTAGAATAACTGAGCTCCCAAGAAAAATCGGGCAACTGCGGTATTTGGAAACACTGGACATACAAGGCACGAGGATCATAGAGCTGCCGTCAACCATTACAAATCTTCAACGATTGGTCCGTCTCTATGTGCATCACCGCACTAGATTTCCCGATGGGATAATTGGGAAGTTGCAGAACTTAGAAGAGCTGCATGAGTTTGGTGTATCCTCCTACAAACAAGGAAATTCTTTGCAAGAATTTGGTCAGCTAACCAAGCTGAGGACGTTGAAAGTGGCATGGAGTATCAATGTGGAATGCTCAGCACAAGGAAGAAGCCAAGCTGAGGACCTTCAAAGTTATGTGGGAACTTTGATAGCCTCTCGCAACCTTCGTCATCTATACATCCTTAGCGCCCATGGCACTGCTCCGGCACCTTACCATATACTGTCACTGGAGTCGTGGTGCCCTACAACTCCTTGTAGCCTCCAGAAGCTCCACCTTACGTACGGGTACGTCGATAAGGTTCCGAATTGGATGAGTTCGCTTGGGAATCTCAGGGAATTAAACATCAATATCTTCAGCATGAGACCGGAAGATGTTGCAATCATTGGAGCAATACCCACTTTGCTTGTTCTTCAACTAAGGACATTTTACGGCACAGATGGAAGCATTGTCATCTCTGGGTTCACAAGTTTGAAATATTTCTACCTGGAAAACAAGGTTTGTGGGACCTGGCTGGAGTTTGAAGCAGGATCAATGCCAAAGCTTGAACACCTGAAGCTGGAGTTCGCTGTGCATAAGATGGGCAGCCTGAATGGCCCTTCTGATTTTGGCATCCAGCACCTCTCTGCCCTCACCAGAGTTGAGGTTATTATTCATGGCGACTCTGACGGAAGCTACCGCGTGGCTGCAGATAAGGCTGCAAGCCTTATCGAAACAGCTGTTGGGACACTTCCCAGCCGTCCCACTCTTTCATTACTACATGAATGTGACCCATTTCTGCACATCTTAGAAAACACTGCAGGGTTGGTAAGTTCTCTATCACAACTGCTGGCACTGATTACTTCAGTTCATATATCCTCTCAGTCTGCATCTACTGCCATATTTCTTCTTTCGTCCGGCAACTGTCCTGGAAATAAATGCTCGTTTTACTGTGATCAGGACGACACCGACGAAGAGGAAGAGGAAGAGGGGGAGGAGGAGGAAGAGGAAGAAGGAATTGTTGTGCTGTTTTAGTAGCTTAAATATTTATTTTAGAACTCTAAAGTCCGCTCTGTTTTGGTCCCTGTATTATTTGCAGAGCATTCATATTCTGCTTATAAACCAAAAGCCTGCTTAAGGGGTAGGTCTTGGCTCCTTGCTGTCCTGTTTACAGTGCAGGCAGTTCTTGTTTCAGCTACCAATGCCACAATGCACTAAAAAAGAATTTGATGCGCCCAGTGTTACTTGTTTTGATAGTTTGGTAGAGAGTGCACATGATTTGTTTTTCATTATAACCGGTTTGTGAATTTCTCTGGGCCTAATGTAAACCCCAGATTGATATGATATCAACTGGTTCAAAAAAAAGAAGTAAACAGGCAATACAAAATAGTTAAAAGAAGCGTCCGCCCTCGGTCTGCGGCAACTTTTTCCTCCTGGGAGAATTAATCATATGGTCGCACGACCCACACCGGACCTGAATCCTGGAGAAGGCACCAACAGCAAGGAGGCCATCAGTATCTACGAAACGGCCAGAGATTTGTATGGCAGAATAAGGCTCGCTCCAAATACGATAGACGAGCATTACATGCCTAGTTACATACTTACATAAGTACAATGGAGTCATTGTTGGAACAGCTTCAGAGCGATAACATTGTAAGTAGTACAACATATGTAAAGTTGATAGATGATTTGTGAAACTGTTGTAGAACTCGGTCATGGTTATATCAGTCAAAATATGGTCTCGATGAACAACTGGGTCTAAGAGTAATCCTGATCTCTCATACAATTGCTATTTCCTCTGTTTTTTTTTCAACTATATAAATTTAGCCTGTCAAAGTTGAGCCTCCTCATGCATGCGTGCAAACTGCGGATCCAGGAGGGGGCAAAGCCTCGTTCCCTATAGGCTCCGCCGGCAAGCCCGTGGATTCGCCTCCCCTCTGTCTGCCGCTCCAGCGGCAGGTGGCGGGGAGGGGAATCCCGGCGTCTCGGCTGCTAATAGTTTATGTTACGTGTTTTTAGATCTCGCAGGGGTGGTGCTTCATTTTCGAGTTGGTCTTCCAGTCTCCGAATTAGAGCAATGCATATATGACATTTATCCACAGCAAGGAATGACTCTAAAGCGTTCTGCTCTTCGTTAGCTTTGGTTGATTCTATGCTCTAACCAGAATTCTATACTTCCATCACAGCACCTTTTTAATTCGAAGTGAACATGAATGGTTTGATTCTATGCTTCCATCACAGCTCTTTTTCAATTCCAAGAGAACATGAGAGAAACTAGATTCAACCATTCATCAGTCATCACTGTGAAAGAAATTCAGTTGGCAACTTACTTGGCCTTTCTGATTTGATTCACCAAACTTTCACTGTGCAGATTTGAACTACATTCACTCCTCTGAGTCAAATAAACAGAAGCAAAAATCCTCATTCACAGCGCATACACAGTTTTGTGTTCAGGTACAAATTTAAAAGCTTTTTGATTAGATTATGTGTAACAAAACTGCATATCAGAACAGTATATTCTCTAGCTGCCCGCATATGCAAATAAACTGCATTATTCAAAGGCAGCGCCGCTTGCCACAATGTCAGATAAAAGGGGAAACATGATCAGCCTGCATATCCTCATACATGTCCACGGAACAGCCATAGTTTCCCGGATTGTCTGCCACCCTGTTACAGTTTCTATTAGGAAAAATAAACCTGCAAGCATCAAAGTTTTGCTTCAGGAGCACCTTCAGTTGGGCCATGACATTGCACACTGATGATCGATCAGTACCATCCCTCTCAATCCCTTGTGCTACCATAGGAGTTAGTTGCATAATACTACCGGCCGGTATTAGTATTACCGTTAGGGTTCTCCAAAACTGCATATTCCTGCATGCCCGCGGCGGGTGAAGACGGCCAGCTTGGGCGTGGTGCAACCAACGGCTGGCAAAGGCGGCGGCGTGCGTCTTCAGGACCTCCCCGGCGGCCTCAGTGGAGGAGACGACCCGAAAATGTTGTATGGGACCATGGTTCTGCCGAACCTACGCTCAACACCATTGATATCTAGACACTGTTCATGAGGATCCGTGCACGGTTGATTAAAAAATGCATGTCGGGAGCTGTTCGCATGTTGGCGCAAACTGTTGGAACAGAGTTGGCATGCATGACGCGACTAGTTTACTCTAGATTATGAGCCATGCATTGCTAAGCAAGCTTAGTCAATTCTTATACGATAGACAATAAAATACTCAGGTTGCACTGGGCACAACAATGCTGTCTTCATGCACAGATACTATTCAATGGGCATAGCAAATGCACTAGTTCGTATCATGAAACATGCTAAGCAATTCTCAAAAAAAAAAAACCCTACATGCATTTGTTTCGCATTCAAGATTAAAAAACTGTCACATTGGTTTTCATGCTTGATAAATTTCACAAAAATTGTCCTGAATATTTTGGTGTCTACCTTGGATTTTGCATATGTGATGTTTTTCTTTACTTTATGTGAACTGACATGTCCCTGTCATAATTCCGGTTCCAAAAATAAATGGCGCACTGCTTCAGACTTTCTTTAAATGTTGGCATATTTTTACATGCAGACATGCAGTTCTAGCACTGCTTGAGATTTTATTTTTGCTGAATAATCAAAATTTGCCCTCACTTTTGTAAGTAAGAAGCTGAACCCACTTAATATACGGCGAAGTACAGTCTATTCTTGCTTTTGCGAATGCCTTTCCAAGGATAACTGTTTCTAAACTGGACTAGCACATGTCAGAAATATTTTTCTTTAAAGATGTCTACCATGACAAGTCACACCTTTTCTGGTACTACAACCCAGGCAAAAAAAAGTGTTAGACAATTAATATGTCTGACATGCCATCATATTATACCAAAGTTTAAAAAAGATTATCTTTTCCTAAAATATTACACTGAAAAATTGATGAACAGTGCAAGCATGCTCAATAGACGGTCAATGTTTTTTTATTCCTTGTAGCGATACAGTTCCTAGAGGCATGTGCCAGCCCATCAGCACGAAAGAAAACCTAGCATGCGCAGGCCTAGATGACTGTTGGGCTCATTCGGTTTGGAGGAAATCAAAACGTAGGAATTAGGAGTAGTATAGGAATTTGATAGGATGGCACTTACCATCCTAAGGAATTGACTTATCTCATTCTTACGCGTAAAATGAGCTTTGAGTGGATGTGTAGTTTCCTCCAAAAACACAAGAAATGTGTAGTATTCGTATGAAATTCTTGTACGTTCCTATAAACCGAATGCATATGTAGGAAATTTTCCTCTGGAATCCTTGTTCCTATGTTTTTCCTACGAAAATCCTCCAAACCGAATGAGGCCTTATCAGCAAAGAGCTTAAGGTGGGTCTAGAGCTGTTTAAACCTTAACCAAAAATTTTGAATTTAAAAGGGACACGGATCCACATGTAGGAGGTTGTTGAGTCGTATGGCGTGGACCATAGGTTCGGCTGAACCATGGTCCTGAATTGCGCCTCTCGGAAACGACCAGCATGGGCGACACGTCGCCAAAGTTGAGCCAGCATAGTGAGCAGTAGGGATGAAAACGGTGCAAAAACGGACGGAACTGGGTGCTACCACATTTGGTTTCATATTTTTTTGCAGATGCGGAAACAAATATAGAAACCCCAGAAATGAATATAGAAATATATAATACCGGAAACAGACACGGAGCGAATACAGAGCGAACACAGAAACAGAAGTGAGCGTTGAGCGAAACTTAGAAACCCGATGAATCATAGATAAATACACACAAGAACAATCTTTTAATGAATTGTTGATATGGCTACAAAATAATATGATTATGTTAACAACTTAGCATTGTATTGTAGCAGTACAGGACAATTGCGTATATGATTAGTTAAGTACGTGTGTGGTAGTAAAAGTTAGACCTAAATAATTCATTTTGCTCATTGCGTCCTTGTGTGTTGTTTGATCCTCCGAAATCGAAAGTTTCATTTCCACGTTTGTTCCTCCGAAAAATGTCGTTCCGTTTTTGTTTCCGTTTCCACATAAAAAATTCCATTTCCGTTTCCGTTTCCGTTTTGCAAAATTTCATTTCCATTTTCATATTTCCTCTGCGTTTTCATTTTTTCTCCAAAAAATAAAAAGTTTCCGCTCCATTTTTATCCCTGATGAGCAGAGCACCGCTGAGAGCCCCAACATTCAGGAAAAGTCGCTTCAATTTGAGGCCGCATGGGGCAGTCACGGCCAGGAAAAGTCGCTTCAGTTTGAGGCCGCATGGGGCAGTCACGGCCACCAATTTGTCGTCCTATGCGGGCGGTGTCAGTGATTCTGCATGGGCATATGCCACGGTCATGCTCGCCTGTCACACGGGCGTTCCTCACCTCGGCTCCTCAGGGCCCTCCGCCCCTCCCCGGTGAGGGGAGGGTCGACACGATGCGCCTATATCCCGAGGCCCGCCCAATGTGGCCGCCTCGCCTGGGGCTTCGCGATTGCACCTGGCTCAGCATCGCCTACCTCCGCGGCGTCCACCTTCGTGGCAGCGCCATGGGGTACGACGAGTCGTTGTGGCACATACGGGCGTGCCGTTGGCTAGCTGCGGGTGGTGATGGTCCGACCAGCATCCACAAGCTGCAATCCCTGCTGCTCCACTACGGCGGGGATAAAAACAGGGTTTTAACTCGAGGCTTCGGTGATGAACATGGTTTTTTTAAGACGGGGTTATCTGTGAGAAATTGCGTTTAAGTGGCTGCTTATGATCCCAAATTTGCGTTGTGTCGTTCCTTGTCAATCACATGGTATTGGGAGGTTTTGAGTGGACACTTCGACAGAATGAAATTATACTACTCTATTTGCCAAACGCATAAACAGCTAAGGACACATTTAGATTAGGGAAACACTACTAAGCAATAGCCACACGTACGCCTATCTGACCACCGAGATATGCCAACAAAATGCCTCACCCCGTTTTAACCTTGTGACTCTTAGGCTGCCAGCCTGCCACGTTCTCGAAATCCCCGTAATCGCCCACTAGTTTCCTCTCTCTCCGGAATTAATCCTCGTCCCTTGTTTTCTCGCCATTGAGCAAGCGATCCACTGTACCACCACTATTCTCTTCGCCAGCGGCACCTAGATTCGGACCCTTGCGCCCTAGCTTGTTCTTCCAACCCACGTCACCGCTGAACTCACCAACCACCGGTTCTGCCCCTGTTCTCTGAGCTCGTTTAACCAAAGAATTATTGCATGGGGCGACTCCCCCCCTCTCTCAATCCCTCTTTCTCTCTCTCTCTTGGGTAGGAAAGAAGATGATGATCAAAGCGGTGTCCCAGACCATACCCACGTATATAATGGGTGTTTTCATCGAAAATTCGTTGGCGTGCACGAGCTCGCCTGCTCACGTTATCTGTAGGCGTCGGTCCTCGTCGGGATATGGAACACACATCGTATTCCAGCTCGTAAACGACAGCTCATTTAATGGTTGACGCTAACGGGAAGAAACATCGTTTGTATGGTGCCGGTGACGGACGTTGAGGTGCTAGCGATGCAACGTGTATCCCTGCCAGACTGAATTCCGCTCAGGGTCGGCCTACCTACTCCATTTAACTCCTCATCTGTCATCGGCGGCGGCTCAGTCTATAACAATCCATCCCCAAATCGAAGAAACAAATCCTAGTTGCACACTGTTCCTCAATAGATCCCCAAATCGGAGCAAGGAATAGCAGTCGCAGAAAAGTTAACAAATCTGAATCAAGGTGCTGATCCGGCGGCACTTCCAATCGTGCCTTGCCTGGACTATGGCAGGAACGTAGTCGCCTACCTTGATCGTGGCAGGCCGAACGCCGGCGAGTGATTCTACAAGTGCCGCAATCAAAATGTAAGTGTCCTGTTTTTGCATAGATTTCTTCAGATTTGTTCAACATTTCTTGTCTGAACCTTCTTCGCCGGTCAACTACAGCCGTCAGGTGGTGGATACGATTTCTACAGGTGGCAGCAAATGTACGCCGACCACCTCACGTCCCTTGGTCTAGCCGCACCCCCATTGGCGCAAATCGAGCCAGGATAGGAGCAAGGCGGCCAAGCTTTGGGAGTTCAAGATTCAGGTGCCGCACGCACCACAGGGTAGCAGAACGGCATGCCGGACGGCACCCAGTTCGTTTCTTCAGTCAGCGCCGCTGCAGGATACATGCTCGCCGCGCTTCCAGCTGCTGGGCGCCAGGGAGCCATTGCCGTTGACGGTGCATCCATTAATCTGGTGGTCTCCGTGGCCAACCTCGTCATTGGCGTGGCATTCCTTTTGTTGGTTGTGGCCGACATGGTCGTGAGCGTGCTTGGTTAGGCGTCAGCTGCCAATAAGGGAGCACGACGTACCATTGTACTCGCAAATCAAGTATTATGACATTTGTATCATAGGTTAGCAGCCAAGTATGTAATGGTGTAGGCGCAGCTAGGGTGTTGCTGATGGCGTACTTTTGTAATGATCAAGTTTAAGCCGTGTGATGTACTCTCGTTTGTGCAACTAATATTAATGAAAGTCTGTTTTTAACTAAGCAGGTGTAAAAAGAGAAGGTTAACTCTGACGGATCCCTCTCAAAGGGTTTGAAAATCAAACTAACAGGATTCCTGCCAATTGCACACAGCAGGGGCCGCGTCGACACCTGTAAGGCGTCACCTGTATTGAATTACTGCTACTACTGCCCAGCGGTGCAGAGGAACTTGATGTCAAGCAATTTGTAAGTGGGGAACAGATAAAATAAACTGAATCTCCCCTCACACAAGGCACCAGACCAGATTGATTTCTCAAACAAGAACGCAATGAAATACAGAAGGGGGCATGCATAGGCACACTGCAACATTAGGCAAGTCTTAATCTCATACATTTTTTCTTCTACATGATAAACATTCAAACCACAGTGACAACCTGACCACAAACAACACGTAGTACTTCTCCACTGACGGTTATTATTACAATAGAGAGTCTTGCGGTTAAAGTTAATGGCTACAAAGCCCTCAACAACACAGAACAAAAACACTGAATCTAAATGAAGTCACCCGCAAATTGCATTTGGCTCTAAGGTAGCATTTTCAACATGGAGTACAACCCTAGGCTTGCTGCAGGTGTTTTTTTCTGTGACCACCGACGCCACAGTTTCGAGCATTTTGCGTCTTTCCTTTCTTTTTGAGGAAGATCACCTCTTTGTGAACATGTGGTGCTCTTGTGCCCTGGTTCTCGACATATACTGGAGAAGCGAGTTTGTTTACTTGTCCTGCATCCATTTTCAGCTTGTGCATTTGCTGTCGGTCTGTACTTCTTGCTTTTTGCACCACGATCAACATACGGAAGTTTACTCCTGTTGGGAGTTATTTACCCAAAACCACCACATTATGGGCTAGGGTAACAGATCAGTACCATATTTGAGGCAGGGCACAAAAAATCACCAACAATAATCTGTAACGCGGAGCACTGACGCTGCGTTTTAGCCCAGAAAACTGCGAAACCGACAGGTGGGGCCTGCCTGTCGGGATGATGTGGCAAAAAAAATTCCACGCGGGCAGGTTGACTAGTCTCTTTCTCCTCTCTCTCCTCTCTTCTCGCGCCGGGGGGCTGGATGCAGGTGGCCGTCGCCCACGCGCCGCCGACGTTGGGCGAGCCGTCATGAAGCACGACGTCGAAGGCGGTGACCCCCTTGGAGTCCATGAGCCTTCGTACGGTGGAGCGACACTTGGTGGTGGTGATGTCTTCCGTGAGGGAGTGCGCGCCGCGGACGGGGCGGATGGGCATGAGGTCGACGCCGCCGACGAAGGCGCCGGCGGGGGCACGGGCGACGGCCACCTGCATCCAGCCCCCAGCGCCGCGCTGAGGTCGAGCACGGCGCACGCCGCGGACGGGGCGGATGGGCACGAGGTCGACGTCGACGACGAAGGCGCCGGCGGGGGCACGGGTGACGGCCACCTGCATCCAGCCCCCCAGCGCCGCGCAGAGGTCGAGCACGGCGCGCGCCGCGGACGGGGCGGATGAGCACGAGGTTGACGCCGACGACGAAGGCGCCGACGGGGGCACGGGCGACGGCCACCTGCATCCAGCCCCCCGGCGCCGCGCAGAGGTCGAGCACAGCGCGCGCCGGCGGGAGGAACCGGAAGCGGTCGTCGAGCTGCTGCAGCTTGAAGGCCGCGCGGCTCCGGTAGCCCTGCTCCTTGGCGAGGTGGTAGTACTCGTCCTGCCGCTGCTTCCCCTTCGCCTTGCCCATGGAGCTCTCGACTTGCATCGGCAGAGATGGCTCGCCGCGCACAAGCTGCTCGACAGAATGCTCCATAGAAATAGAGATGGGATGAAGATGACCATGTAGTCAATGACAGGCGGGGCCCGCAGCTCATCTGCCACCTCAGCTAGTCAAAGTTTTTTTGTGTGCTTGGTATTTGCCACGTCAGCCCGACAGGCGGGACCCACCTGTCGGATTCGCTGTTTTCTGGGCTAAAACGCAGCGTCAGTGCTCCGCGTTATAGATTAGCCCCATTGTTGGTGGATTTTTGTGCCCTGCCTCAAATGTGATATTGATCTGTTACCCTAGCTCATAATATGGTGGTTTTGGGCAAATAACTCTCCTGCTGGTGATTGGTCGACCAGGCTTTTGTTTTCGTTCTGGAGCTTTTAGCCCCATGAAATGACCAATTGCACGTGCCACTAGCATCAACGGTGAGTCGTGTCTGGCATCACTTTCTCTATTGCTACTTCCATCGCCCTGCACTGATCTGCAAATGCAGCTCACCATTCATTTTATTGAACTAGTATACTGAAAAAGAGTGGACATCACAAAGAGTGTGCTAACAAGAATGGAAAATCAATACACTAGTCTGTCAGTGAGTGTTGTGTGATGGCCTGTGATCACTTATGTACCAGCCGTTGTCATTTGATCGGAGTAACTATATCATTGTGGGACACTTGCAACGGTAGGAACGTGTGTTACTTTTTTTTGGGACCCCCTGTGAACATTTGAACAAAAAGAGCAGATGTTTCAGTTCGTTTACCTGTTGTTGCAAGCATATGACAGACAATATGTTATGTAGACAGCGTCCCTAAATAATGGACAGAGTCCCTAAATACTACTCCATGAATACATGCCATGTCTGTCCGTGGAAATCAATTCAGATCAAATACGATTCAGCACAACAAAGTTCACATAGTGTAATCAAATTCAAAGGATATACGAACTAAGAATACAGGGTCAGATTCATATACCTCCTGGTCAATCCAGGCTTCTGAGGATCGTCTTTGCCAGTTGATTGCTCTGATTTCGGCGCCGACAGGATCGCATCCTCGCAAGTACTGTTTACATCTAGTTGTACTGTCAGCGCTGCATCACCCGCATCACCGATGCTGGACTCAGCGGGCGTGCAGACTAGAGTTTGAGTGGGTTCGTTGCCCAGTATGGACTCGCCGCCGGCAAGATCCGGCAGGGGAAACCTATGAAGAGAAGGGAGCACACTACTAAGCTGGTCTCCTAATTACAGCGGCCGCAACTACAAAGATAAAACACGGGACGGGACCATGCCTATCCACCGGATCTGATAGGAACTTCCCTCAAATCCACCGTCTCCCGCCTCCGCCGTCGCCATAGCCATGAGCTATGCGCCTGTGATGTGACCCAAGGGATTTATTTGGTTTCTTCAAGCGTGCAGTAGGGGGAGCAGGGACCCACGGTGATATATGCTAATCGGTTACAAACATGGCGTTACTTGTGATAGACTACGCAGGCGGTCAGATGTCATGTACCGCTCACCCTGCGTTAAGTACCAACGGAACAGACTGAACGGGGGCCGTCATGTTGCCGGTGCTGTCTCTATATAGTACTGTTCGATGGGCTGTATCATACTTTCATTCATACGATCACATTGAATACATGCATAGACGCGGCACTGTCCCATTGGCACGCGTTGCAGGAGCAGGCGAGCTCGTCCTCGCTATCGCCGCTCTCCTGCTTTTGATATCAGTTTGTGATGACTTGAAAAGAGGACATATTGGCAGTCCTAGCCGAATATTTTGAAGCACAAAATGAAGGTTGTCTTGGCCTTCGGAGACTTCAAGGTGTTTAAGCAATGGCCGCTCGCTCGGTAGGCTTGACGCCTTCTAACTAAAACTGATAGCTTTATGTGCACTGGTGTTGAAAGCTCGATACTATCCGGAGGGGTGCCTCAAAGATATGGTTTTCTCCGGCAATGCTTCTGTAACTTGGCAAGGCATCCAACATGGTCTTGAACTTGTGAAGAAAGGGCCGATCTGTCAAATTGGAAACAACGAAAATATTCGCATCTCGCAAGATAGATGGTTTCTGAGGGAGCATGATTGGAAGCCCATCACATCGCATGGTACCTGCAGACTGTGCCTTGCGGTGGACTATCTGGACGAGCGTGGTTCTAGGCGGATGGACCCCCTACGACGACACTTTTTCTGGTTGACTTTGACGCCATCACTAGTATCTGAACATCCTTGCGTGTCCTCGATGTTATCCTCGCATATGGGCTCTGGAGAAGACCGACATGTGTACCGTTCGATCGGCCTGCAGCCTAACCATGGACGAGCTCGGGCGTCCATCGGTATGTGCTACAAGCAGAGCACTGGCGTCGCGCCACCTGGAAGACCATATGGGGTGCCCTGCCCCACCAAGATACGCATCTTCGCGTGGCGGCTCATGACTAATTATCTGGCCACTTGGTCTAACAAATTTTCTCGCCATTTGTAGCCCATTAATATTTGCCCCCTGTGCAAAATGGAATTGTGAGGGCGACTTCCATGCTACGTTTAGGTGCTCTTGAGTGGTGGACTTGTGGCGTGCGATTGCGAAGGGATTGATCACTGCTAGACGTCAGTTTGTTCGCAACACAAGGCCGAAATGGTTGTTCGAGGTTCTGGAGCCGCTCTCGGACATTTAGCATATGGTGCTGATCGATCATGGCCATGTGGCGCTCATGGCATGTTAGGAACGAGATTACACACGATAAGGAAGCCCCCACCCTCGACTGAGGTCTCGCACAGATTCTTGCACAGCTACATCACGTCGCTCATGTGCATTCAGCAACATCAAACAGGTGACACGGTAAAAGGGAGTCCGGAAAGATGGGAGCCACCGCCTGCTGGATGGGTGAAACTTAATGTGGATGGCTCTTTTTTAGAACATGCAGGGGACGGCGATATCGGCATGGTGCTGAGAGACTCGAACGACCACATCGTATACTCGTCGTAGCGTCATCTGTTCTCATCAATGAAAAAAATAGCGCGCTACAGTAAAATAACGGCGACCTCAAAATATGCTATTAGCGTGCTATATCGCGCTATAACGTGCTATTAGCGAGATGTACGTAGATATATTTAGCGAGGCAATTCTCAATACGCTATAGCGTGCTATTAGCGACGCTATAGCGCGCTATTTTTTTCAGTGGTTCTCATGCGATAACGCCCTAGTAACTGAACTTGAAGCATACAAAGGAGCTGCTCTTGCCATGGAGTGGATCGACCCGCCTTTCATTCCCAAGATGGACAGCTCAGAGGCCTCTGCCATGATCATGGAGCTGGCTTTCAACAGCTCCTCTCACGCCGGCATACTCCAGGAGATTAAGGCCATCATCCATGGTGATAGGAGGTTCAGGTTCGAGCTATTATCCATGAAAGAAACCATGTTAGTCATGAGCTAGCTAGTATTGGACGCACTTGTATGAAAACAACTGTTTGGCTCTGGTCTGGCCCTATTCAAGATGTAAACTTGTGTGCCTTGGATCACCCTGATCCTGTCTGATC